>NW_022111315.1:2037348-2099325 GCF_000313985.2 Echinops telfairi | reverse complement strand
AGGGCCCATCCGGGGGAAATTGGACATCCCCTTGCAGAGAGTCAACTTTCTGATCGATATGTCAACTATTTTTCAGCAGATTAACTATAGTGAAGAGGTATTTCAAAGCAGTCTGTGTTAGCTATTTAATCTGTTGTCATTTTGAGAGTATTAAGAGTGAAGGGGTGGAATTTAGTCTATCAATCAGGTCACAGCTTGATGACCTCATTTGGAGGCACTGAGGAGATAAATAACTCGCTAGAGGCAGGACTCAGGCTCACTCCCTGTGAGACATTTCTGATGAGAAGCCACATGAAGCTACCCTGATGCAGCCAGAGCCCTGGGAGCTGGAGGAGCCATGTGAAGACTCCTGCCAGTGCTGAGATGCTTACAACACAACTAGATCTACAAGACTTCCCACCCACTAGCCTGTGATCTTCCTGTATTCGGCATCATTGCATGTGTTTCGTGAGTTTGAAGAAGACTTTATAGTAACGGACACATGGGCTAATATCGGCCTTATGGGCTTGACCTGGACTGGGCTGGAATGTTTTCACAGTATTAAATTGCTCTTGTATATAAAATTATTTTCCTATACACATATGAGTGTCTATGAATTGGTTTCTCTAGTCTACCTACACTAACACACAGCCCCTGCCATCTCCCTAGAATATATCACTAAATTGATGGGCATTTAAAGTTGTCAATTTAGTTGATTTATTTTAATATTAGGCCCTACCTACTGCTGTTGAGTTGATTCTGACTTAGAGAGAACATGTAAGATAAAGTAGAATTGCTTTCATAAGAGTTCAGATGCTATAAATATTTTTTTAATTCAGTATTTTTATTGGGGACCCTTACAGCTCTCATAACAATCCATGCATTCATCCATTGTGTCAAGCACATTTGCACATATGTTGCCATCATCATTTTCAAAGGGTTTTCTTTCTGCTTGAGCCCTTGATATCAGCTCCTCATTTTTTCCCTCCCTACTCCATCCTCCCTCACTCATGAACTCTTGATAAATTCCAACTTATTATTTTCATATCTTATATCATCCACTGTCTCCCTTCACCCATGTTTTTGTTGCTCGTCCCCCTGGAAGGGAGTTATATGTCGACAGCTTGGGGAGAGGGGCACATCTGATTGGAGCACACAGGAGAAATGAAGAGAGAAGGAGAGTGAGGGGAGCACATTCTGGCCCACCAAGCCCTGAGGACGATATTCCTGTTCAGAGATGAAAATCTTTATAGAACACTGTCTCACCTTTCTCCAGTTAGTTGCTGTGTTAGTCTGGGTACTTTAGAGAAACAAATCCACCGAAACTCGTGTATAAGAGAAACTTTTACATAAAGGTTAAGTGCACATCAAGAAAACATCCCAATCCAGTGCTGCCCAAGCCCACAAGTCCAACATTAACCCATATGTCTGACAACAATCCACAAAGTTCTCCTCCATCTCACAAAACACACATTTTGATGCCAACTGCAGGAGGAAAGTCGAGTCAGTGAAAGTGTAAGCATCTCAGCACTGGCAGAGGACTCCATAAGGCTGCTCCAGTATCCAGGGCTGCATCAGGGTAGGTCCATGCGGCGTCTCCACAGGGAAGTCTTGCAGGAAAGTGAGCCTTGCCAGTGGAAGCAGGGAACTGGTTAAGACACCTGCATCCTTGTCCAACCATCACAAAGCAAGAGACCCAAGAACTCGAAAGGCTAGGCTCACCGAGCCATTTATCTCTCCAAACTTCAATTAACCCCACATGTGCTTATCGGCCAAGTTGGCACAATGAACTACCTCAGTAGCCAAATGCTTAACCCACTGCATCAACAGGATTCTTTATATTCAAGCAAAACAAAACAAATTCGCTGTCAAGTCTATGATGACTCATAGCAACCACATAGGACAGAGTTGAACTGCCCCTGTGAGTCTGAGACTGTAACTCTTTACTGGAGCCTTGTCTTTCTCTTGATAAGTGGCTGGTGGTTTTGAATTGCTGACCTTATAATTGCCAGGCTGATGTGTAACCACTATGTGATCAGGGCTCTCCTTCCTTATATTAGGCTCAGAAAAACAAGGTTAGAAAGGAAAACTTGATGGACAGAAAGGACCGTGAGTTACTACAAACTGATTATATTTGAATTTCTGGAATTTGTTTCTGGATTACTCATAACCTATTGAGAACAAATATGGGGATAATTGCACCATTTTCATTTGGTTCTATTTCCTTTGAATCCTTCCATAAATCATCATACAGTTCTGTACAGAATTGGTAATACTTAAGTGATCTTGAGAGATATCTGTTAGCTCAGCTCACTTTTTGGAATTCTAAGGAGCCCTAGTGGTACCGTGGGATGAGCATTGGATTTCTAAACTCAAGGTTATTGATTCACACCTACCAAATACTTTGTGGGGAAAAGATGAGGCTGTTCACTCCTATTAAGTTTTGTAGTGCTTTCTAAGGTGGGAGGTATTGACTCCTGGGGCACACTGGAACAATCCAGGGGTGATTCAAAGCAGATACCAATGCTTTATACTACATTATGGGCTATAGCACAAAAGTTTTTGATTGCTAGGAGAGGTACTTCATTTTTTGTTTTTGTTTTCCCTGAAGGATGCCAGAGGCCAAATAAATTTGGAAACCTATGATTTACAGTATCTGAAACACTAAATAAAGCTTGTATGGGTCAGACTCAACTCCACGGCCATGCCTTTTGTGTTTGGATAGATATTCTAAGTTACCATAGCCAAATTTGTGCCCCATTCATTTGATAAACAATATTGATCCCTATTATGTAACTGGTTGCCTCGTGGTTACATTGTTGAGCTATAAACTGCAAGGTCAGTAGTTTGAAACCACCAGCTGTTTCAAGAGAGAAAGATGGGACTTTCTACTCCCATAAAGTTACAGTCTCAAAAACTCACTAGGGCAGTTCTACCCTGACTTATAGGGTCACTATGAGTTGGAATCAACTTGATGGCTATGAGTTTGGTTTTGAGTTTGTATTATGTGATATCAACATAAAAAGGACATAATTCTTACCCATAAGATGCTGACAATTTAGTGGTAATACAACCATGTAAAATAATTAAAAATATAATCTGGTAAGTGATATCATTGAGCTATGATCTGAGAGCAATGAAGGCAGTAAGAAATATCTGTCTGGAGTGGACTGTGGAGTCATACAAGAAGGAACATGTGAATTAATCCTTGATGAACATACTAGGTTTCCAAGCTGGGATCCTACATAATGAAGAAAAAAAGATTGTGAACTGTGAAAAGTTTTCACAACTGTGACAAGTAATCAACTTATTTGGTATGGTGGGGGCATTGGTTCCTTGTAGAATGGATGAAGATGAGGTTGGATAGGCAGTTTGAGAGTAGATTATGAAGGACTTTCTAATATTATACTAAGGAGTTGATATTTTGTGTCCTGCAGTACGCAGGTCAAATACATAATATAAATAAGAGACAAGGACAGTATTGAGGAAGCGGGGGCAGTCGGTGACTGTGTGGAATATGAGTGCCTGTGTTATATTACCTTGGTGGTGTAGTGCTTAAAACTTGGGCTGCTAACCACAAGGTCAGCAGTTCAAAATTACCAGTCACTCTGTTGGAGAACGGTGAGGCTTTCTGTTCTCATAAAAAGTTATAGGCTTGGAAACCCATAAGGGCTGGTCTACACTGTCCTATAGGATCACTATGAGTCTAAATCAACTCAATGGCAGTGAGGGTTTTTTGTTTGTTTGTTTTTAATTTATGTTTGTATTAAGGGGGTCAGTTTTAGTTGACTGTTGTTACATGGGAATGTGGGCCCTTCAATTTTTAAAAACAGAGAAAAAAGGAAAATGGGCTTTTTAAAATGTGAAATCCTGTTTAATTTTTTAAATTCAAAGTTTTAACTAACACTGCATCAAGCACAACACAATTGTCTGTTGAATGTAGGCTACGGGCTCTTGTTTAGGGATCAGTGCTATAGGGAATAGGATACTTGTGGGAGCATAAACGCTAACTGACAGAATATTTTAAAATGCTATGTATACACCTCACTTGGTTGCCCTAGACCAACAATTTTATTGCATATAAAACCATATGTTCTTTCTCTGGTTGGGCTGTTGAGTTGAGCAAATGTAGCCTGTTGCCTTATGAGACAAATGTTATAATTCAGGATCTCAGTGAAGCTGCTAAAAACCAGGTAAGTTGAGATGAGTCTGGAACTTGAGTACCTGTGGTAAATGGCAATGAGGGGGCCATATCTGACCTCCTCTGCCTTCCATATTGCCACGAGGCAAGGGTCATGCAAATCTCTATGGTCCATCCTTTTTTACTTATTCTAACACCAGTCATACCTCCCATGACACTCTACCTCTATCTAATTTTGAAAATTCATTGCAATGGCCACACAAAACTCATAGACAATACTAACAATTAAGGACGTTTATTATGGAAGTTAATGGGTTCCCAAAATCAGGATCAGCAAACAGTAAGGATTTAGTCATTGGTCTCCTTAGCCAGCAACCAAGTCTTTCTTGGGTTCTTAGTCTCTCAGCCACATGATTCTTTGGCCTTAGCCTCCATGTGCCAGGAAGCCAGCCCACCTGCCACTCTTTCCGACAGTTCCATAGTCTCTGATCAGATAAGGAAAAGGTACCCCTTAGTCTCACTGCTCCTCCTTGGAGTCTCCATGCCACAGTCTGTGATGCATCTGGTTTCAGCTTATTCTGCCACTTCAGACAGAGATCTTGAACGTGCTCCTCCAAGGTCTTCAGTGTTTATTTCTTGTATCTTCCAAGATGGCTCATCCTTACAGCCTGGGGATGGTGGTTCTGGTAATTAAAGATGACCAATACCCTCTATTAGTGGTACCCATGCATGCCCTGTTTGCATGCCCCCACCCCTACCCCCGCAATCATTTGGTGGGAGTTACAGAGACTTCAGTAGAAGAGCCATATTATGGAATTTCACTTCACCACACCACCACTAAAGATGGTTTTATTTGTTCCTTTTTCCTTTAGGGGGAAAAGGGACAGCCTCTTTGAACGGTGTATGCAACCAAGTCAATGTTATGCCATTGGGAGTCATCCTCTTGAAGTTGGGTTATATGTTTTTCTCTTTTTCAGTGTATGAAACCCAGGATTGATGAACTTATGGGGACAGCAAGTAGAATAAGGGTTTTGGGGGTTGGAGACAGTACAGTGGTGGTGTGTGTGTGTGTGTGTGTAAAAGGGAGACAGTGTCAAGGACTCCAGGAAGAAGAAGAATGTTTAAAAACTAATTGTGGTAGCAATTGTACTATACTGCTTGATGTGATTGAATTATGGAATGATATGACATATGTATTAACTCCCAATTAATAATAAATTAAAATAATAATTAAAAACAGTTCCATTTAGTCATTTCTGATCCACAGTGATGCTACATAGGATTTCTGAGACTGTAAATCTCTGTGAGAACAGACAACTTCATCTTTCTCCTGAAAAGTGTACAGTAGATTTGAATTGCTGACTTTATATTTAGTAGCCAAATGCCTAACTCACAGAGCCACGCGGGCTCCTTTATAGTGAGTGATAGCACAAATAAAATGTGATATAATTAATAGCCATTAAAGTTCAAAATCTTAAGTTTACAATTGAAGAAACTAAGCTCTACCCCGCCCCCTCCAAATCACAACCAAATTAACTGCCATTCAGTTGATTCTGACTCAAAGTGGCTGTATAGGACAGAGCACCTTTTGGATGTCCGAGACTGTAAACCTTTATAGAAACAGCAAACCTCATCTTTCTCTGTGGAGGAACTGGTGGGTTCAAACTGCTGACCTGGAAGTTAGCAGCCCAATGTATAACTCACTACGCCAACAAGGCTCCTTAAAAAAAGCTGTAATTTGCAAATTAGTGGCAAGACAGGTGTCCTGACTCCTAGTCTAGCATTCTTTACAATAATCCTGGGTTGTGATAATTAAGGTAAAGCAATCTGGCAATTTCCCTGGCAGCTGGAGTTCCTGGCCTGGACAAGCCTTCTCCTCACCCTCACCTCCCCATCTGTATAATGATTGTATTCATGAAAACATTGTATTTCATGGGTTAGGATAAATGAGAGGACACAAAGAAGTTATGGAAGCTATGAACCATTCACAAAGTGTGTGGAAGATAAATTGGCTTAGACTAATATATTTAAGACCTATGGTCGCTCTGCTCTCCAAGCTGACCTCTCACCAGATTCTTTTGGTTTTGTTTCCTTCTTTTCTATTTTACTTCTATAAGTACTCCTGGGCATTGCTGAACCTTATTGATGGTACCAAAGTCTCCATCACAGTTAATGTCGCCATCTCAGGTAATAACATGGGAATGAGAGTGCACGTTGACTGAGAAACATACATTTTCCCCTGCTATAGTCACTTCACTCTATAATCTCAGGCTAATCCTTGTTAATTGTAACTTTTGATTGAACTAATCATTTACAACCTTGGTACCAGAATCTATTGTTCTGATCTATTGCCACTTTTTGTTGTTGCTCTGAATCATTTTCTGATTGATACAGCTGTTAAAGATACGGCAATTGCAGCAAGTACATCTGGAACATTTGGCTGACTTGTTGAACTTCCCTTAGAACAACTTCAGGGGAAGGAAAGGAGGGGTGGAGAGGCCTGAGAATAGAAATGGCAATAGTGTCTGGCATTATTTGGGCCACTCATAAAAACTAACCTCATTTTGGATCTCAATTTCCCACTTTGCTCATGGAAGCCGCGTGTTCTCCACTGAAATGTCTGCTGCAAGGGAAGAAGAGAAACGACTCCGTTTGTGAATTCTCTTACATAGCTCTTTCTACATTGTAAAAGGATCAATACATATTTGCTGAATTAATATGTAAGAATCCTAGGGAATTTGTTTAACCTTCAGGGAGTAACATCATTTAGTCCTGCCTGGCAGAGGTCTGCTTCTTCCTCACTTAGACTGAGCCTCCGGACTGAGTCCAGGAGAGAGACTGCATGAGTCACACTCCTTTGGCTCCCAGGCTCCTAGGTCTTCTTTTTTTCTGGCATGCTGTTGGATTACAAACATAGCAGGCATGGTTTCATTCCAAACCCAGAACTGTTTTAATTAGTTTAACGTCTGTTAAACTCTTTGAAGTTTAAAAGTAGTAGATAAATGCTGAATGATGTTAATAACAAGTGAAGTTAATTGCTAGCATTTCTATTAATAATAGTTTCTGCCTCCTATTCTTTGCTCTATGCCCCCCCCCACCCCAACGTTCCCAATTTTTTCTCAGCCTCCTTCTCTTTCCATTTCCCTCATACTGGCGCTAAATGGTTAAATAGGGGTGGAGTCCAAGGATGAACGACAGCGGCAGTCACCTACTGGTACCCGGAACGCGGGAAGAGCTGGGTGGGGTTGCCAGACAGAGACGAACCCACCCGCCTTCAGGTCCCGCCCCGCGGTTTGAAGCGCGGGTGGAAAGGCAGGGGGCGGGGCACTGAGACTTGGCGGGCGAGAGCTGGGCGTCGCGGCCGTCTCTGGAGAGAAGGGGCGGGATCGGGCCAGGGCCTCCTCCCTCACTCCATCGGCGGGCTGAGCCGCCCCTCTCGCCCGCCCCTCCTCCTCTCTTCCCACCCCTAGAAGTGGAGCTGCACATGCGGCTGCTCCTTGCTCTGTCCCGCCCAGCCACCATCGCACAGGAACGGGTCCCTGCAGTCCCCAGCCGATGGCAGGACAGTAGCCGCCTGTCAGGGGTCCTGAACGGCGGAGGCAGACGGACGGCTCCCGGGCCTCAGAGTTTGTGTCTCCGAAGGCCATGGGCTACCCAGAGGTAGAACACAGGGAACTGCCGCGCGAGCAGGGAAGCCAAGGCTGCGGCTGTCGCGGGGCCCCTGCCCGGGCAGGCGAAGGGAACAGCTGCCGGCTCTTCCTGGGGTTTTTTGGTTTCTCGCTGGCCCTCCACCTGCTGACGCTGTGCTGCTACCTAGAGTTGCGCTCTGAGTTGCGGCGGGAACGGGGAGCCGAGTCCAGCCTTGGCGGCCCCCGCACTGTTGGCACCTCTGGCACTCTGAGCAGCCCCAGTGGCCTCGACTCTGAAGTTCCCATCACTCACCACCTTGGGAAGCCTTCTTTTCAGCAGCAGCCTGTGGAACCTGGAGAACCCACACTCCCCCTCGACACTCAGGACGGGCACCAGGTGAGTCATCTGGTAGGTGGTGGCAGAGGCCCCCTTCCCTTGTGTGTAGGGCGGGGGCCCTCCAGCACAGGGCCCTGAGAGAACTCTGCCACCTCCAGCTAAGTTAGTGGGCAGGACTTGGGGTTGCCCCTTGGCAGGTTGTGCTAGGTCCCTGGCTCAGGTCACTCTGACTCTCCCTGGACCCGTTGAAATGGCAACTCTGGCCAGTGCTTGTCTCCTCCACCCCCAGCTATGGAGTACCATGGGAAAGTTAGCAACACTTGGCCCAGCCGGTGGAGAGGTGGTGCCTGCGCTGCCTCTCTGGTGGATTAACTGTAAGTAGCTTGGCCCTCTGGTCTGATGAGGTTCTTTCTACCCACAGTGCGTGTTTCTTCAGGCCAGGGTTAATGCCAGCACTAGCTGACTCTCCTTTAGAACTGGAACTGTAAACAGCTGTAATAAACACTCCGTGTCCGTTTGTTGAAACCACAGTTCACCTTATTATTAACATGGGCTCAGGTTCCTTGAGTGCTGACCAGGCATGGTCTCATTCACACTTACCTGCGATACGAGACTGATTGTCCTCAATGTTCTAGTGAGGAACAGCGCCCCTGAGGAATTCTGGTAGAAATATGCTGTCTTGCTAGACTACTTTTGAGCAGCAATTTAAAAAAATCAATGGAAGTAAAATTCATCCTTTGCATGTTGGTTCTAGTTATTTGGGGAGGGGGGGTGGAATGGGGAGGGTGCCTGTGAAGTGCCTTTACTCTTGGTAGCTTGAGAACAGGAATTCATTGATGGAGTAATTTCTCAGAAGTACAGTCTTAATGAACTCCACACACACACACCCAACAGTTTCTCAAAAGCACTTTGTTTTTCGACCTTTATGATGTTTCTGCCCTTATTACTTTGGGGTTTGTTATCTCATTTTTCTAGCTTTCTTCAAGTAAATTTAGGGCATTGAAAGTAAGAATTTTCATGACTGCCATGTTCTGTCTTATATGTGAAACTTACAGAAAGCATCCATTCAAAAATCTTGTTGAAGTTATTAAACAATAATGAATTTGTATTTCTTAGGAAAAAGACAAGCTGTATAAATAAGTTTCTTGAGGTTTAGGATCCAGCTCTTCAATATTTATTTTCATATCCAAATAATTTTTATGTTCTGGAAATAGCTTTGTGCTAATTTAACCACCAAGTTGAACTCAATGGAAGCATCATAGTCATAATACTATAATGTTAAAACTGACACATTTTTTACATGCACATTGTGAAGTTGCCCGGAGCTTTAAAATGACTTGATCACACACTCCAACTTATATAACAGCTTATCAAAAAAGAGAATCAGCAGACATGCTTCTTATACTTGAAACTTTAAACACTGTGGCTAAATGATAATTAACTAGAATTCTGGCTCCTTTATCTCCCCCCTACCCCCACCCCCATGCCCAGCAGAAACGTTTAACAGCTGAGCATTTACATTCTGTGGAAAGATGAAGGAATTCAACTTCCTTAGTCAAATGGCATTGACTAAGCCTTTTTGGCATTCAGAATGGAGACACCCATCTTTAAAGACTGAGGATTAACAGAATAGGTGCACTTTAGGGCTTCTGTGATGGCATGGGACTATGACAGTTCTGTAATGGGAGTTTGTTACCTGCCTTTTGTATGGTACTTCAAATTGTTTTCTCAAGTTTAAACACAAATTCCTGTCTTCTGTATTTGTTCTTTCTATTTTAATGAGTTTAATCAGTAGATGCAAGCACACTGACTCTTTACATTTGTTGCTATCAGTTTGAGTCCATTGTTTGTGTTGCTATTTTGGGGTTTTTATTGAGTTATGTGGTGCTCTATGAATTCATTTTGTTTTTTCCTCTTGGAGGAAGGGGTAGGCCTTGGAGTGCGAGTGGGAGGAATGGTTTGCTCAAAGTCACCCAACTAAGGTAAAAACTAGCATGAAAGTTAGTCTCCTGATTCCCAGTTCAATGTGCATCCCCCATATAGCATCCTATTTCCCAGAGACTCTTTTTGATATAGGGCTTAGAGTTTCTTAGATGTTTTACCAAGTAGGGCTCAGATCTGCACCATTTTTCCTACTCTACCTACATTTGAACCAAACTAAATTTAACCATATATTCCTCATTTTTCCCTTTAATTTCAGGAAAATGAAAATACCTTTCAAGGAATTTCAACACAGATTCAACTTAAGTTCATTTTGAGGTTGTTAGCTTTAGTTTACAAAAAGAAAAATAGAATAAAAAATATTAGCTATTTGAGTAAAATTGATATTGCTGTATCTTGGGTAAACTTTCTAGAGCCATGGTGCACCCTCTGCTGGCTTTGCAGGGACACTTAATTAAAGTATCTGCTGATAGTCAAGATTCTATTACAGTTGTGCTGACAGAGATATTTTGATTAATAAATAAGGAAGTTGACCGCTTTGTGGAATTTGGCCATATAGGTCATATGTTTATGTTTTAGTTTTTCAACATAAACAGCTGCCGTTACAATAACTCTTGGGTGGAAAGGAAGAAAAGCAAAAAATGCAACTTTTAATATGCAGTACTGGCGAGAAGTACTTACCAGTTCATCTGCAAGGAGTGAAGGCAAGTTCTTCAGAATAAACTGCAGGAAGGTATCAGGAGAGAACAGCCAGAGGCACTTCGTTGTGAACATATGTAGGCCATACAGGTAGGCAAAGGTAAACATATCAATTCTTAAGAGATGAACTGCAAAACTAAACATATCTGAAGTTATGAGATTAGGGGTTCTCAGTTGCAGCTTAATAAAGAAACCTAGAAATCACTGTAGATGTATGTACGATCCCTTAATTAAAAAATAAAATTAAAAGGATACAAAAGGGCACATAGCACAGAGATACATAGGATACATAGCACAGAGATCACCAAAATTCTTCAGGGACAAGGTGCTTATAGCCTTTCCAGTTTTGATAACAAGCGAGAGAGTTATATCAGACCTTATGGAATATAACCATGTCCTTTGGCAGAGTAGCTGAGTTCCTGTAGTCTTATCTAGATACTTGTTGCAGAGGGTCCTAATGACTAGTTACATCATATTGCTCTGTACATTAATAATCACAATATGATTGTTAAATGAAAGAAATAAAGATTAAGGTTACTTAAAAGAAAGACAAACTTTTCATTGTGAATTGGGTGAAGATTTACAGTGCAAATCCATTTTCCATTCAGTAATTCATACACATTTTGTTTCATATCATTGATTATAATCTACACAACGTAACATCATGTATCCTGCATATTCTCTGTTTCCATTGCTCGTTGTTTCCTAACCTTTCTGAACTTTGTCCTTGGGCAAATGCTACCCTTTTGATCTCAAGAGGTTGATTATTCTGAGGAGTGCTTGCCTCCCCGCTGCTATTATTCCCCTTATAGACTTGTCTATTTGGTTAAGTTTACTTTTAGACATGAAAAGTGACTAAGGATCATAATCTCAGGGGTTATCCAATCCATATCCAACCAGTAAACCTGGTATTTTTATTATTTTGTTTTATATTATTCTTCCATTCTATCCAGGATATTCTAATGTGATCCCTGTCAGAGTAGTTAGTAGTAGTAGCCAGGTACCATCCAGTTCATCTAGTCTCAGGGTGGTGGAGGCTGATGTAACTTCATTCTACTTTGCTCCAAACAGAGGGAAAATAATAGTTGCACCTTAGATGTCTGCTCATAAAATTGTTAAGAACGAGCACTATTCACCAAAGTAGGATGTAGAATTTATCTTTGTTGACTGTTATGCCCACTGACCTTAGTTTTCCGTGAGACTATGGTCCTGATTCCCCAGGTGCAGTGACTTGTTCCCTCAAGGTGCTTGATTATATCTAAGAAGTTTTCATATCCTGCACCCTATGTGCTCAATATATATAAAAAGACATCATGCTTGATAAACTAGGAAGTCAATGACAGAGAAGAAGATGATCAATGAGATGGATTAACACAGTAGCTGCAACAATAGACTCAAACATAACAATTCTGAGAATGGGACAGGACTGGGTAGTGCTTTGTTCTGTTCTATGTCTCAGTATGAATTGGAACAGATTTGACAGCACTCAACAACAACAATAATAAGGCATTTCTTTGTGTAGTTGTTGGTTTCCTGAATGTCTTTGATGAGTGTTGACTCTTATGTTTTTTTCATTTTTTAAGTTGTATTATCTATCATTTGCTGATATATTGTTTTCATATGTTATTCCCACCATCCTGTGGCTTCTATTTTTACTCTTTGGGTTAAGTCTTTTGATATACATACGTGTCTAATTTTTAGGAAGTCCCAGTCATCTAGTTTGTCTTTTACTGTCTGAGTGTTTTCAGTTATGTTTAGTAGTGTATTTATGCTATGTATTAGGCATGGTTCTCTAGAGAAGCAAAACCAGTGATGCAAAACCAGTATGTATATGTATATAAAAAGAGATTTATATCAACAAATGGCTCACATGGTTATAGAAGTGGGTACGTCCAGTTGGGTTCAAGTCTGTGAGTCAGAGGCTTCTCCCGACTCTTGTAGATGCAGGGGCTGGCAAACAGAAAACAGGAAAATGAAGCAGGAAGACTGGTGCATACTTAGCTGAATGAATCTGAGATCAGCAGAATGAATCCACCATCTGCAGTCTGCTGAGGGCTCCTGGGATTGGCAGGCGATATAACAGAAGGTCTACAAACCAGATGAAGTATTGAACTTGAGCAGTAGATGTCAGCTACTTTTCCTACACTATCACTTTGTACTAAGCATAGGACACACCTTGAATGAGACCTCCTTCAATCGTATCAACTCTGTGACCAGATTAAAGAGATCTGTTTTCCCCAAAACTGCTTCACAGAAGATCCCATCATAAAGTTGACCACACTATGTTAAATAATATCATCGGGGAATTGTAGCCCACCCAAGTTGACATAAGACTTAAACTAACATAGTCCTCAATTTGTTTCTATTCTTTCCTTGACAATTTTTATAGTTCTACATTTTACATTTAGGTCTTTGATCCATCTTGGGTCTTATTTCATTATTTTACAAATGAATCTCCAGTTTTCCCAACACGATTGTTAAAGGAAATATCTCTTGTCCATTCTATAGTTTTCTACCCTTTTTCAAAAATCATTGTGAATGGGTTCTCAGTTAACTGCCATTGGTGTACAGTATATTTCTTTTGTTGTACCAGTACCAGGCTGTTTTGACTACTATGATTGGTCTGTAGATTTTATTATTGGGAAATGAAAGATCTACTTTGTTCTTTTTTGTTGGTAATTAGTTTACCCATCTCTTTAAAGAATGATGTTTAATTCTGGATTGGGATTTCATTATATCTGTAGATCATTTGGGTAGTGTTTGTATTTTTACAATGTTAAGTCTTCTTAACCATGAACACAGCATATTCTTCAATTTCTGTAGGTGTTTTTTCATTTCTCGTAATAGTATTTGGTAAGTTTTTTGTATAGGTCTTTTGTATCTCTAGTTAGATTTATTTTTTAAGTATTTCATGTTTTTATTGGCTATCATAAATCAGCTTTTCTAGTTTCTGTTTTTACAGTTTTCATTGTTAGTGTCAAGGCTCCTACTGAATTTTGTGTGTTGATCTTGTACTCTGCTACTTCTATGCATTTTTCAATTAATTCCAGTAATTTTCTTGTTAAGTCTTAGTGATTTTTCTGTGTATAGGATCATACCAACTGCAAATAGAGATTGTTTTACTTTTTCTTTGCCAATTTAGATGCCTTTTATTTCCCTTTCTTACCATGTTCCTCTGGCAAAAACGTGTACATTATTAAATAAGAGTGTTGATAAAGAGCATCTATGTGTCATTCAACGCAAGAAAAATACTTTCAGCTCTCCATTAAATATAATGTTGACCATTACTTTGGGTATCTTCTAATTATGTCAAATAATTTTCCTTCTATTCCTAATTTGTGAATCATTTTAATCAGAAGTAGTTGTTTGATTTTCTTAAATATCTTTTCTCTATTGAAATGGTCACACAGTTTTTTTAATGTATGTATGTATGTATGAAATTGTATTGATAGAAGCACCTAACTGTTTTCCATAATGGCTGTGCAATTCTGCAATTCCATCACCAGGTATGAGTGTTGAAATCTCTTCACATCCTCTCCAGAATTTACTATTTTCTGTTATTTAAATGTTGCTATCAGTGCCGTTAGATATCTTATCATTGCTTTAATTTGCATTTCTTTTACAGTTAATGATCACAAGCATTTCTTCATATGATTGTTGGCTACCTGGATGTCATCTTTGGCAAAATGTCTATTTGTCTTCTACCCATTTTTTAATTGGATTCTTTGTGTTTTGCTTTATTTGTGTTGGTTTCCAGATATTGAATCATCTTCACATGCCTAGTTGGAACCCCATTTGATCATGATATATTATTTTTTCATATGTTGTTTAGTTCGTTTGATTAGGATCTTGTAGAGGATTTTTTTACTGTATTCTTGAGGAATTTTGATGTATACTTTTCTTTATTACTTGTG
Source organism: Echinops telfairi (assembly GCF_000313985.2). Lineage (NCBI taxonomy): Eukaryota > Metazoa > Chordata > Mammalia > Afrosoricida > Tenrecidae > Echinops > Echinops telfairi. The sequence continues at coordinate 2,084,685 of NW_022111315.1, read as the reverse complement.
TCTTAGCCTGTTTTTTAGTATCATGGTTATGCTCATGTCATTAAATGAATTCAAAAGTAATCCACCCTTTTCTATAACCTGGAATTAATTGAGTCAAATTAGTGTCATGTCCTCTTGGAATGTTTGGTAGAATTTGTGAATGCAGCTGTCTTGGGCAGGACTTTTTTTGCTGTTGTTGTTGTTGGGAATTTATTAATACCTTGTTCAATTTCTTCTTTTGCATTCATATTTTCTATTTCTGGTTGTATTCATTTGGCTAGGAAGTGTGTTTCTAGAAATTGGTCTAAAGTTGTCTTTTTTAATATAAGTTGGTTCCATTGTGATGGTGCATGTTTACTTTCTTTCTTTCTTTCTTTACGTTTTCTTTCTTATTCTTGTTAATTGATTCTTTGTTTAACTTGCCTGTGGTTTATCAATTTTATCAATCCTTTCAAAAAACAAACTTTTAGTGTTGATTCTTTCTAGTTTTCTATTTTCTGTTTCATTCATTTCTGTTCTAATCTTTCTCAATGTTCTTTTGAAGATTTAGGCTTATTTTGCTGGTGATTTATTAATTCTTGGACATGTTGGCTTAAGGTATTGATTCTAGTTCTTCTTTACTGACATGTGCACTTAGTGCTATAAACTGCACTCTGAGCACCAAGTGCTGTGGAAAGTTGTGTTTGAGGCAGGGAATTTTTAAAATTTCATTTTACTTATTTATATTTTAATTTTTGAAACTTTATTTTTAATTTTTAGCTAAAAATAATTTTATTGGGATCTCTTACAGGTATTATATCAATCCATAATTCAATTAGATCAAGCATAATTGTACAATTTCTGCCACGATCATTTATAAAACACTGTCTTTCGTCTTGAACTCTTTGATATCAGCTCCCTCCCTCCCCCACCATACATCTCAGGAACACTTTTTTTTTTTTTAAACATTTTATTAGGGGCTCATACAACTGTTATCCCAATCCATACACACATCAATTGTGTAAAGCGTATTTGTACATCGTTTCTCAAAACATTTTCTCTCCATTTAAACCCCTGACATTAGGTCCTCATTTTCCCCCTCCCTCCCCGCTTCCCCCTCCCGCATGAGCCCTTGATAATTTATAAATGGGTATTTTGTCATATCTTGCCCTGTCTGACGTCTCCCTTCATCCACTTTTCGGTTGTCTGTCCCCCAGGGAGGAGGTCACACACAGTTCCATGTAATCGGTTCCCTCTTTCCTACCCATTCTCCCTTTACCCTCCCTGTTTTGCCACTCACACCACTGGTCCTATAGGGCTCATCTGTCCTGGATTCCCTGTATTTTCAGTTTCAGGAACACTTATTATTGCATTATATATTACTATTATTATTGCCACATCTTACGTCATCCAATGTATCCATTTACCTACAATTCTGTTATTCTTTCCCCTCGAATAGGGTTATACAGTCATCATTGCTATCGGCTCCACCCCCCCACCCCCAATCTCTTCCTGTAACCTCAAGGAATCATTACTCCCGTTACTATTTCTGAAGGGTTTATCTATCTTGGATTTCATGCATCAAAGGGTCTTAATTATACAAATGAGCATACACAGGTCTAATGAGATTAATGAGGTAAAAATAAGACCATATAGTAAGGGAAGGTAATATTCAAGAACTAGAGGTTATGTGTTTCATCAGTGCCATACTGCACCCTGGATATATCATCCCTTCTGTGTTGCTCCTCTGCGAGGGACTGTCCAATTATCTTACAGGTGGGTTTGGGGTCTCCACTTTGTGCATGCTCCTTCACGTCAATTAGATTACTTGATTTTGAACTTTTGATGCCTCTTCCCATAGACACCTCATGATCACACAGACTGGTGTGCTTCTTCCATGTGGGCTTTGCTACTTCCCTGCTAGGTGGCTGCTTGTTTAACTTCAAGCCTTTAAGATCCCATATGCTATATCTTTTAGTAGCTGGACACCATCAGCTTTTTTCACCACATTTTTATGCATCCATTTTGTCTTCAGTGATCGTATAGCAAAGGTATCATACATTGCTATATTATTAGAACAAACTGTTCCTGTATTGAGGTAAGATATAAGTAGAGGCCCAAAGTCCATCTGCTTCCTTATTGAATTTACATATATATGCCTATCTTTATATGTTTACATATATACATATCTATATTTACATATATATATATATATATATATATATATTTTACTTTTTGGTTCTTCCCTCTTTTTTCATTCCTCCTGCTCCATTATCATGTTTACCCATCATTTTCCTCTCAGTAATGCCCCTTGGATACATTTAAATTGATCAAACATGACCAGGAACACAGCACCCTCCTCACTGTCAATTCTAGATCCCTTACTATTCCACTAGCCCTGTTGTTATTGGCTCATCACTTTCCAATTCCCCACCTCCTCCTCTCCCATGCCCCCCCAGATTGGTCCTGTTGTTGCCGTCTCCTTGGCATTGCTTACTCTGCCTGTATTATGTAGATAGACAGCAAAAGGAAAAAAAGAGAGAGAGAAAAAAAAAGAGACCATACAAATAGTTCCAGGTCTAATTGTTGCCCTGACCCAGAGTAGATGTGTACTCCTCTGTTAAATAGTGATCAGACCCTGTTATAATCCATTGGTTCAATCCCCTTTTTTATCCCAGGATTTATAGCCCAGGACTCGCTTACCTAACAGCATTTATACACTTTTAGTTCTCAGTGTTCATGTCTGAGGGGTGTGCTTTCCACAAGACCCCCATTGCTCTTCCTGCAGTCAAGGATGGAGTGGAGTGGTCTAGTACCCCAACCCCACCCTGTTACACCTTTAGATTTTCAGTGTGTCCCTCTTGTGAATATCCCCCAACCAGTTCAGATGATAGGTCAAGCACTGCCTCCTGAGTCAGAAGTATACAATCGAGATTCCTCAGAGACTTTGTGGCTTTGCTCCCATTGCCATTCTGTTGCACTGCCTTCTTGGTTTGCCCCAATGTGGACGGGCTCAAACTGTATCTTCAGTGCTTCTCTGTAGCGCTGTCCTCTATGGATGAGAAAGTCATGTTTCAAGCTGAGGCCGACCTTGTAGTCCTCTCTGTGAACAAGCTGCTCCAAGCAGGAACATCGCCCACAAGGCTTGGCACACCTGAATGAGGTCTACTCTTTCACTCCCATTCCTCTGGAGATATAAACAATACTCTCCCCATGAGTGGATTAGTGCCCTGTTCCCCCACTGCCATCTTTTTCTTTCTCCACCCCCTTTGTGGCCATAAAGGCATATGGGGTGTTGGGGTGTGTGTGTTTTTCTGGACAGGTGCTATTTACATCTTTTTTCATTTCTTTCTTTTTTGATGACGTATGCATTATTGTGTTTGATCTGCCTCTTGCCAGAATATCTGGTCCTCAGCCCGGGAATTGTGCGATATATACATTTTCTCCTGTGCCCATTCTATAGCTTGAACTTACCTCAGTGGACTCATGTTGTACTTGTCCTTTTGTGCTTGGCTAACTTTTCTCAGCATAATATCCTCCAACTCTTTCCACAAGATGAGATGCTTCATCATTTCATCAGTTTTTTTTAAGGATTTGTGTATATACCAGGGTTTTTTTTAATCCATTCCTCTATTGATGGAAATTTAAGCTGTTTCCAATTCTTTGCCATTGTAAGCTGCGCAGCAATGAACATTGGGGCACAAATGTCTGGTTGTGGTCTGTTTCTTATTTCTTTGGGGTATATACCCAGTAGTAGAATTGCTGGGTCATAAGGTAACTCAATTTACATTTGTTTTAGATATTGACAAATGATTTTCCACAGTGGTTCTACATATCTACAAGACCACCAGCAGTGAATGGGAGTTCTTATCTCACCACAACCCCTCTAACATTTGTTGCTTTCTGTTTTGTTTTGTTTGTTTGTTTTTTGAACTGGACTATCCTTGTGGGTGTTGGGTGGTATCTCATTGTTTTGATTTACATTTCCTGGATGGGTAATAATTATGAACCTATTCTCATATGTTTATTGCCCATTTTGGTGCCCTCTTTTGTGAATCTTCTGTTCAAGCAAGTCTTTTGCCCACCTCCTCACAGAACTATTCATTTTTTTCCTTATTGTAGGGTTGCAAAGTTCTGTAGATTTTAGTAATAAGACCTTTGTCTGATATGTCATTACTAAATGTTATAGTTAAAGTTTATTGTGCCAACCTGGTCGATAAACAAATGTGGGGTTAATTGAAGGGCAGAGAGATAAATGGCTTGGTGAGCCTCACCTTTCTAGTTCTCTGGTGTCTTGCTTTGTGATGGTCAGACCAGGGTGCAGCTGCCTTAGCCAGTTCCCTGCTTCAGCTGGCAAAGCTCACTTCCTGCAAGACATCCCCAAGGAGAAGCTGCATGAACCTACACCATTGCAGCCCTGGGTGCTGGAGGAGCCATGTGGAGACCGCTGCTATCACTGATATGCTTACACATTCACTGACTCGGCTTTCCTCCTGCAGTCGGCATCATTGTGTGTGTTTTGTTAGATGGAGGAGGACTTTGTGGATTGGTGTTGGACATATGGGTCAATGTTGAACTTGTGGGCTTGGGCAGCACTGGGTTGGGATGTTTTCTTGATGTGCACTTAACCTTTATATAAAACTCTCTCTTATACATGAATTTCTGTGGATTTGTTTCTCTAAAGTACCCAGACTAACACACTAAATATCTTTTCCCAGTCTGTGGGCTCTCTCATTACTCTTGATGAATTTTCTGATGCACACAAGTGTTTTACCTTTAGTATGTCCCACACATTTATTTTATATTTCCCTGGTTGTGTATCCTTCATTATTGCTGATAGTACATGTATTCCCTGTGCTAATGTTCTCAGTTTTGTCCCAAATTTTCATTGATGATCCTAAAACTTTTCGTTTTACCTTGAGGTCTGTGATCCACCTTAAATTTGTCCCTTGTCCTTAAATTTGTGTATGGGGTGAGGTAAGGATCTTGGTGCATTCTTTTTTCAGGACCATTTCTTCCAACGGGCATCTGCTTCATTTGATTTTTTGGGCACCCTTGTAAAAAGTCAGTTGTCTGTATTCTGCTGTTTTTATTTCTGGATTTTCTGTTCTTATCCATTGGTACACATCTCTATCATTATACCATTATCATGCTGTTTTGACAAATGTGGCTTTGTAATAAATTTTAAAGTCAGATAATGCAAGCCCACCCATTTTATTCTTCTTCTTGAGGAGTGTTTTTTTTTTCTTTTTTCCAATTCTGGGTTTCTTCCCTTTCTATATGAAGTTGGTAGTAAGTTTTCCCATTTCTTTGAAAAATGATGCTGGTATTTGTATCAGGGTTGCATTGAACCTATAAAGTGCCTTAGATAGGATTGACATCTTTACAATATTGAGTCTACCAGTCCATGAGCATGGGAACATTTTCTATTTGTGAAGGTTCCTTTTGGTTTCTTGTAATAATGTTCTGTAGTATTCCTTGTACAGATCTTTTGGTTTTTGTTTAGGTATTGTGTTAGTCTGGGTAGACTAGGGAAACAAATCCACAGAAGTTATATATGTATAAGAGTTTTATCTAAAGGGTACATTCAGAAAGCATCCCAACCCAGTCCAGTCCAAGCCCATAAGTTTGACTTAGGCCATATGTCCGATACCAATCTACAAAGTCCTCTTCAAACTCACAAAACACACACAATGATGCCGAATGCAGGAGGATCACAGGCCAGTGGGTAGAAAGTCCTTGAATCCAGTGGCGGTGTAAGCATCTCAGTGCTGACAGGGGTCTCCACACAGCTTCTCCAGCACCCAGGGCTGCATGAGGGAAAGTCCATGTGGCTTCTCATCAGGAATGTCTCACAGGAAGTGAGCCTTGCCAGCTGAGGTAGAGAACTAGCTAAGGCGGCCGCACACTGGTGCAACCATCAAAAAGCAAGAGACAAGAGAACTAGAAGGGCGAGGCTCACTGAGCCATTTATCTCTCCGCCCTTCAATTAATTCCACATGTGTTTATTGGCCAGATTATCACAATAAACCCTAAGTATCACAGGTATATCTCTAGACATTTCAATTTATGCTTGGCTATTTTGAAGGGTACTACTTTCTTGATCTCTTTTTCTATCATTCCATCAGGTTTATATAGAAATCCAATGGACATCTGCTTTTTTATCTTGTATCCTGCCACTATGCCTTATTCGTCTATTGCTTCCAGCATTCTTATTGTGGAGCCTTTGGGGTTTTCAATATATGAAATCATATCATTGGAAAATAATGATAATTTCACTTCTTTCCCCCAGACATATACCTTTGATATCCTTTCGTTGCCTTATATTATTAGCTAGGACCTCCAGGATGATAGTGAATAGATGTGGGGACAAGGGTCATCCTTGTCACATTCCCTTTTTCAGTGGGGATGTTTTCATCTTATCTCCATTGATTGTAATGCTGGCTATTTGATTTTCATCTATAACCTTAATTATATTGAGGTAATTTTCTTCCAGTCCTATCTTCTTGAGTGTGTTAATTAGGAGTGGGTATTGAATGTTGTCAAGTTCTTTTTCTACGTCTATTGAAATCATCATGTGGTTTTTGTCCTTTTTGTCTTCAATGTGGTGGATAATGTGTATAGATTTTCAAGTGTTGAACCATCCCTGCATCTCTGGTTTGAATCTCACTTGGTCATAAGAATTATTCTTTTTATTACTTTTGTATTCTATTGGCCAAGATTTTGTTAAGGATTTTTGCATCTATATGCATTAGCGATATCAGCCTGTATTTCTTTATTCTTGATGGATCCTTGCCCAGTTTTGGTATCAGTGTTATACTAGCTTCATAGAATGTGTTTGGGAGTGTACTGTCCTTTGCTATGTTCTGGAAGAACTTGTGTAGAATTGGTGTCAGGTCTTCCCTGAATGCTTGGTTGAATTCTCCTGTGAATCCATCTGGACCAGGGCTTTTTTTACTTGGTAATTCCTTGTAACCTTATCTTTATTTTTTTGCTATAGATCTGTTCGAGTTCTTGACGTCTATATGAGATAATCTGTGGAGGGTTTGTTTTTCCAGGTATTTGTCCATGTGTTCCAAGTTGCTGTATTCCTTGGAGTACAGTCTTTTATAGTACTGTGGAATTAGTCTTTTAATTTCATTGGGTTCATCATAATTTCCCGTTTCATCCGTCAAACTTGAAATTGCTGTTTGCTCCTGCCTATCTTTCGTTAGGTTTGCCAACGGTTTGTAAATTCTGTTAATTCTTTAGAAGAACCAACTTTTTACTGGATTAATTTTCTCCATAGTTTTTTTTGTTGTTGTTTTCCCACTCGTTTATCTCCACCCTGATTTTTATAATTTATTTTCATTTGCTATTAGGATTATTCTGTTGACTCTGTTCCAACAGCTGAAGGTTTTATGAGAAAATCTTCACCATAACTTTCTCTTCCTTCTTCATTTGTGCATTTATTGCTATCAAGTATCCTCTGATATTCCTTTGCTGTATCCCATATATTTTGATATGTTGTATTCTCATTCACATTGGTTTATACAAAGTTCCTAATTTCATTTCTAATTTGGGACAATACCCTCCCCTTTTGAAGAAGGAAGTTATTCATCCTCCAAGTATTTGTCCTTGGTTTTTTCTCTTTCTCTTGTTGATTTCCAGCTTTATGGTGTAGTGGTCAAAGAAGGAAGACTGAGTGATAGTATATGTTGGAATTTGCTCAAACTTGACTTGTGTCCCAGTATGTGGTCTATTTTCAAATATGTGTCTCATGAATTGAAAAGATTGTGAATTTTTGGCAGTTGGGTGGAGAGCTCAGAATATGTCTATTAGGTTGAGTTATCTTATTGTAGAGTTCAATTATGTAGTCTCCTTGTTTAGCTTCTTTCCTGCTGATCTATCCTTCTCAGAGAGTGGTGTATTGAAGTCTCCTACTATGATTGTCGATCTCGTGATTTTGTTTTTTCACCTTTTGAAGGATTTGTTTGATGTATTTCATGGGACTCTCATTGGGTGTGTATATGTTTATTATGTTCACTGGCTCTTAGGCTACTAATCCCTTAAGCATTATATAATTCCCATACTTATCTCTGTGTGCTGCACTGTGACATCAATTTTGTCAGAGATTAGAATTGCAACTCCTGCATTTTTTAGATTGCCATTAGCTTGATATACCTCTGCTAACCTTTGATCTTCAAACTGTTTTCATCAGTGAGCTTGAGATGTGTCTCTTGCAGACAACAGACTGCTGGGTTTTCTTTCTTAATCCAGTCTGCTAGCTTTTGGGGGAATTCAAACCACTGACATTCAGTTATTACATCCATCTGTGTGTGGATTCTTTTTTTTTCTTCAGACAAAAGAACATATATTTTTTAATATTTAGAGAACAACATGAAAATACAAGAAAATTATATAAGAATGAAACTTACTTTTTCATGATTACAATAAAACTTGATATGTTAATTTTAAAAATTAAATTTCTTCATAAAATATAGAAATACTGCCTTTAGAGATTCAGAAAAAAAATTGATTCAATATGTAAGAGTATTTTGACCTGCCTGAGAGAGTTTATTATTTTTATTCATTTATTTTCATCAAAATATCATTTTATTTGTAGTTCTTACAACTCTTATTACAATTCATACACTGATGAATCAGTCATATTTGCACATATGTTGCCATTATTCTTTTCTAGACATTTCCTTTCTATTGAGCCCCTGGAATCAACTCCTCTCCTCTCCCCTACTTGTGACCCCTTGATAGATTGTAAATTATTATTATTTTCATATCTCACACTGACCGCTGTCTCCCTTCCTCCATGGTTTCTGTTGTTACTCCCCCAGAAGGGGTGTGTTTTATTATGCATCAATCATTGTGATCGGGTCCTTCATCCTCATCACCTATCCTCCTCTTCTCCCTGCTCTTATGGCATCAGTGTTTTTACATCCGTTTGTTGTTGATTTTAATTCCCTAGTTGTTCCCCTGTCATTGGTGATTTCCCCCCACCACCTTGTCTCCCCAAGTCCCTCCAGAACCGTGGGTCTTGCTGCTATCTCCCTGAGCTTGCTTCCCATGCATAGTTTATATAAGTAGGGAAATCAACAATGACATAGACCAAACCAAAAGATTGAAAAAAGAAACGGTTAAAAGAGAAAATACATACATAATTCCAGGTCTGTCCATGACCTTTAAAACTATCTTCCCACTGATCCTGGGGGAATTGTGGGAGCTGCCCCGCCTAACTGGAAGTCTACTTTTGGGCTCTTTAGTGGCTTTGTGGCTTGGCTTTGCACCAGTTGTTGATTGTTTATGTTTCCTTTTTGGTTTGACCTGCTGCAGGAGGTTTAGACCGCCCTACCTCCCCACCGTGTGTACCCAGTATTGTCCTCTGTTGCAGTATTCTCTAGTAAGGGGACAACATGTCATGAGCAGTTATTGGCCCTACCTTCCTCTCTGTGCTTTAGCAGTTCCATGCAGGGACATAATCCTCTGGGCTTGGTGTGCGGATATGGGATCTGGACCGACTCTCCCTTTCTCTTTATCCTTCTACGTTTGCTTCTATGTGGGCATGGCATGTTGGTCCCTGTCCCCAACCTTTAGGTTTAGTGTTGTTCTCTGTCACACATACTTCTAGGGAGGGGGTCAGTTTGGCTCTGGTTGGGGCAAGCCTTTTAGCACACTCTTTTCAGATATTCTTCCATGTAGTTACATTACCCTCATGTTTTGGTGCACCGTGGTGGGGTCTGTATGCATACTCCCAATCCTGTGGAGACATAACCAATACTCTCCCCCTAAGTGAGTTAGTGCCCTAATCCCACATGCCACCACCTCATTTTCCTCCCCCCCCCCCTTTTCTCCCTCCCCTTTCCCCTTATTTGTGTTGGATTACCTCCTTGTACCTTTTTGGGTTTTGTCTAGCCCCCACCCGACTGCCTGTTCCTCAACTTGTATATTGTGAGATAAGTGGCTTCTCTTCTATACTTACTGTGCTGATTATACTTATTTCAGGGGACTCATTTAGTACTTGTCCTTTTGTTATTGGCTGACCTCAGTTAGCATAATTTCCTCCAACTCTTCCCATGAAACAACGTGTTTCATGTGATCATCTGTGCTTTTTAGTGATGTGTGGTACTCCATTTGTGTGTATGTACCAGAGTTTACTAATCCACTCACCTATCAATGGAAATTCAGGTTGTTTCCAACTCTTTGCGATTGTGAATTGTGCAGCAGTAGACATTAGAGCACAGATGACTGGTCCTGGTTTTATTTCTTACCTCTTCTGGGTTATGCCCTGAGAAAGAATATCTAGGTCATAAGGTAGTCCATTTGCCTTTTGTTTAAATATCGCCAGATTGCTTTCCACAGAGACTGTACATTTCTACAAGACCACCAGCAGCGGAGGAGAGTTCCTATCTCACCACATCCCCTCCAATATTTGTTGCTCTCTGATTTTGTGATTTGGGTTAACCTCAAGGGTGTTGGATGGTATCTCATGGTTGTTTTAATTTCCATTTCTTTGATAACTAATGATCAGGAGCATTTTCTCAAATGTTCATTGGTCATAAGGGTCTCCTCCCTAGTGAAACTTCTTTTCAGTTCTTTTGCCCACTTCCGCAGGGGGGTTGTCAGTCTGGGTAATTTAGAGAAACGAATTATATGTATGAGAGAGTTTTATATAAAGGTTAAGTGCACATCAAGAAAACATCCCAACTCAGGGCTGCACAAGCCCGCAAGTCCAACATCAGCCCATTAACCCATATGTCCAACACCAATTCACAAAGTCCTCCTCCATCTCACAAAACACACTATGATGCCAACTGCAGGAGGAAAGCCGAATTAGTGAGTGTGTAAGCATCTCAGAACTGGCAGGCGTCTCCATATGACTGCTCCAGCACCCAGGGCTGTATCGCGGTAGGTCCACGTGGTTTCTCCTAGGTGATGTCTTGCAGGAAGTCAGCCTTGCAAGCTGAATCAGGGAACTGCACCCTGGTCTGATCATCACAAAGCAAGAGACCCGAAAACTAGAAAGGTGAGGCTCACCGAGCCATTTATCCCTCCACCCTTCAATTAACCCCACATGTGTTTATTAGCCAGACTGGCACAATAAACTAACTCAGGGGGTTAACTGATTTCCTCTTTTTCAGGCCATGGAGTACTAATTTTAGTAATAAGCCCTTTGTCTGTTGTGTCATTGCTAAAAATCCTCTCCCAGTCTGTGAGTTGCCTTGTTACCCTCTTGGTGAAGCACACAGGTGTTTTATCCTTGGTAAATCCCAATTGTCAATTTCAGGTTCACCTGTGTGTGTATCCTTGCTTATTGCAGTTAACCTCTGTATTCCCTGTGCCAAGGTTCTTAGGTTTGTTCCAATTCCTTCATTGGTGGTCCTGATGGTTTGTGGTTTTACTTCCAGGTCTGTGATTTACCTTGAGTTTCTTCTTGCGCATGGGTGATGTAAAAATCTTGTTTCATTTGTCCACAGATGGATATCCATAGTTTCCAGCACTACTTGTTAAAGAGGGAATCTGCCTCCCACTTGATGCTTTTGGGACCCTTGTCGAAGATCAGTTGTCTATATGCTGATGGTTTTATTTCTGGGTTTTCTATTCTTTTCTATTGGTCTGAGTATCTCTCATTATGCCAGTACCACACTGTTTTGACCATTTTGCTGTGTAGTAGTTGTTTAAGTCAGGTAAAGCAATCCCTCCTATTTTGTCTTTCTTCTTGAGAAGTTCTCTGCTAATTCTGGGCTTCTTCCCTTTCCATATGAATTTAGTGGTCATTTTTTTTTTCAATTATTTGCAGAAGGTTGTTGATATTTGAATCAGGATAGCATTAAACTTATAAAGTGCCTTGGGTAAGATTAACATCTTTACTATATTGAATCTTCCAATCCACGAGCATGGGGTATTCTTTTTGGAGGTCGCTTTTTTTTGTGGAGGTCACTTTTGGTTTCCTGTAGCAGGGTCTTATAGTTTTGCTTATACAGGGATTTTTTGTTTGTTAATTATATCCCTAGATATTTCAATTTGTTCTATTTGTTCTCGACTATGGTGAAGGGTACTGCCTTCTTGATCTCCTCTTCTGAGGTATTGTCCGATGTATATAGCAAACCAATAGACTTCTGTTTGTTGATCTTGTATCCTGCCGCTCTTCCATATTCCTCTATCACTGTCAGTACTCCTGTTGTGGAGATTTTGGGATTTTCAATATTCAGCATCATGTCATCTGCAGATAGTGATAGTTTAACCTCCTCCTATCCCAGAGGGATACATTTACTGTCCTGCTGTCTTGTGTTGTTAGCGCAGACCTCCAGTACAATATTGAATAGAAGTGGGAAAAGGCACATCCTTGTCTGGTCCCCTTTTTTGCTATGATTGATTTCTTCTTTTCTCCATTGACTATGATGTTGGTTGTTGGCTTTTCATAGATAGCTTGTATTAACTTGAGGAATTTTCCTTCCACTTCTATCTTCTAAATTCATTTTCCATGTCCATTGATATTATCATGTGATTCTTTTTTCTTATCAATGTGGTGTATAATATCGATAGATTATCAGATGTTAAACCATCCCTGCATCTCTGGGATGAATCCTACCTGATCATGGAGGATGATAAGTTTTATATACTTTTATATTCTATAGGCCTATATCTTGTTAAGGATTTTGTGTTCATTAGAGATATTGGTCTGTAGTTCTCTATTCCTGTGGGATCCTTGCCCTTTTTGGATATCAAACTTATACTGGTTTTGTAAAATGAGTTTGGGAGCTTTCCATCCTTTCCTATCTCTGGAAGAATTTGTGGAGGATTGGTGTCATCTCTTCCCTGCATGCTTGGTAACAGTTGCATGCTTAGCTGTCTACTCCGGGAGCTTTTTTGTTGGTGGTGGTGGTAGCTTCTTGATGACCATATCTATTTCTTCTTTTGCTATGGGTCTGTTGAGGTTCTTTACCTCTATCTGAGATAATCTAGGGAGGGATTGTTTATCCAAGTATTTGTCAATGTCTTTAATGTTTTTTAATTCATTAGAATACAGACTTTAATAGTACTTTGTGATTAACCTTTTAATATCACTGGAGTCTGTTGTGATTCCCCATTTCATCCCTTATCCCGGCTATTGATGTTTGTTCCTTCCTTTCTTTGGTTAGGTTTACCAGCAGTCTGTCGATTTCCTTGACCCTTTCAAAGAACCAGCTTTTTGGTGCATTAATCTTCTGCATTATTGCTTCTTTTGGATGTCTGAGTAATCTCTATATCTTTGAATGTATGCAGGCTTGCCTTGGGTCCTAGTATGAGGTCTATTTTTTAAAAATGTGTCATGCGCACTTGAAAAGAATGTGATTTTTTTTACGTTTGGATGGAAAGCTCTATATATGTCTATCAGAACCATTTGCCTAATTGTAGTGTTTAGCTGCATAGCCTCCTTGATGAGTTCTTCCAAGTGATCTATCTTTCTCTGAAAGCAGTATATTAAAGTCACCTACTATGACTGTTGGGTCTGTGATTTCTTTTTTTCATATTTTGAGTAGTTTTTTAAAACAAATTTAATGGGTCTCACGTTAGGTGCATATATATTTACTATGCTAACCAGTTCCTAGTTGACTGACCCTTTGAGCATTATATAGTGCCCCTATTTATCTCTTTTTATGGTTTGAATATTAAGGTCAATTTTGTCGGAGATTCGGATTGCAAACCCTGCTTTAAGTTGTCATTTGCCTGGTATATTTTCCGACAGCTTTTATTCTTAGTCTATTTTTGTCTGTGAACTTAAGATGTGTTTCCTGCAAGCAATAGTTTGACGGGGTTATGTTTACCAAGCAGCTTTTAGAGCCTTTTAATTTTAGTGTAGGAATTGAGACTGATTGTTTTCTCAGAGCACTGGGTTGATGTAGGTGGGCAGTAGAAATTGGTTACCCAAAATGGGGTGGATAAATTTATGAAGTGGCTGGCTTAAAAACTTTCATAGGTGGGGAATATATTCATAGGATTATATGATTAAGGTGTAGGTCTTCACTTAACTGCCATTGCTATGCATAGAATATTGTTTTGTTCACTTACAGAATATTATGTTTAAATGAGGCTGGCACATATTGAATTGTATGCATTTTAGTTTTATCCTGTTAGGCACAAATATTTTACTATTGTCCTTATTTTAAGAATTATATATGGCTAAAGAGTTGTGCAAAAGTGTCAAGTTGACAAAGGGTGATCTGTGGTAGTTACACACTTTCATGTCAACTTGATAAATAAGAATGAAGTGGAGTCTAGCCTTTCTATCAGGTTACAGCTTGATTCCTTCCTATGGGCATGGCCTTCTGACACCTCTCTTCCTCCCTGGAGGTAGGACACTCTCTCTGCTACATATTTCTGATGCCAAGCAAAGTGGAGCCACACTGATGGCAGCCAACTTCCACCACCACTTGACCCACAGGACTTTCCACCTATCAACTTTTGATTTTCCTGCATTCTGCATCATTGCATGTGCTGTGTGAGTCTGAAGAGTAATCCATGGCCTAATATCAGACTAATGGGCAAATATCGAACTTCTAAGGTTGATCTGAACTGGGCTAGTTTGTTTACTGATGCATAATTACTTCTTGATATAAAGTTCTCTCTTACATACATATGAGTGTGTCTGGATTGCTTCTCTTGTCAGCCCAGACTTACACAGTCAGGCAGTGAAAATGTGGATATCTTAGTGCACTCAGAGAGAGAAAAATATTCCCTTGTTTGGATGAATTTGCTGGACTCTGTAGACTTGCCTGATTTTGCCTGTGAGAATACATATTCTCAGGAGGGTGCAGTCACACCAGAAGAGGAAGTTTTAAAGAACTAGAAAAAATGCTAAAGTTATTATAATAATAATCTAACACACATCAAAGAAATAAAGTAAAAAATAAAACTGCATTGTGATTAAGAATCCCTACTCCTTTGATCGTGTTATTGTGTTTACACATGTGTTGCATGGGGGACATGTGTGGGGAGTGCACTGTAGGACAAAGCACAAAAGGAGAAAAGGAAAAATGGTGAAAACCGATGTTTGGTACTGCTTATATCTGTACTAAGCTACCCATGCAATCTATTATCCACTAGTGACACCAGAGACCAGTGAAGTAAGCTGTTTGGGTGGTTAGGTTGCCGCAGTGATCATGCAAAATCTGCTTTACTGAGAAAGAACCGGACACATAGGATTGGTTTATGCCACTAGTCAGTGGAAAAAGGCAGACTGCCAGAAGGTGTTGCTTCTCTTCCACTTTAAGAAACTTGGATCTACTTATATTTTGAGCTTAATTTTTTGCTACCAAGAACTGTATTTGTTTTCCTAGTGCAATTTCTTAGGTAGTTGCTGAAATCTTCCTGTGCTTGTTATCTGGTCTCCATCTTTCCCTGTCATCAATTTAGTCAATTTCCTTGACGAGCAAATGAATCAAATTTCAACTGGCAGTGTCCAAATTTTCAGTGAGTACTTTGAGGTATTTTTCCTGATGTTTAAGATTTTCAATCAATAATCTTCATATGAAAAGAAGTAATTCTGTTGTCAGCCAGTTTTCCTTGCCCATAACTTGACCCAGAGAATGATAAAGAGCATTTTTGTTTGTTTCTCTTTGACAAGGGAAATGCTCTTAGTTTCTCTTTATCGAATGAGATGTTTTGTGTCAATTTAGCATATATGCCCTTTATTATGTTGAGGAATTTCCCATCTATTCCTATTTTGTTGAGTTCTTTTATTAGAATTAAGTGTTAGATTATGTCAAATGCCAATTCTGCATCAATTGATAGGACAATGTATTTCTTTTTCTGTATTTTACTTATATGGTGGATTACATAGATTTTTCCCTAATGTTGAGCCAACCTTGCATGCCTTGTATGAAACTCACTGTTTTTTATGTTAAAAAAAAATAATATTTAGTTGGATTAAATTAACTAAAATTTTGTAGCGAGTTTTACATCTATGTTTATAAGAGATATTGGTCATTAAAATCCTATTCTGGTAATTCTTTTACCTGCTTTATTATCAGAGTTATGTTCACTATTTAAAATCAGTTTTGGAGTTTTTTCATCGTTTTTTATATTCTGGAATATTTTGACTGTGATTCGGATGAACTCTTTTCTGTATGCTTGGTGAAGCTGTCTGATTCTAGACATTTTGTTGGGAGTTTTTTAATGTCCTTGTCTAGGTCTTATTTTGTAATGGATTTGCTGAGATTTTCCACATCAGTTTGTGCTAACATAGGCAGTGTGCTTCCAGCAATTTGTCCATTTATCATAGATTTCCAAATTTGTTTTGGAGTGCAGTCCTTCATGGTATTGATAAAATGGTATCATTTTATCTTTGTATTTTAGTTGATTTTCTAGTGTTATTACTCCTTTCATTTCTTATTGGTGATGTTTGCATCTTCTTCTTTCATTTTTTAAATTTGCTAGTGGTTTGTGAATTTTGTTAATCTTTTCAAAGAACCAACTTCTTGTCTTGTGGATTTTAAAAAATTGCTTTTTTGTTTTTGGATTCATTTATTTCTCATAATCTATATTATTTCTTTTCTTCTAGTGACTGAAGATTTATTTTCCTGCTCTTATTCTAATTGTTGAAGATGTTGGGTTAAGGTATTGATTTTGATTCTTCTTTTCTGATGTGTGTGGTTATTGCTATAAATTGTTCTCTGAGCACTGCTTTTTATGTCCCAAAGGTTTTAGTATGCTGTATTTTCATTCTCATTTGTTTCAAGGAATTTCTAAATCACATTCCTTATTTCTTCAATTACTCATTAGTTATAACGAAGGTGCTGTTCAGTTTTCATGTATAAGACTTTCCCTTAGTCTTCCAATTGTTGATTTCTAATTTTATTTTGTGATCTGAGGAAATGATTTGTAATGTTTTGTTGCGTTAATCTATATTTAGGCTTGCTTTTCAATCTAATATATGTTCTATTCTGTTGAATGTTCCAAGTACAGTGGAAAAGAATCTTTATCGTGCTGTTGTTGGGTAGAATGTTCTGGATATGTCTATGAAGTCAATTGCATTCATTATATTGTTCAGTTCTCCTATCTTTACAGTTTCTTTCCAGTTGTTCTTTTTTGAGAGCATGGTACTGTAATCTCCTGTCACTATTGTACTATTTTTTATTTATCTTTTCAACCCTATGAGTTTGATTTTTGTGAGTGTCTTTCATTAGTTGCAGAGATTTATTATGTCTTATTATTCCATTGTACTTTTAATAATTATGGAATGACATTTTTGTCTCAATAGATTTTGCCTTGAAGTCCATTTTATCAGAGACTAATACTGCCACTCATATTTTTTACTGCAATTAGCTTTATGTATTTTTCTGCATCCTCTGATTTTCAATCTATTTTAGTCTTTGCATCTAAAGTGTGTTTTTTGTTAGCAATATATTTATGAGGCCTGCTTTCTAATCTACTCAGCTACTTTCTATCTCTTCTGCGGTGCATTTAATTCATTTTCATTCACTATTGTGAATTTATTCACCATGTTTGAATTTATTGCTATAATTTTTCTGTGTTTGTGTTGTTGGTTTCTTTGTATCTCATAATTTTCTATGCTGTTTGTTTTGTTTGTATGCTTTCTTGGCATTTCCATCCCTTTTTGTTATTTTAATGTTTACTAGAATTTTGTGGTTTTCTTCATTTTTGTTTTGATGAAGCTTATTGCTTTTCTTTGGGATTATCATGTTACTTTTTATTTTCGTACCCTATTTAAGATAAGTCTGTTCTCTCTTGTGAACTACTTGGCTCCCTCTCCATTAACTTCTTGTCCCTACACTATTCCCTGTATTTCTTTTGTACTCATCTTGCTTGCAGAATGGTATCTCTGGCTCCCTATTTTCAGTCTTATAAGTGTGTTTTATTTTTGAAAATTGCATTAAGGGGATTGATTTCTGTGTGATAATGTCTCATATGATGTTCTCAAGTTTATGCCTGCTGTTGTTGATTCTCTCTTCAAAGAATTCTCCTTGGTAATTTTTGTAATGTTGGTTTTATTTTTACAAATTTCTTCAATTTCTCCTTATCTGAAAATGCCCTTACTCCTTCTCCCTCGTATTTGAGGGATAATTTTGCTAGATATAAGACTCTTGGATGGCATTTTTTTTCTTTCATAATTTTATGTATCTCCTTTCACTGCCTTTTTGTATCCATGGTTTGTGCTGAAAAAACCCGAGCTTATTATTTTTCTATGTTCATGCATATTTATTATATTACCTTATTTTTGTGGAGGAAATAACATACATATATAAAAGTTGTATAACTCAATTAATTTTCAGAAAGTAAAAACCTAGGTCACTACCACTACCCAAATCAATAAACAGAACACTGACAGTATCCCAGAAAGGCCCTCCATGTATGTGTTCCATCCTTTTAATATGTATTTCTTTTTTTTAATCATTTTATTGGGAGCTCATATAATTCCTATCACAATCCATACATACATCCATTGTGTCAGACACATAGGCACATTTGTTTACATCATCATTCTCAAAATATTTGCTTTCTACTTGAGCCCTTAATATTGGCTGCTTAATTTTCCCCTTCCCTCCCCCTGCCCCTCCCTCATGAACCCTTCATAATTCATAAATTATTATAATTTTGTCATATGTTACACTGTACGACAATTCCCCCCATCCTTTCTCTGCTGTCAATCCCCCAGGGAGGAGGCTATATGTAAATTCTTGTAATTGGTTCCCTCTTTCTACCCCACATTCCCTCCACCCTCCAGGCATCACCATTTTCACCACTGGTCCTGAAGGAGTCATCTGTCCTGCATTCCCTATGTTTCCAGTTCCTATCTGTACCAATGTACATCCTCTGGTCTAGCCAGATTTGTAAGGTAGAATTGGGATCATGATAGTGGTGGGGAGGAAGCATTTAAGAACTAGAGGAAAGTTCTGTGTTTCATTGTTGTTACCCTGCACCCTGACTGGCTCATCTCCTCCCCACAATCTTTCAGTAAGAGGGTGTCCAGTTGCCTACCGATGGGTTTTGAATCTCCCCTCTGCACATCACCCACATTTACAATGATATGATTTTTAGTTATTTGATGTCTGATAACTGGTCCCTTCAACACCTCGTGGACAGACAGGCCGGTGTACTTCTTCCATGTGGGCTTTGTTGCTTCTGAGCTTGGTGGCCACTTGTTTATCTTCAAACCTTTAAGACCCCAGACGCTATATCTTTTGATAGCCGGGCACCATCAGTTTTCTTCACCATCTTTGCTTATGCACACATTTGTCTTGAGTGATCGTATCAGAAAGGTGGGCAACCACTGCTATGATTTTCAGTTCTTTGATGTCTAATAACTGGTCCCTTCTACACCTCGTGGTCAGAAAGGCTGGTGTGCTTCTTCCATGTGGGCTTTGTTGCTTCTGAGCTAGATGGCTGTTTGTTTATCTTCAAGCCTTTAAGACCCCAGACGCTATATCTTTTGATAGCCAGGCACCATAAGCTTTCTTCACCACATTTGCTTATGCACATATTTTTCTTCAGCAATCGTGTCGGTAAGGTGTGCATCCTGGAATGCCAATTTAATAGAACGTGTTCTTGAATTGAGTAAGTGCTTGAGTGAAGGCCAAATGTCCATCTGCTGCCTTAATACTAAACCTATAAATATATGCACGTAGATCTGTTTCCCCACACTCTTATATAAATATATTTACATATGTTGTACATTCCAGTCTTTAGACCCCTATAAATACCCTTTGCCACCTAGTTCTTTCCTCTATTTCCTTTTACTTTCCTCTTGTCCCACTATCATGCTTAGCCTTCATTTAGGTTTCAGTAATTTCTCTCAGTTACATTGCCCTTGCTGAATCCCTCCCAGGCCTCTCACACCCTCCTTGGCACTATTTTGGGTCACTTGTTGCTCCCCTGTCCTTGGGTTGCTCAGCACCACCTCCTTCCTCCCCCTCCCTTACTCCCATGGCCCCCCAGAACCATTTGTGCCATTGTTTTCTCCTCCAGACTATTCATCCAGTCTATATTATCTAGATAGATCTGTAGAGATAATAATATGCACCACAAATCAAGCCATAGCACGATAGGTGATGAATGAGAACACAGTGATAACAACAAAAAAGAAAACCAATTACCCATAGAAGAATAAATTAATTAAAAGAAAAAAAATTTAAAGAAAGAAAAACCTGTAAATAGATCAAGGTCTGATTTTTGATCTCTAGGCATGTCCTTCAATCAGGTCCGATGGGGTACCATGCTCTGGCCCCAGAGTCTCCCTCAGGGGCTCCCTGCTCTGCTCCAACAGTTGCTCTGCCACTCACTTTTAGTGGTTTGCCTCGGTGTCACAGGGTCAGTCTGGGCTAGTCCTGACACTGAGTCTCCAGTGTTGTTCCCCTTAGGGCCCTAGGCTATCAAGGGACACATGTCTCGTAATTGGATCAGCCATATTGCCCACTCTATGCATTGGCTGTTCAGAGGAGGGATGTTGTCTTCCAGGCCTGGTGGGCCAGGATGTGCTCCACTCTCTCTTCCTACCCCTTCATTTGCTCCCATTTGCTCTGATCAGACATGCCTCTTTCTCCTAGCTGCAGCTTCAGTGCCGTCCTTTCAAGTAAATTCTTCTGAGGGGAGAGGTAGTTGTCCACATAGCTGGTATGGGGGCCCGAGCTTATTCTTATTGGTTCTCTTTTGTAGGGAACCCCAAACACCCTCAAGCTGCTCTTAGATTATTTCTCCCCTGCTTTTATATTGGAAATTTTAACCATGATATGACATAGTATGTGCTTATAAGGGTCCTGCTCTGGTGTGTCCTGTTGGTGTTCAGCCATAAATATATGAAAGTGGTATTTTCTGGACACCAGAAGCTTATATGAAGTTTGGAATGACTCTATCTCTCTTGTGTCCTGTGACTTTCCTCTGGTGGTTTGTCAAACCAATCAAACAAAACAAAGAGAAAAGTAAAAAGACAGGAGTGTTAAAAAGAGATGAGAAAGAGAATTTTAAACATCCACACCAGCACCAGTAATTCCAGAGTACATACGCACTCCCTAGTCACTGAGTTGGGGGTTGCCACAGCCGAACTGCTGTGTTTGCGAGTGTGTTATGCCCACCTATCTAATGGCTTGGTGGTTTTCTTGAGAGGGCTATCATATTTGGGGGTTGTTATTTTCTTGGATGTATAGGTTCTCGTCTTTCACGATGGTAGGTCCAGCCATTTTCTCAAAACAACTGATAATTTACTTAGTGCTTTACTTTATATTCTTTTTGTATTTTGTTTTGTTTTTCCTTGAACGCTCAATTAGCAGATTATCATTGAGAGGTTTATCTCCAATCTCATTAATTTGGCTTTCCATTGATTCAACTATATTTCTATGTCTTTACAATTCTCTATATTAGTATTAATCTGGATTTCTTTTCACTGTTTTTGTATGGTGTCTAGATTTTTGTTTATTTTGTCAGTTTGTTCTTGTAATGTTTTCTGAATTCTTCTAAATATTGTCTGTGTTTTATTTCATCTGCAATATTCTTACTCTTTCACTTAATTCCATGAAATTATGTAAATACCATTCTTTTGAATTCCTTATCTGGTCATTTCAGTGTTATTTCTTCCTCTTAAAGTCTTCTGAGTTTCAATTTTGGGGACTTATTAGAGCCAAAATGTCTTGGTTGCCATGTTGACTGAAATTGCCTTTTGTCTCCAAGATATTTTGTTGTTGATCTATTTGTATCTAATTGAAATTTTTTTGTTGTTGATGTGATCTTAGGTACTCACTGCCTCTCTTAATGGATGTGCTAGCAAATGGGAGTGTTTTTGCAGTTCTCTGTTAGCTGTTCATGCAGCACAGCTGAGGGAAGGTTTGTGTGGTGTTGTGGCTTGATTGATGATCAAGTATTACAAGAGTATGCAATGGCTCTCTCCCAGTAGATTGCAATATAGGAGGTAGGGATAGGGGTTGGCAAGGTTGGTTTGGTTTTTGCCCCCTCTTGGGGGGAGGTGTGGGAAAAAAGAGAAAAATACATAACAAACAATGACAAAAAGAAACTATTAAAGATAAAACAAGTTGGGGAAAGTAGGCAAACAAGTAAGAAAAAAGAGTTTAATAACTAAGCTAAAAAAAGAATCAAGAGAAAAAGAAAAGGAAAATAAAGAAAATTCAATATGTAAAAAAAGGGATGGGGCAGAATAAAAGAGAACGAGATAAGAGAGTAATGAAAAATTAAGGGAAAATGAAAGGGGAAGAGGAAAAAGGAAAAAGAATAGAATAAATAAAGGAGAAAACTTTGAGGGGTAGCACCCTATAAAACTCTTTGAGAGGGAGGCAACTTCTATCAGCCAAGGGGCTTTCAGGTTGGGAATAGATGGTTGAGGGCATAGGATACCTGCTTCTAGATAGAGTTCCTGCAAGATTAGATGTTGTCCAAGGTCATGGCATCTGATCTGGAAATAGTTCGTGGAATCTCAGGTAGTGGTTTAGACAAATTCCCAGAAGAATTTGTCAGCCCCAGACAGCAGCTAGGAGCAGGGTTATGAAAGGCATCCCAGGGGCTTGTGCTGATTTGATGAGGTGGAATAACAGGCCTCTGTATGCAAGGATGATGCACCTGGAGCTCACCCCCAAGAGTGTAGCTCTGACCTTAGATAGAGTAGGGGCTGTGTGTTAGTGTGTTTGTGTGGTGGGTGGGGGGAGTGTTACTAGTCTCTGAATGGGTAAGGGTGGGCGCTAGCCAGTTCTGGTTTCCAAGAGGGTATGGAGAACAAGGGGAAGGTAGAATTTTTCTCATCAACAGCCACCAATGTTCATTTGTGTTTTCAGATCTCATTCAAATGCTACATCATGTTCAATCAGATGACAATTCTGTCTCTTTTCTTCAATACATTTCTATATCTTTTCCTCTGAAATTCAGGGTTCCAAGATTACTATCCATATTTGTTTCATTTGATCTCTTATGTTTTTGTTGTCGAGAGTTTCTGTAGTATGCCTTCCTATTCTGTCATCTGCCTATTCTGGCTTCAGTGTTAGCTTTTCCTACTAGTCATAAATATCTGTATTCATTTCTGTCTCTTTTTTGATGGGTTGATGATGGTTTACTGTGTGACTACAATTCTCTGATGTGTGTAAGAGTTGATTTTCAATTTGTTTGCTTTTTCCTTATTTTAATGACAGAAGTGGTGATTTCCAAGCTCTTTACATATAATACTGGAAGGTGACATCATTTAAAAATATCATCTTCTAATTGTTTTTTTTGCTGATTAGAGGTACATTTGGATATATTAATTTATTATTCAGATACTTTTTGGAGGTGCTTATTAATTCTAATGCCTTATCTGTATGTTCTTTTAGATTTTCTGCACACTGTGAAAAATGTAAATTTTGCATTTTTATTTATTAAATTTACTTGAACCATTGTTCACATAGCATGTGTGATTCAGGCAGCTGGTTGTGAGTAAGCTAATTTATGAGACTGCTGGAAAAGGAAAGTGAGAGTAGTGGGTTATGCATTGGGCTACTAACCTAAAGGACAGTAGTTTGAAATGTCCATTGACTCTTTAGGAGAAAGATGAGGCTTTTTGTTTCTGTACAGATTTACAGCTTCGGAATCCCAAAGGAACAGTTCTGCTCTGTTCTATATGGTCACTATGAGACTGAATTGACTTGGTGGTGAGTGAGTACCCAAAGTCTGGATCCCTGGACAATGTAGTAGGTTATGTATGCATTAGGCTGCTAACATCATGATCAAAGCCACGAACTGTTCTGCAGGCAAAAGATCAGTCTTTCTGTTCTCATAAAGACTTACAGTCTTAGAAACCCCAAAGGGCAGTTCAACTCGGCCCTATATCGTTTTTATGAGTCAGAATTGATTTGATAACATTTTGATTTGAGGAGTTTGTACCAAAGGAAGACAGTATGAGCATTGTTCATGAAAAATCAGCTTCTCTTAGCAACAGGCCAAAGGATGTTTTATAGGCAAGGAGTAGGGAAGATGGTCTTCTGGAGTAATCTGACTTGAGATAGGCTGTCTGGGTCTCAGATTTTTTTTCTTCGCTTAGAATAGTGAGTCTATATTCCAGCTGTAGGTATTGTGAGTGTGTTCTGTCCTTCAAATGGAGATAGTTTAAGTTCAAACTCCTAAATAGAAACAGCAAAAGTTTGTCAATTTGTGATGAATTTTAGCAAATTATAAGGTTGAAACAAATGGGAACAAAGTATATGAAACCCCAGGGAAATACTGATAACACATCATTATCATCACAATGTATCCTTTGTGCTTCCATTTTATATTCATACACCTCACTGTACCTAAACCTTGGCAAATAAGTGTGTCTCACTCTTTATATTTTTACCATTATGAAAATATTATAAAATGGGATCATAGAATTTGTAGCATTTTAAGATTGGCTTTTTGTATTTGTGGTAATGCCCTTGATATTCATCCAAGTTGTTACATGTATCTTAGTTTGTTCCTTTATATTGCTGAGTTATATTCACTGGATGCACTAACCTCACCTCACCTTACCTCACTGCCAGGTATTAATTTCCAAAACATTCAAACTGCTGACTTTGTGACTAGCAGCCCAAGGTATAACCCATTAAGCCATTAGGGTTCCTCAGATGTACTATAGTTCGTTTAAATCATTATCTTTTCATCTATGATCTATAATATCATCCCCTTTTTTTGCTTATATTGTTTATTAGTGCACAATCTCTCTTTCTTTGGTTAATCTCAATTTTATTAGTTGATCCTCATTTTAGGTCGCTTATTTTCTATTTAATTACTTACTGTGATCATTTATTTATTAGATTTTCTTAATTGTAGTTATTTTGGATATTAAATTATCTCTGGACAATTTAATTTTTTTGAACAAAATCCAGCTTATTGATATTATGACTAGATAATTATTTTTCAGTGTATACATTTAAGGCTATCAGCTTTTGTCTAAGCAGTTTCTCTAAGTTTGATATGTTTGATTTTCATTACCCTTTAAAAATATTTTCTGATTTCTATTGCTATTTCTTATCTATTTTTACCTTATTTGTTAATTTTCCAATATGGTGATTTTCTAGTTTTCTTTTTGTTATTGATTTATAACTTAGCTCCAATGTGATTAGAAATGATATTTGTATGATTCAAAGTATTTTAAATTTGTTGGAACTTGCTTTATGGCCCATCATTTTGTCAATTTTAGTGAGTTCTGTGTGTAGAGGAAAAATGTTCTGTAATTATTCAGTGCATTGTTTTTCTCATTAAAATAAGTCAAGTTTATATTGTTCAAGTATTTGGTATCTTTTTACTATATTGTCTACCTTATTCTATCAGTTGCTGAGATTGTTGTTTTAAAAATTTCCCCTGATGGCTGTGTATTAATTTATAATTTCCTTTAGTTCTGTTAATTTTTGATTCATATATTTACGATCATGTGATTATGTGTACACACATTTAGAAGAGCTATATCTTCCTTTTGCAATGAAACATTTATTACTAGACACATTTCTCTTCATTTGTAAACCCACTGCCATTGAGTTTATTCTAAATCATAGCAACCAACCCTTAGTAGGGTTTCAAAGGCTGTAAATTCTTAAAGGAGCAGGATAGCCTTAGCTTGCTCAGATTGACTGGTGTGTTGGAATCGCCAACCTTGAACCTCAATGTAATATATCATTCACTGCTATCAAGTGGATTATGACTCATAGTGACCCTGTAGACCAGGGTAGAGCTGCCCTGTAAAGCTACAAACTTCCTTGTAAAGGAGTAGGAAGCCTCTTCTTTCTCTCTCTGAGCAGCTGGTGGTATCAAACTCTTGACCTTGATGTAGCATAACCACTATGCTACAAGGGCTTGACAAGGTTCATGGAAAAAGTGTACTATCTTTTAGTTCAATTTTTCCACAAATTCTTTGAAGCCCTCTTGTAGGTACTTTTGTAGCTGGCTTTTGAATAGCATCTTATGGTATATCTCATCTTTAAAAGTTTTACCTTGTTTGCTGTACATTCATATTTTGTATACAAACAGTTTTGTGTTTTAGTCCAGTATATCTCCTTTAACTGGTGCAGTTAATCCATTTTCATCTAATGCAATTAGTGATATATTTGACTTTATGATTACCATCATACTATTTGCATTCTTTTTGTGCTGCTGATTATGAGTACCCTTTCTCTATTGTGCTCCTTTGGATTTTTTTAAATTGTATTTTTACTCTCTGTTAAGTTGATAGGTATTCTTTTTTTGGAGGCCCTAAGAATTGAAACTTGTTTTGTTGATTTACCATATATATTCTTTGAATTCTTCCTATATAATGCATAGGCCTCAGGGCACTTCTAAGTCCATCCTCCCCTGCCAATTATGAAACTGTTATTTTGTAATTAAATTATCTTTATAATGAAAGTCAGGAAGACCAGTTGGTACAACAGTTAAGTGTTCAGTTGGTAACCCAAAGGTCTGTGGTTCAAACTCACACTGCAGGTCTACAGGAGCAATATAGGATGATCTGATTTCATAAAGATGACAGCTCAGGCAACCCTATTGGTCAGTTCTACTCTGTCACATAGTGTTTCTATGAGTCAAACTCACTGACATCATCTAACAACAATAATGAAATCCACACAACACGTTATTATTTTTGTTGAGTGCAGTAAGTACTCGTTTGCATGCAAGCCATGTTTATAGTTTTCCTTAATCTTCATTTCTTTTTTCATCTCTAAATGTCCATGTGAGGTTACTTCCTTCTATATGAACAATGTTCTTGTTAGGTGCCATTGAGTTGATTCCAACTCATAGTTAGCCTATGTACAAGAGAAGGAAACACTCAATTTGTGCCATCCTCACAAATTGTTGGTATGTTTGAACCCATTTTTGCAGCCACAGTCTCAGTGTATTTCATTGAAAGTCTTCCTCATTTTTGCTGATCTTCTCTTTTACCAAGCATGATTTACTTTTCCAGGGACTGGTCTGTCCTGATAACATGTCCAAAATATGTGAAAGGAAATCTCTCCATCCTCACTTCTAAGAAGCAAGAATGTACTTCTTCCAAGGCAGCATTGTTTGTTCTTCTGCTAGTCCACGGCACTTTCAATTTTCTTCACCAACAACATAATTCAAATGCATCAGTTCTTCTACAGTCTTCTTTATCCATTTTCCAATTTCCACATGCTTTTGAGGTGATTGAAAATACCATGGCTTATGCTAGGTGCACCTAGTCCTAAAAGTGATATCTTTGCTATTCAACACTTTAAACGGGTCTTATGCAGGATATTAGTCCAATGCAATGTGTTGCTTATTTTCTTGATTTCTTTGAGCATCGATTATGTATCCAATCAAAAGGAAATCTTGGCAACTTCATCTTTTCTCCATTTATCATGATGTCGTCTATTGGTCCACTTGTGAGAACTTTGTTTCCTTTACATTGAGGTGTAATCTGTATTTTTATATTCGTCACCCAGTGCTGCAAATCCTCCTTGCTTTCGGCAATCCAGGTTGTGTCACCTGCATATCACAGGCTGTTATAAGCCTTCCTAAAATTCTGATGGCAAATTTTACTTCATATATTTCAGCTTCGTGAATTATTTGCTGAGCACAATAATTGAATAAATATGTTGAATCAATAAGACTCTGATGCATACCTTTCCTGATTTTAAAACATCTGGTCTGATTCTTTTGGTCTATGTACAGGTTCTGCATAAGCCAATTAAGTATTTTGGAATTTCCACTCTTCACAATATTATCCATAGTTTGTTATGATCTGTACTGTCAAATGCCTTTGTATAGTCAGTAAAACACAAGTGAATATGTTTGTGGTATTGTGTGATTTTAGCAATCTGAACAATAGACTTTCAAGAATACTTTCATGTGCATGTGTTAATAATATTTTTTTCTGTTCTTCTCGGAAAATATGTCTATTTCACTTGGGAAGGACATTTTAACTGGTTATAGATTCATAGGATATCTTTTTGTATATCTTTCTTCAAAAAATGTGAATATATGCCTTTGCTTACTGGATTATATTGTTTCTGCTGAGAAATCAGCTGTTATTCTGATAGTGGCGTTTTTGTAGGTGATGTGTCATGTCACTGCTCTTGATTTTCCATTTTTCCTTGGGCTTTTTTTTTTACTATGATGTGCTTGGGAGTGGTTTTATTATACTTATGTTCATTGTAGTGTATGATAGTTGACATGTGTGGCTTGATGTCTTTTGCTAGTTTTGAAAATTTCTCATCCTTTAGCTATTCAAGTATTCCTACCTATTCTATCTCCCTGTGTTTTTTGGGACTCAGTTGCAACTCTTTTAGAACTCATCCATTGAATCCTTAACTTTAGTAATTATGCATCTTTTCTATTTCCAGAGTTCTCAGACTGTTCTTTTATCAATGTTGTGAAGCCTTTGTCAAAATTGACAATTTTGTCTTTTCTCTAAACATTTTAAACCCAATTACTTAAAATATATATCTAGTATATTCATTATCTCAGTACCTGAGCATATATATTTTTAAATCAATTTATTGGGGCTCATACAGTTCATCACAATACATAGATCAATTGTGTAAAGCACACCTATACATTTGTTGCCCTCATTATTCCCAAAATTCGTTTTCCTCTTGGGTTCCCGGAATCAGCTCATTTTCCTTCTCCCCCTCCCTCCCCCCTCCTCCCTCCTCCCCCATGAACCCTTGATAATTTATAAATTATTATTATATCTTATCTTACAGTACCCGGCGTCTCCCTTCACCCACCCCTCTGCTGCCCGTCCCCCAGAGAGGAGGTTATATGTAGCTCCCTGTGATCAATTCCCCCTTTCTACACCCCCCTTCCCTCCTGGTATCGCCACTGTCACCCCTGGTCCTGAGGGGTTCATCTGTCCTAGATTCTCTGCGTTTCCAATTCCCATCTATACCGCTGTGCATCCTCTGGTCTAATCGGGTTTGCAAGGCAGAATTGGGGTCATCGTAGTTGGCGGGAGGAAGCATTTAAGAACTAGAGGAAGGTTGTGGGTTTCATTATTGCTATACTGAACCCTAAGTGACTCATCTCCCCACTACCCCTCTGCAAGGTATGTCCAGCTGTCTAGAGATGGGCATTGGGTCCCCCTCACGCACCACCCTCATTGACAATGATATGATCCCCCCCCTTTGGTGTTTGAGGTCTGGTCCCTTCGGCCCTTCATGATCACACACGTTGGTGTGCTGCTTCAATGTGGGCTTCATTGCTTCTGGGCTAGATGGCCGCTTGTTTACTTTCAAGCCTTTAAGTCCCCAGATGCTATAGGTCTTGATAGCCGGGCACCATCAGCCTTCTTCACCACACTTACTTATGCACACATTCGTCTTCAGGGTTTATGTGGGGAAGGTGGTCACACAATGATGGTTTTTGTTCATTGGTGTCTGCTGCCTATTCCCTTCAACACCTTATTGCCTATGAATTTTCTCTCACTTTTCCTTGCTTTTTTTATGTACCTAATTTTGGCTTTACCCCAATGTTTTGTTCTAGGAGTTCTATGGATTTTGTTCTTGGATTTATGTCCATGATCCACTTGGAGTTAATTTTTCATGTATTGTGTCAAGTTTAAATCTAGTTCTTTTTTGCATATGGAAATCCTATTATCCCAGCATTATATATTAAAGAAAGTATTCTTTCTCTCACTGAGTGGACTTAGTGTCCATGTTAAAAACCAGTTGACCATTGATGAACAGGCTTGTTTCTAGATTTCTCATTCTATTGCTCCATAATTCAAACATAACAGGGCCAGGCTGTTCATTATTATGATAGCCTTATAGTATTTTGAGATTGGGAAGGTTGAGTCTTCCTATTTGTTCTAATTATTCAAGATCATCGGGAAAGAAATTAAATACTCAAGAGAACTAAACAACACAACCAACTTCACCTCCTAGACACATACACAGCACTTCCCCCAATATTAGTACTGTGTACAGCCTTCTCCAGTGCACACAGAACATTCTCCAGAATAGAGCACATGTTACAACACAAAGCAAGCTTTAATACATTTAAAAATATTGAGATTCCATAACTTTTTTTACACAGGAGAGCACCATAACCAAAAATCAGAAATAGAAATAGTAAGGGCAAGAAATCAATTGCATAGAAACTCAAATACATACCACTTAAAATGGGATTAAATTTTCTTAAATTCCTTGAATCAAATGAGAATGAAAACACAGCATGTGAAATCCTTCAGGACAGAGCAAAAGCAGTTCTTAGAGGGCAATTTATATAAGAAAAAAAAGAGGAGAATGCTATATGGCAAGAACTACTTGGTCCTGTCCCTCTACCTGATTAAAAAAACAAAATAAAAAAACTGACCTCAGCTGAGTTGAGGCCTCCTGAAGAAGTAGCTTTTAAGTTATAGAACTAAGGGAGTAACTATTTTGAGAGTTTTTATGTTGAAGTTTCCTATTATTTGTTTCCTTTTACTGTAGTATTTTGAAACCAAAATATTATCCATTGCAAAGATTAAATCAGAACAACAAACTTTAAATGGTATGGCATGACTTGGAAGTAAATGATTGTCAAATAGCGATATTCATATTCATAACACATGCAAGAGATTGAGAAATCAAATCCTCTGCTATGTATTTTAAAGTGTGTTGCCAGACATGAGAAAAATTTAAGTGTTTCTATCAGTCAAGCACAATCCTCTCCCTATATATGAAATTTTATTTGAAACAGATATCAATCCTCGCACCCTCAGATTTTGAGGTTCTCAATGCAAAGGACAGCAAAGCTTTCCCTGTAGGAACAATTTATTACAATGCTGTTTTAGAAAGGCTTATTCTTCTAAATGTCACAAATGTCTAAATCATTAAAAGATGTCTCTATCATGAGAATGATCATCCTCAATGGCTTCCTTTGCATCCAATTCACTATCTCCATATCTTTCCTGTAACTCATCACCCAGTGTCATTGAGTTAATTGTGACTCATAGGAATCTTAAGTATATAGGATTTTGAAGTTTGTAAATCTTTACAGGAACAGATAGCCTCCTTTTTCTCCTGTTAATAATGTCATAGCATAAACAAAATTTCCTTTCTTATTTTGCATGTTTATTAATGATATCTCTCTTCCCCACCTCATTCCTTTGGAACCACCAATAAACATTGATTTCTTTAAATGAACTGCCATCAGTCAATGCCAACACAAAGCGACCCTATAGGACAGGGAAGAACTGCCCCTGTGAGTTTCTGAGACTGTAACTCTTCACGTGAGTATAAAAAGTCCCATCTTTCTCCCGCAGGGTGGCTGGTGGTTTTGAACTGTGGGACCTTGCATACATGTACCCACTACGCCCCCAGGCCTCCTTAGGAATGCATATTTTTGTATTTTTATATAAGGAATCATACTATTTTATCCTCCTCTGGTTGACATTTTTCACTCAGCATTTACCCAGATGCATTCCTGTTATGTTTTGAGAACTCATCGTTATATTTTCGTGGCTTCATACTATTCTGAAGTGTTTTTATTGTTATTTTTACCAGATTTTGTTTATTTGTTCAACCATTGATAAACACTTCACTTGTTTCCATATTTTTGGTGTTGCAGATAGTGCAATGAACATATGTTTGTTAATATATTTTACAATAGAAACTGTAGAGCTTATACCAGTGTTTTATTCTGTTGCACATAGTGTCACTATGAATTAGAACCAACTAGATAGCACCTAATAATAAAGAAGAGCATATATACCTAGGAGTGGAATTGTTGGACCACAGGGTACTTCTATTGTAGTTTTCTGATGGAATGCTATACTGTTTTTCAATAATATAATCTCATCAATTGTTCATATTTTCTTAGGTGCCATTGAGGCAATTCCATCTCATAAAAAACCTATCTAAAGTAGAATGAAACATGGCCTGATTCTATACCATCCTCACCTTTGTTGCAGTCCTTGTGTCAATCAATTTCACTGAGGGTCTTCTTTTTTGCTAACCTTCTACTTTGTCAAACATGATAGACTTGTCTAGGGACTGGTCCTTACTAATAAGATATCCAAAGAGTGCAAAATGAAGTTTTTCCATTCTTGTTTCCAAGGAACACTTTGGCAGTACTTCTTCCAAGACAGATTTTTTTGTCCTTCTGATGGTCATTGGCATATTTAATAATCTTCACGGATGCCGTTACTAAAATGTATCAACCAGTTCTCTCATGTCTTCCTAATTCATTGTATAACATTCCCTCCATGTTCTTAGTAGCATTTGTGGTTTTCTGTTTTTGTTTAATGATTTCCATTTCAGCAAGGACTGATTTTGTAGTTATGATTTAATATGTCTGATAACTAATTATTTTCATCATCTTTGCCATGTCTGTTTATGTCCTTTACCATTTTCTAATTGTATTGTCTGTTTTTTAAAAAATAATTTTATTGGGGGCTTGTAAAACTCATCACAATTCATACATGCATCCATTGTGTCAAGCACATTTGTACATTTGTTGCCATCATCATTCTCAAAACATTTTATTTCTATGTGAGCCCTTGATATCAGCTCATTTTCCCCCTCCCTACCCGCTCCCCCTTCCCTCATGAACCCTTGATTATTTATAAATTATCATTATTTTGTCATATCTTACACTGTCCTATGACTCCCTTCACCAACTTTTCTGTTGTCCATCCACCAGGGAGGAGGTTATATGTAGATCCTTGCAATCGTTTCCCCCTTTATACCCCACCTTCCCTCCACCATCCCAGAATCAGCACTCTCACCACTGGTCCTGAAGGGATCATCTGTCCTAGATTCCCTGTGTGACCAGTTACTATGTGTACCAATGTATATCCTGTGGTCTAGCCAGATTTGTAAGGTAGAATTGGGATCATGATAATGGTGGGGGAGGAAACATTTAGGAACTAGAGGAGAGGTGGATGTTTCATCATTGCTACCTGTACCCTGACTGGCACGTCTCCTCCCTGAGACCCTTCTGTAAGGGAGTGTCCAGCTGCCTACAGATGGGCTTTGGGTCTCCATTCTGCACTCAACCTCATTTATAATCATATGATTTTTTTTGTAAATAGATCAAGGTCTGATTTTTTACCTCTAGGTGTGTCCTCCAGTCAAGTCCGATGGGGTGCCATGCTCTGACCCTAGAGTCTATCCTTTGCACTCCCTCAGGAGCTCCCTGCTCTGCTCCCCCCATTGCTCTGCCGCATGCCTTTAGTGTTTGCCTCGGTTTTGCAGGGTCAGACATGGCCAATCCCGACACTGAGTATCCAGTGTTGTTCCTTGTAGGGCCTTGGGTCTGTGAGGGATGTCATGTCTCATAGTGGGATCAGCCATATTGTCCACTGTGTGCATTGGCTGTTCAAAAAGGGGATATTGTCCTCCAGACCTCGTAGGCCAGGATGTGCTCCACTCGCTCTTCCTCCTTCATTCTTCTCTTCCTCCTTCATTCCTCTTTCTTCCTCTCTTCATTCATTTGCTCCCATGTGCTCTGATCAATTATGTCCCTCTCCCCAAGCTGCAGATTCAGTGCCATCCTCTAAAGTAAATTCTTCTGGGGGTAGGGGCAGTTGACTGCGTATCTGGTATGGGGTCCGAGCCCTCGGGCCCATCCACTGGCTCGCCTCTCCATGCCAGCACACTGCATTTGCCTCCTGGAACACCGGATTTAAATCTGGTCCCTCTTTCCTTGTGGAGACACAAACAATAGGGTCCCCTTGGGTGGGTCAGTGCCCTATTCCCCCGCCACACATCTCCTTTTTTCATTTCCTCGTCCCACCCTCCTTTTTAGTTGGTACCATATGTACCCCTGGATTTGGTCTGGCCCCTGTCATACTACCTGGAACTCACCCTTGGAGTGTTTGTATACATTAATTTTTTCCCGAGCCCCTTTTGCATTTTTCTTTTCTTTTTTTTTAAATATAAACTTATCTCAGTGGATTCATGTTGTACTTGTTCTTTTGTGCTTGGATTACTTCATGTAGGATAATTTACTCCAGTTCTTCCCATGCAGCGATATGCTTCATGCGTTCATCACTGCTTTTTAGGGATGCATAGTACTCCATTGTATTTATGTACCACGGTTTTTTAATCCATTCGTCTGTTGATGGAAATTTGGGTTGTTTCCAACTCCTTGCAATCGTGAACTGTGCCACAATGAACATTGGAGCACAGATGTCTGGTCTTGGTTTGTTTCTTGCATCTTCTGTATATATGCCCAGTAGTGGGATTGCTGGGTCTTATGGTAGCTCAATTTCCATCTGTTTTAGATATCGCCAAATCAATTTCCATAGTGCCTGTACATACCTACAGATCTACCGGCAGTGGATGAGAGTTCCTATCTCACCACAGCCCCTCCAACACTTGTTGCTTTCTGATTTTTTGAATTGGGCTCTCTTTGAGGGTGTTAGGTGGTATCTCATTCATGTTTTAATTTCATTTGTCTTTTGGCTAATAATCGGAAACATTTTTTCATGTTTGTTGGCCATTAGGATTTCAGTCTCTGTGAAACTTCTGTTCAGGTTCTTTGCCCACCTCCTCAGTAGGCAGTTAGTTTATCTCTTATTGGAAGCTTGCAAAATCTTGCAGATTTCAGTAATAATGCCTTTGTCTGATGTGTCATTGCTAAAAATGTTTTCCCAGTCGGTGGGCTCACTGAATATTCTCTTGGTGAATTCTTTCCTTGTACACAGGTGACTTATCTTTAGTATATCCCACTTGTCTATTTGTGACTCCTCTGTATTTGTATCCTTCCCGGCATCCCTGTTATGAATCCCACTTCACGGTGAATTATTTTTTAAATATGCTTTTGTAATCTATTGACCAGTATTTTGTTAAGGATTTTTCATTGATGTTAATTGAGAATATTGGTCTGTAATTCTCAATTCTTGTGAGATCTTTGCCAGATTTAGGTTTCAGAGTTTTACTAGCTTTATAATAAAAAGTTTGGGAGTTTTCCATCTTTTTGTATGTCTGGAAGAGTTTGTGTCAGTTCTTCCCTAAATGCTTGGTAGAATTCTCCTATGAAGCCATCTGGTCCAGGGGATTTTTGCTTGCTAATCCCTTAATAATCTTGTCTATTTCTTCCATTGCTATGTATCTGTTGAGGTTCTTGACATCGTTCTGGGATAGTCTAGGGAGGGATTGTGCTTCCAAATATTTTTCCAGGTCTTCCAAGTTTTTTAATTCATTATAGTATAGGCCTTCTTAGTACTGTGTAATTATCTTTCTGATTTCATTAGGGTCCGTTGCAATATCCCCTGTTTCATCCCTCATTCTTGCAATTGTCTTTTGTTCCTTCCTTTCTTTGGTTAGGTTTGCCAGCAGTCTGTCAATTTTGTTGATTCTTTAATGGAACCAACATTTAGCTGCATTAATTTTTTCCATAGTTTTCTTTCCCCTGTATCTCAGCTCTGATTTTTATTATATCTATCCTCTTGCCATTAGTTGGATTTTTCTCGTGACTCTGATGTAATTGAAGTACATTTTGTACCAGCATATCATCCACGAGTCTCTCTTCCTTTTTCATGTGTGCATTTATTGCTATCAGCCTTCCTCTGGTAAATGCCTATACCGTAACCCAAAGGTTTTAGTATGTCGTATTGTCATTCTCATTGGTTTCTAGAAACTTCCTGATTTCATCTCTGATTTGGGTCAAAACACACTCATTTTCCAATAGAGAATTGTTCATCCTCCAATTATTTGCCCTCATGTTCTTCACTGTCCTTATGTTAATTTCCAGCCTTATGGCACAGTGATCAGGGAGAAACATCTGTATAATCTCGATGTGTTTGAATTTACTCAAGTTCACCTTGTGTCCCAGTACGTGGTTTATTTTTGAGCATTTGCCATGTGGGCTTGAAAAAATTATGATTTTTTCTGCATGTGGGTGGAAAGCTATGAAAATATCTATCAAGTCAAATCGCCCAAT
Source organism: Echinops telfairi (assembly GCF_000313985.2). Classification (NCBI taxonomy): domain Eukaryota; kingdom Metazoa; phylum Chordata; class Mammalia; order Afrosoricida; family Tenrecidae; genus Echinops; species Echinops telfairi. Next base: position 2,048,910 of record NW_022111315.1, on the reverse strand, counting down.
TGTGCTGTTTACATCTCTAGCCTCCTTGTTGAATTTCTTTCCCAGTGATCTGTCTTTTTCAGAGAGTGGTGTATTAAAATAACCAACTATAATTGTTGCGCCTGTGATTTCTTTTTTATTCTTTGCTGTGTTTGCTTTACAAATATTGCGGGTTTCTCTCTAGGTGCATATATATTTATTATGCTCACTGGTTCTTGGTCTACTGTTCCCTTGAGCATTATATAGTGCCCCTCCTTGTCTCTTATTATGGCCTGTATCTTGAGGCCAATTTTGTCAGATATAAAGATCGCTACCTCTGCTCTTTGGCATTGCTATTTTGTTTGTATATTTATCCCCAGCCTTTAATTCTCAATCTATTTTTGTGTGCAAGCTTGAGATTTGTCAACTGTAAGCAGTAAATTGGTGGGTTATGTTTTCTGAGCTAGTCAGTCAGCCTCTGCCTTTGAATGTCTGAGTTCAAGCCATTGATATTCAGTGTTATACATCCAAGTGTGAACTCTGAGATGTCATATTGTACCTTTTGTGTTGGATATTTTACTACCTACTTATCTTATCCGCTTGCGCTGTGTGTGGTTTATGTTTGCCTCCTTTCCACTATTGAGCCAATGCTATCCTTGGGGCTGTTTTTTCTTTTTGACCCTATGGGTGGGATTTTTCTATGTGAAGGTCACTTAGTTGCACTTGGTGAGTGTTGATCTTCTGCCCATACTGGATCAGCAAGGATCTTTTGTAGTGCAGGGTTTATTTTGATGTAATCTTTGAGGTTGTCCTTGTCTGGGAAGACTCTTACTTCTCTGCTATCCTAATTGATAATTTGGTCGGGTAAAGTATTCTTGGGTTTTTGTTGTTTTTCTTCGATTTTTGGCATATGTTATTCCATTTCCTCCTCTTCTCCATCATTTCTGCTCATAGGTCTGAACATACTATTAGGGTACCTTTATACGTGACTATTTGCTTTTCCCTAGCTGCTTTTATGAACTTCTCCTTTTCCTCATAGTTCAATAATTTGACTGTTATGTGTCTTGGTGACATCTTGGGATTCAGTCTGGCTGGTGTTCATTCAGCCTCCTGAATGGTTGCCTGATTTTCATTTATTATGCTGGGGAAGTTTTCCTCTAAGAATTCCCTCCCTATTTTTGCTGTTGACTTCCTTGCTGTGTCTTGTTCTGGAATTCCAATTTTCTAATATTGTTCCTCTTCATAGCATTGGAAATGGCTCTCAAGTTTTCATCAGCTTTTTTGATTGTCTTATTTGACTGCTTTTCCTGTTTGCTGAGGTCTGCTTTGTTATCCTTTAGTTCACTGGTGCGATTCTCTGCCTCCTCAAGTCTGTTGGCAAAGTCTGTCAACTTGCCACTGGATTTAATTATTTCATCCTTTAAGTTTTGTAATTCCCTTTGGTGCATTGCCTTTATCTCTATCATTTCATCCTTTTTCTGTATTTCTTCCCTCATATCTTGTATGACTCCAGGCAACATTCTGAAAATTTCTTTGTATCAGGTCAATAACTGCTTCTTCTATGCACATAGTTAGGTTCTCTTCCACATTGTCTTATGTTTCTCCTGCTTTTTCATTGAGGCTGTTAGGACTTGTTTCTGTTTACGTGTTGTAATAGAGGAGTCTGAAGCCATCTTCCAGAATCAAAGAGCACTGGGCTCTCTCTTTGGGGACTCATATGAGTGCTTCTATGAACTCCCTGCCAGTAGCTGTACTGAGAGGTAAGCCTCCCGCTATATCTTCCTGTGGTTAGTCTTACCCTAGATGACCAGTATTCTGTTATTTGGAATGTGATTTGGATAGTCCTCTCATGTGACATTGGTCAGGTTGTTGTTGGCCCATGAGGGTGTCGCTTCTTTGGCTGATCTCTAAGTAATCCTTAAAGTACCTGGTGAACCTCGGGCGTTGAGTGTAGTTTCCCACTGCAACTGGAGTGCTGAGGAGGACATATGGGTGTACCCTCCTTGGTGTAGAGCAGGCGTCCTCAAAGTGCAGCCCTCAGGCCACATGTGGCCCGCCGAAGACATTTATGCTGCCCACTGGGTGTTTTTGCCCCTTTTGTTTTTTACTTCAAAATAAGATATGTGCCATGTGCATAAAATTCCTACATAGTTTTTTTTCAACTATAGTCCGTCCCTCCATCGTGTCTGATGGACAGTGAACTGGCCCCCTGTTTAAAAAGGTTAAGGACCCCTGGTGTAGAGCACTATAGCTGGCAGGGGGAATTACTGTAGTCAGATAGATCACCTTGGAAGTTGGGTGGATGTTCCTGCAATATCGTGTAGCCCCACCAATGGTGGGAAGGAGTTTCCCCCAGTCACTTTCAGGGCCTCGGGGTTTAGGCTGTATCCCCCCGCCCCATTGTGTGAAGGGGAGAACCCCCTGCTGCTTGGTGTATGGAAGAGATCTGGTGTAATTTCCCCAGATGCATGTAAAGCCAACAAATGCAGGTGGGAGCTCCCTCAGTTGGGCCTTCAGAGTTGCCCTAGGTGGATGGGAGTGGTCTGGAGGCTTCTAGTGGTTTATGAAAGGAAATAGTGGGAGAGGAGAAGCAAAAGAGAGAAAGAAGGAAACAAAGACTGGAGCAACAATGCCAAGCAAACATCCACTCACACACACACACAAAATGCAAAGACTAAACAAAAGTAAGCACAGTTAAAAAAAGCAAACAACAAAAACGTATAACTGAATCTGTTGATACTGTGGTAGGAAAGAGAGAAGAGATAGAAGAAGAGCAGAAAAGAAGAAAAATTGAAAGATGAGAAAAAGAAATAAAGAAAAAGAAGGAAAAAACAGCAAAGGAGAGAAAATTTTAAAAATGGATAAAGAGATAACTGAATCCCATGCCATGCCATTCGTAGCACTGTCTCACTCTGTATGCAGCACTGGTTTAGGGGGAAGGCTGTAACTCTCCCCATTGGGTGGGCAGAGTTACCCTAGGCAGAGGGTAGGGGTCTGGAAATCAGCAGTGGCATTTGGAAGGAAAGAGATGTAGCGGAGAGAATCCTAAAAGCAGATAGAGAGGTTAAGAGAACAAAGAAAAAGAGAAGAAAGAAATAGAAAGAAGGGGAAATAAATCAACTGTGCTCACCAAGATTGGCTGTAATGGTAAAGAGAGGAGGAAAAAGAGAAGGAAGAAATAAAGAATAAAGAGATAGCTGATCCTTGATTGCTTGAATGTGGGGCCGGAGGGGTATAAACCCTGCCCTATGATGGCAGGTTGGTGTGCCTTTTTAATGCAGGGACACAGTGGTGCTGGGCAGAATTGCCTTAGTTGGCGAGATCACCTTAGAGGTCCGATGGAGGTTTCCTCAACAGCATGGCATGCTCTAGATGTCAGTCACAGCTGCCTCATGTGGTGTGCAGCACTCCCTCATAGGGCAAGCGAGAGTTCCTCCTGCTATTTGGGTTGATTTTCCCTTGGCAGAGGGTAGTGGCCTGGAAGCCAGTAGTGGCATATGATAGGAAAGAGAGGGAGAGAAGAAGAAAAAGAGGGAAAAAGGAAAAACCGGGTACAAAGAAGAAAGTGGAAAAAAACCCCAAACAAACCTGAACCTGTTGAAACCAACTGTGGTGGGAAAGATAGAAGAAAGTGAATAAAGAAAGAAGAAATAGAGTGTTAAGTAAGGAGATAAGTGGTACTTGATCACCTCTATGTGGGGCTGGAAGATTTCCAACTCTTCCGCAAGTTAGTGGGGTTGTGTACCCACTTAATGTAGGGTTCCACAGATTCAGGGTGTGATCACTCTCGAATGGAAGACCTCACCAGTGGCCAGGCATCAGTTCCCACCGCAGTACTGAGCACTGGTGTTCACTGGTATACCTGCCTTGTGCTGTATGTAGCAGTACAGCAGGGGCGGTGGTGGTGGGAGGCGGGGTATTCCCACAGCCCTGTGTAGGGCTCCAGGACAGGCAGGACCTCCCTAGCTGTGTGTAGAATCACTGAGGGAAGCTGGGCTTATTGTTCCTATCTAGACTGCTGTTGCCCTACTAGATCAGAGGGTTCTTTTTATTCATTTCCACCCCCCTGGCCAGCTAGAGTAGATTCAAATTAAATTGTCTCCCTGGCTCTGGGCTCTAGCTCTGTGTTGTTAGAATCTTAGACTTGCTTCATACCATCTTTGTTATACAAAAAGTCTCCAGGCCCTGTAGCTAAGTTCTGGCATTTCTTAGCCAGGGCTTCTTCGTATGCTGATTTATGTTAAGGATCCCCTTCTATGTGCTCCTTGGTGCTGAGCAGCAATGCTGGGGTTTGAGTTTTTACCAATAATATATATTTCACTCTTTTTTATATTATGCTTGTGAGGTACTCTGATTTGGGGTCTGTCACACTGACCCCCAGAGGGGGAGATGCAGCTTATCAAGGGTGTGTGTGTGTTTCTTTCTCGGGCAATTGGAACTGAATTCACTCCCTGGACTCTGACTATCCACCTATTTACTCCCACACCATGATCTGCCTCAGGTAAATTTCTGCTTTTTCTTCTACTCCAAATTATGGCCACCCGCCACTTCCACTCCCCAGGCTATGAGCTCAAGGCAGCTAACAGTGCTGAGAGCTCTGGCCTGGGGTTCTCCTCATGTGTGGGATTCTGTCCCATTTAGGGCATCAGCCTAGAGAAATTGCAACTCCCAATGAAAGGGTGGGAGGAGCTATTCAGCTGGAGCCAGCAAGCCCAAATCATTGAACCTAGAGCAATTTAGAGCATTCTTTTTTTGCTTTGTGAATGGAAATCACAATAAAGGACTTCAGGAGAGACCCTAGTATCCTAATTCTAATTTAGGAGTCCACCTCCCAGTTTCCTTCACCTTACCTCCCAATTTTCTGGTCTGGCAGCAGGAGCTCTGGATGGGTGAGTCTTACCTAGTCGCCACTTTCCCCGAGTCTCTTGTTTGGGTTTTTATTGATCAATTTTTCTCTATTTAAGGATTAGACTCTTACTGATTATTTCTTTTGTAATGATTTTTTTTTTCATTTTCTTAGTCATCTTTTTTATGAACATGCATGATTGATTTCTTTTAATTAAAAGATCATTTTATTGGGGGCTCTCACAACTCTTATAACAACCTATGCATCAATAATATCAAGCATATGTTTCTGTAATTATTTTCTGGACATTTACTTTCTATTGTATCAGCTCCTCTTTTTTCCTATCCCCACTTGTGATCCCTTGGTAAATTATAAATTTTAATTGTTTTTATATCTTACACCTTCCACTGTCTCCCTTCCCCCATGGTTTCTGTTGTTCACTCCCCTGGAAGGAGTGTGTGTGTGGTTAAATGTCGATCCTTGCTATCGGTTCCTCCTTCCTCCACTTTTTTCCCCACCTTCCCCCTACCCTTCTGGTATCAATATTCTCATTACTGCTCTTGGATTCCATGTGTTGTGAGTTCTTATCTCTTCATTGTATTGCACACTTGCTCTTGTCTAATCCGCAGTGGAAGGCAGTACTGGGATAATGATAGTGGGAGGTCAAGAAGCCTCAAGAAACCAGAGGGATATTGTGAGTTCCATTGGTGCTTTACTTTACCCTGGTTGACTCATCCTTTCCATGTGACCCCTCTGTGAGAGGATGCCTCATTGTCTACAGATGGACTTTGGGTCTCTGCTCCAATCCCCGTCACTCTCAACAATATGATTTGTTTGTTTGTTATGGATCTCCTGATGCCTGTTACCCGGTCCCAATGATACCTCATGATTGCACAGGCTGGTGTGCTTCTTCCATGTGAACTTGTTGCTTCTCTGCTAGATGGCCGCTTGTTTAACTTTAAGCCTTTAAGACCACAGATGCTATCTTTTGATAGCCAGGCACCATCAGCTTTCTTCACATTTGCTTATGCACCCATTTTGTCTTCAGCAATAGTGCTGTGAGGGTGAGCGTCAAAGAATGCCAGTTTGTTAGAACAAAGTGTTCTTGCATTGAGAGAAGGTATGAGCAGAGGCCCAAAGTCTGTCCACTAATTCAATGTATTGCCATATAAATATATGTACATAGGCCAATACCTCTGTTTTTTTCAAATTAATGTATTTACATATGTACACACCTATGCTTATACTTCTATCCATAGCTTTGCTTCATACATTGTTCCTGTTTCCTTTTACCTTCCTCCTGCCCCACCATCATGCTCGCCCCTCTTCTGCCTCTTAGTACTTCCTCTTAACTAGTCATTCCCCTATACATGCCATTGTTTGCTTACCACTCTCTTCCCCCTCCTCCTTCTCCCCCACGTCCCTCCGGGACCATCGGTCCCATTGCTTTCTCCTCTAGCTTGCTTCCCATGCCTATCTTATATGAGTAGGCAAATCAACAATAACAGAACAAAAAAAAAAAAAGAAAAGAAAACTTTGAAAGACAAAGAAAGAAAAGTAAAAAACCATTCATAATTCTAGGTCTGTCCACTGAACTTTATGGCTATCTCCTCATTGCTCCTGGGGGAATTCCAGGAGCTGCCCCTCCTACACTGAAGTCTTTTTAAGGGTGTTGTGGCTTTTCTCTGCTCCCATGGCTGATCTATTATGTTCCCTTTTTGGTTCGCCTCGCTGTGGGGGTTTCAGACTGGACAAACTCTCTGCCATGTGTACCTTGTATTTATTGTCTTCTGTTGTGGTAGGAGCCAACATATCTTGAGCTTTTGTCAGTCCTACAGTCCACATTTAATTTTTATAATTCCCTAGTTATCTAATTTTTCTTCTGCTCTTTGTACATTTATCGTTGTATTTAATAGTCTTCCTTTACCTTTTAAATCAGTTCATATAGTTCTGTCCTTTTGGTTTAATATTTATATATTATATATATATATATTTATATATTTGATTAATTTGTGTTAGGTTTCAGGTTTTATGTGAAGTATAGGTCCTATTTCATTTACTCTGTAAGTGGATATCCAATTTTGGACCACATTATTTATTAAAGAGATGGTTTTTTCCCCATTGAATGGACTATGACTTCTTGTTGAAAATCAGTTACTCAAAGATGAATGGATTTAATCTTGGGTTCTCAATTCTGTTCTGTTGGACTATTAACCAGTATGAGGCCATTTTAATTACTTTAGTTGTATAGTAACTTTCAAAACCAGGGAGTGTGAGACCTTCTTTATGCTTGTTTAATACAGCTTTGGCTATTTAGGCCCTCGTTTCCTTTCCATATAAAAGTAGCAATTACTGTTTCCATGTCAGTGAAGAATGCTGTTAGGATTTGGATCAGAATTGCATTCTTCTATATATCATTCTAAGTAATATTGATATTTTCACAATATCACATCCTCCAGTAAATGAGCGTGGACTCTCCTTCCATTTATGTATGTTCACTTGTAATAGTATTTTATATTGTACATTGACAGGGAGCTGTCAGAGGTGTAGACCAGATCCAGAAGAGATGTGAAACAAGCGATATCTTTACTCATGCCAGATGGCTCTTGGCTGAATGTTAAAAATACCAACAAGGTTTCTATTTGTGCTTTATTGACTATACAAGGCATTCAATGGTACGGATCATAACAGATGGAACTTGTACATGGATCAAGAAGCAGTTGTATGAATAGAAAAAGGGAATACTTCATGGTTTGAAATCTAGAAAGTGTTGTATCCTCTCACTATATTTATTCAATCTATATGCTGAGCAAATAATCAGAGAAGCTGTATTATATGAAGAGGAATGTCATCTTGGGATCAGAGGAAAGCTTATCCACAACCTACGATATGCAGATGACACAACCTTGCTTGCAGAAATTGAGGGTGACTTGATGTACTTGCTGATGAAAAGCAAACATTTCAGCTTTCAGTATGAATTATAAGTCAATGTAAGAAGACCAAAATCATCACAACTGGACCAATTGGCAACTTAATGATAAATGGAGAAAAGGTTGAAGTTATCAAGGATTTCGTCTTACTTGGATCCATAATCAATGCTCATGGAAGCAGCTACCTGCATTTGCAAAATCTGCTGTACAAGACTTCTTTAGAGTATTGAAAAGCAAGGATGTTACTTTGAGGACTAAGGTGAACTTGATCGAAGCCATGGCATTGTCAGCTGACTCATATGCATGTGGAATTTGGACATTGAATAAAGAAAGTTGAAGAGTAGATTATTTCAATTGTGGTGCTGCATAAGAATATTGAAAGTACCATAGACAGCTAATGTCTTGGAAGTAGTAGGGCCAGAGTGCCCCTTAGAGACCAGGATGGTGAGATTTCATCTTACATGCTTTGGGGATTTTTTTTAGGAAAGACCAGTCCCTGGTGAAAGACATAATGTTTGGTAAGGTACAGGGGCAACAAATGAGAGGGAGGCCCTCAAGGAGATAGGTTGACATAGTGGCTGCAACGGTGGGATCAAGCATAGGAACAATTGTGAGAATCGCTCAGGATGGAGCAGAATTTCATTCTGTTGTATTCTGTGCATAAGTTCACTATGGGTTGGAGGCAACTCATTGGCACCTAACAACAACAACATATTTTTAATATACCTGGTTAGAGTCATTCTTACGTATTTTATAATTTGCTGGGGGGGTAATTTTAAATGGTATAGGGTTCCTCATTTCCCTTTCATAATTCAACTTTTTAGTATAAAACCCCCTTTAGCATTTATTGTAGTGCATATATAATACTTAACTATTCTCTCAGTTTTGCTTTTTGAGGCATGTTTTAATTTTTCCCTTGTTTTTGGAGAATAGTTTTTTTGAATATAGTGTTCTTGGTTGAGGGTTCTCTTTTTCCTCAACACTTAAAAAATATCTTTACACTGTCTTCAGGTCTCCAAGGTTTCTATTGGCACTTAGTCTCATTGTAGATCTATTGTCTATGACTGTTACTCTCTTGCTACTTTTAGGATTCTCTATCTTGGGACTCTATCTTTATTCTTGAGCATTTCATTATATTTGGTCTCACTTTGTGTCTCTTTATATTTATTCTTCTTGGAATGAATTGACCATCTTAGATGTGCTGATTCATGTGCTTCATCGGATTTGGAAAATTTCTGCCATTATTTGTTGAAAAATTATTTCTGTACCTTTATTTTTCCCATCTTCTGTTATTCCTATGATGTTAATCTCCAAGCTTCCATGTGAACTAAAACAGAATGTGCACAGAACCTTCAAAAAGTTCGTGGAAAATGAAATTGAATTGTATTGTGCTGTTGTTGAGTAGAGTGCTCTGTATATGTATATGACGTTAAGTTGGTTGATTGCATGGTTTAGTCCTTTTGGTCTTAGTTGAGTTTCTTCCCAGTTATTCTGTCTGCTGGAGTTTGATTTATGTCTTTTGAGGTACTTTCATTGTATTTATAGATATTTATTATGATTATCTTCTCTTGTTAGATAGATCCTTTTATCATAGGAGGTTCTTTGTCTCTCTTAAACAGTTTTATTGACACTTCATTCACATGTCATACAATTCAGTAATTCAATCATATCAAGAATAAGTTGCACAATTATCACCACAATCAGTTCTAGAATATCTTTTTCTTTTTACTCATTGTTATTCATGCAATTTTTATAATTGTCTCATAAATATACACAACATTCTCCAGTCCCACAATTTCTGCATGTATAATTCAATGCCATTGATTATACTCTTCATATTGCACAAAAATTATTGATATCCTTTCAAAATTATTCCACCATTAACATAAACTCAATGCCTCTTAAGCAACAACTCTTTCACTTTCACCCACCTTAACCATTAGTCAAGTTTGTTTTCCTCTTTTTAGTAGTTTTGTGATATAGTATTCATATTTCATACATTTCTATGGTTAAATCGCTTTGTAAAAAGAGTTGTATATATATCATCACAATCAGTTACATTGCGCCCTCATTCCTCTCACATTCAATGTTTGGTCCCCCAAATCCCATCTCCTACCTCTCCCCCCACATCCTCGATAAACCATCACATCAGTTAATTGTCTCTATGGATTGACTCCTTCACAAATTGGGAAATGAATAGAAACAATAAAACAAAACCGAAAGTAAAAATAATAAGAGAAAAACAAAAATAAGGATGTCCTTGGATGTTGACCTTGCAGGCAGCATGGCAACCCCCAAGTGCCATACCGTAGGGACTCCACATAGAGGCTTGGCTAAATGAACTGAACCCTGCCTCAAAGGACTGCTGTACTCCGATGGGAGAAGAATCAGAAAGGGAACACCCTGGGACTGTGGAAGTAGCAATCACTGGACATTGGGTATACCCCCTGTCTGGGCGAGTGTCCAATGGCAAGGAACTCAGAATTACCATATATTTAGTACCTCAATGCTCCCCTTACATTGATATGACAGGTTTTGCACTGTTGGGCAGGGATCTGCACTTGAAAGAATTGATAAAGTAAGTTACCCCTGGCATCAATCCTCACGCTCAATGTAAACATAACTCAATCCATTGGGAGGTTGAACTGTGCAGGGAAATAACTAATTGGGTGCGACTTCCTGTAGAACTGCCCTCCCACAAAGTATTCATATTGACAATGGCTTGAGTTCTGTGTCAGTGGAAAAATTGTTGATGGTATCAATGGGTGGCAGTTATATAATCTACTGTCAACTTGAGTTAAGGGGTGGAGTATATCCTGTCAATCAGGTCATAGCTAATTATACTTCTGTGTGTGCATGGACTTCTGCTGAGGATTCTGGGAAATCCTGTCTTCCTCCCTGGAAGCAGGACACACACGCTTTCTGCAGGACATTTCTGTTGAAAAGCCACATGGAGCTGTGCTGATGGAGCCTGAGCCCTGGAGCTGGAGTTGCTGCGTGGAGACCCACACCAGTGCTGAGATGCTTCCACCGCCATTGGGTCCACAAGACTTTTCTACCCACTGGCCTGTGACCTTCCTGCATTTGGTGTCATTGTATGTGTTGCATGAGTCTGAAGAGGAATTTACAGACTGGTATCAGACATATAGGCTAATAGCAGATTTTATGGACTTGATCTTGACTAGGTTGGGATGTTAACTGAATGGACAATTGCTCTTTGATAAGCTCTTTCTTATGAACATATGGAGTGTCTCTGAATTTGTTTCTCTAGTCAACCCGGACTAATATACAATGCAATTACCTTATACTCCATGGGGATGATTGACAATGTTTTTCTCACGTGTTTCTTCAGGTTTTTGTTCTTCTGCCTTTTGTTTCCTTGTTTCTGGTCTTGGTTTTTGTTAGTCCTTTTCTCTTTTTGTTTGTTTGCTGGTTTGTTGCTGTGGCAGTTACATAATGTCCTGTCAACTTGAATAGGGGTGGAATCTAGCCTGTCAATCAGGTCACAGTTTGATCTCATCTGCGAGGCACAAATGGAGATAAATAGCTCACTGGAGGCCAGATACAGGCTCACTCCTTCTGAGACTTCCTTTTGACAAGCCCATGGAGCTATGCTGATAGAGCTAGAGCCCTGGAGCTGGAGGAGTGATGTGGAGACCCATGCACCAGTGCTGAGTTGCTTCCATGACCACTGGATCCATACGACTTTATGGTCCTGTGATCGTCCTGCATTCTGGGTCATTGCATGACTGCATGAGTCTAAAGAGGAATTTATGGACTGGTATTGACCTGTGGGGTAATATCGGACTTAAGGACTTGATGTGGACT
>NW_022111315.1:2034458-2036018 GCF_000313985.2 Echinops telfairi | reverse complement strand
CCGCACTCCCCCCATCATTCACTATGGTAAGATTTTTTGTTCTGATGATGCCTTACACCTGATCCCTTCGACACCTCGTGGTTGCATAGGCTGGTGTAAACATAATATTTTATAAGTGAACAAAAACAAAAATATCCTATGCCTAACAATTGCAGTTAAGTAACACCTACACCTTGATCCTATAATCTTATGAATATATTCCCCCACCTACGAAAGTTTGTATGCCAACCACTTCATGCCTTTATTCCCCCAATTTTGGATATCCAATTTCTATCCTGCCCACTTACATCAACCCAACACTCTGAGGAGACAATCATATATTTTGATGTGAAGAACCTTCATTCCAGTTGGAACCTTGTGAAATCCGCATCCATAAGCAAAGTCAAATCAGGGTAGGCCATCCATAAAGTCAACAGCAATACGCACCAGTTCACAGGCTCAAAAATCTCTTCATCTGGTTGATTTATGGTCTACTCAATGTAGGCTGCCTCTCAGCCTCACCAGGGTGTCCATTGGTTCCTTGCCTTAGGCCATGACCTCATCACAAATTTTCAACCACCCTAACCCCTTGTACTAGGTCATGAACTTCAGACCAGTCAACCCACTCTTGTTTTCTCTAGTCCCTGTAAACCAGGTCCATGGGTGTCAGTGGCCAAACTCAACCCATCTCTTTATTGCTGCATTTCTCCCACTTCCACTCAACAAGTAGATCCAGGTGGTTACCTAGCAAGCATCTCAGCCTGCCCACAGATCCATTTAACATTCAGTCCCAGAGAGGAGTTTTCCTCATTGTTCCAGATTTTTTTTCAGCTTCTGACAAAGACCACTAGAGTTCAAACTTCAAATCCAAAGAGTTCCTTTTTAAAAAAAATCTTCAATCTGTCAATCTGGTCCCCATGCAAGTCTCTTAGAATGCAAATGTCATGAGTACTCCAAGGAACTGGGTGGGGCTTATCTTTTCAGAGCCTTCTCTGCTGGTGTGTCTTAATCCCATCTAAAGATCCAATTTTAATGGCTGACAACAAGTGGGCTTACAAACTCTCTATTTTCTTACTTCCCAGTAAACATTTCTATCAATCATTATAGCAATAATAATAAACAGAGGAAACAAAGCAGAATCAGATACTAAACTCAGTTCTTAAAACAGTCAAGTTCAGTCCTTATTTAGCTTATCTAAAGCCTTATCTAAACTATTCTATTTATACAAAAATATAGGATTAGGCCCCTGAGAGCATCAAAACAGATCCATGCTTTCTGTCAGCCATTTTCCTTAAGCAGCATGGTTTCTGAGAAATTGAAATGGTGATTTCTACCCCTGAGCTCAAAATATATAACAAAATACATTTTTACCATTTCACACAGGAATAACCAAAGACTACAACTAAACAAAATAATCAAAGGTTTAACCTTCCATATTCTTTCTAGAAAAGAATCCAGTAAACTGCTGGATATATCTGACTTCACGCTAGTCAAAGAAGAAACACTACTACGAGGCAGAAGTCAAACAAACATCTACTCTCCATTTTTATGATTTGTTTCTCCAGTACCCCACTCCCAAGG
>NW_022111315.1:2032129-2033498 GCF_000313985.2 Echinops telfairi | reverse complement strand
TCTGCCAGTTACTAAGTATGTCTATTCCAATGATGCATTCTGGAACTGGGGAAATAACCACAGGCTGGGTTCTGGGGCCCACTGGACCCACAGTGAGGCGTACCTGAGCTAAAACTCCTTTGATTACTTGACCTCCATAAGCCCCCACTCTGGCGGGCCTGTGAAACACTTTGGGTGTCCTGGAATTAGTGTCAGTTCAGAGCCAGTGTCCAGTAATCCCTGAAAAGTTTTATTATTTATTTTCCCCCAATAAACAGTCAATCTTGTGGAAGACTCAGGTCCCTTTGGGGAAGGCTAGAAGAAATACTAACAGTATAAACCTTCGGTGATGTAGCAGGGTCCTCCTTCAAAGGGACCTGGCCTTCCCCTCATTCAAAGGGTTGTGGGTCTGTAACTGGCTAAGGTCTGGAAATTGATTGAATTTTGGTGACTGTCTATTCTGCTGTTCACCTGATCTAGCATTCTTCCGCCTGTATAAATCACATAAATATTTAGTAGATGTGTTAGTCTGGGTACTTTAGAGAAACAAATCCACAGAAACTCATGTATAAGAGAGAGTTTTATATAAAGGTTAAGTGCACAACAAGAAAATATCCCAACCCAGTGCTGCCCAGGCCCACAAGTCCAACATTAACCCATATGTCCGGCACCACTTTGTGGATACAAAGTCCTCCTCCATCTCACAAAACACACACTGTGATGCTGACTGCAGGAGGAAAGCCAAATCAGTGAACGTGTAAGCATCTCAATGCTGGCAGGGGTCTTCACATGGCTGCTCCAGAATCCAGGGCTGCATCAGGGTAGGTCCATGTAGCTTCTCCTTGGGGGTGTCTTGCAGGACGTGAACCTTGCCAGCTGAAGCAGTGAACTGGCTAAGGCAGGTGGACCCTGGTCTGACCATCACAAAGCAAGAGACCTGAGAACTAGAAAGGCGAGGCTCACCAAGCCATTTTTCTCTCCTCCCTTCAATTAACCCCACGCATGTTTATCACCCAGGTTGGCACAATAAACTTACTACCTCAATAGGTTTCCCATGTATTTCACTCCTAGCGATACCATGGCTAAGTGGCCAGTGCCATAAGTCCACACGAGGCTGGTTGCTTTGGTTACTATGGAAACTTTGCTTCTGTTATAACCACATCCACCCTGTCTCTGTTGATTCCGTGCTGACGCCTGCCCTCTACTACCACGGGGCCCAATCAGCCCCATTGAAGGCAAATGTCAGCGTTCACTTAGGGCCATTCCCACGCTTAATCCTGGTGTATATAAAATAGCAATCACAGAAGTCTTCAGAGGTGCTAGGCCCCACTTTACAAACATGTTCCTTATGGTTGTAGTGAAAGGCATGTCCTCGGGGCACTCCTTTTTT
>NW_022111315.1:2026553-2030637 GCF_000313985.2 Echinops telfairi | reverse complement strand
ATATATATATATATATATATGGATAGATTTATACAGCATGCAGGAATATAATACCTAATTAATCCACAAAACAGTACAGAGGGCTTAGTTCAACTCACTTCAATGGAACAGTTAATATACTGGAAGTCTATGGCTGCTGGATCCAAGTTCAAGGAAGCAGACCACTGAATCTTCCCTCAGGTGATGCAGGCAGAATCCACCTACAGACAGCAAATAGCTGGGCAGGTCACAAACAGTCAGTAGCTCTGGAGCTTAGGAAAGCAGGCCCAGATGGGAAATCGAACACAAGCAATTCAAGACTACAGGATCCACCAGCCTCAAGCTCAAGAGATGTACACACCAGAAGCTTGGTGAAGCAGGTCTTGAAGGAACTTCAAGCTCTAGTGTCATGATATATGGGATGGCTTTTTGCATAGGTAATGTAGCTCACAAGTTGTGGCAGAGAACTAACTAAAGCAGCCACATGCTGGTCCAATCACCAGAGAGCAAGAGAGAGAGAGAGGTGGGCTTTGCCAAGCCATTTAGGTTTTTGTCCTCCAATCAAACGGTGACCTGATAAATCCCACATGTTCCTATTGGCCAGGTTGACACAATAATCCTACCTATCACTGTTGCTGTTGTTGTTAGTCTTGTGGGGATTTATTTTTGTCATAATATGACCACCAAAGTAAACCATAGTTCTGCATAGCCCAAGGACAAGCAGTTGGATTCTGGGCTCCCAGTTAACCCTAACCGCAATCCAAGAACAGTTAATTATTTTAATATGCCCCTGCTTGATACTTGCCTTCATGAAAGGATCACTGAAGATGAGGGTGCTAAAGAAAAGTGTGTTCAAGAAAGCAGATAGTGCCCGTCGATCAAATTGGAATTGTGTCTGGGCTCTTAAAGGCTTGTATTAAAAAAGCAGCCATATAAGTGAGGCATCAACTAAGTCCACATGGAAGAAGCACACCAGCCTGTGTGATCCTAAGCCGTCAATAACAAAATCCAAATACGATGAAGGGGAAAGTACCAGAGTTTAAATTGTGAACACCCAATTTATAGAAGGCTGTGGGGGACAATGAGAGCCCAAAATCCATCTGCAGAGTATCCAGTTGCATTAAGCCTCTGGCATATCCTTTCTAGCCATAGGCTGAGAACTCAAACAGCTTTTCTAACAGAGTTATTATTGTAAATGTGATTATGCTGGCTCAAACATGGTATAATTTGACACTTGGTCAGCTGATCCCCATCTTGCCCCAACCTGAATTTAATCTAGGCTTAAATATTGCTTGCTTGTTCTATGACCAAAATTTCTTCCCTGACTTTTAAAATAGTGATAGTGGTATTTTCTTTCTTACTTTTATTTGTATTTGTATATTATTATTATTATTATTTAATTCTTGCCATTTTATCTTGTTGTTTTTTATTTTTACTGCTGGGTTTCCCAGTTTGTGAAGCACAAAAGCAGTAGATACATAGAGATAATAACTGATGTAATGGGTTATTGAGGTTGTGGGTAGAGTGGCGGTGTGGGGATAGAGAGGATGAGAGTATTTGGAAGCAAACAAGGAATCCAGTGGGCACTGGAACTGATTGTGATTATGTATATACAGCTCATTTTAAAAGCGATTTAACCATGGAGTTGTATGATTTGTGAATACTATATCAAGAAAACCACTTAAAAAAGAAACAATGTTGATATAATGTGAAAGATACAGCCAATGTCATTTAACAATATGTATAGAAATTGCTTAATGGGATCCTAAGTTGCTATGTAAACTCTCACCAAAAGACAATATATTTTTTAAAATATAAGAATAAGAAAGAAAAGACCATGAACAATATTTGAAAAGCCAGAGAACAAATTTCTGTCATAGAACAAGTGAAAAATAGTTTAGCCTCGAGCAAATTCATGTTGCTTCAAGAGGGAGGTCAACTGACTCATTATCTAGTCCAGGTAGACTAGAGAAACAAATCCAGGGAGATTTATATGTGTATAAGAAAGAGCTTTATATAATAGAGTAATTGTACATTAAGGAAACATCAGCCCAGTCTAGATCAAGTCCATAGTCTGATATTAGCCCATATGTTTGATACCAATCTCTAAATTCCTCTTCAGACTCATGGAACGCATGCAGTGACGCCAAATGCAGGAAAATCCTAGGCTAATGTGTGGAAATTTTGGGGATCTAGTGGCAGGGGTCTCCACATGGCTCCTTCCGCTGCCGGCCTCTAGTGTAGCTCCATGTGTCTTGTCAACAGAATTGTCTCCTAGGGAGTGAGCATGCGTCCCACCTCCAGCGAGCTATTTATCTCCTTAGTGCCTCCAAATGAGGTCACTAAACTGCAACCTGATTGACAAGCCAGCTTCTACCCCTTCCTCAAGTTGACAGATTATGTAACTGCCACACATATTCTACCATGGTTCATTCCACCATAATCAAGTTTACAATAATCTCTATCTGATCATAAAGCTGTTTGAGTGCCTCCCCTGAGGCTAGAGGGAATTGGTCAGAGCCTTAATATATCTGGACACTCTGCAGATGGATTTTGGGTTTGTACTGTCCTCCAGAGCCATCTACAAATTGAGTGCTAAATGTATGGCGGTTCTGTGTTCCCTTTCATTGGATGCTGACTAAGCCAAGACTCCTACCCAAGGGCCAATGACCACCCTTTCCACAGTCTTGGAGTGGCCATCCTTTGCTTCCTCTCCTATCAGATTATTTCAGTCCTAATCAAAGAGTACAAGTACTTTTGAGGTAGATCCCAGTTTGTTAGTCAGGTTTCCACATTGAGTCCTTCTGGTTGTAGGCCTTGTGGAGACGCTATGTTGTCTGTAAGGCTAGCTTCTAAGGTCATATTAGTGCTTAGTTTATGGCATGGTTCACTGAGGGTTGGGTAGAAACATATTCAAAGTATGTACCCAGGAACATAAAATTGGGTTTATTGTACCCTTAGGCTCTCTACAATTATCCTTTCCTGATGTGAAGCTTCTTCTCCTCCCCGTTTACCCACCCTTACCATCAACATAAATATGAGTACTTCCTCTAAAATGTAGATGCTCCCCTCCTCTGCCCTTAACTTGAATTCCTAGTAAGTTCTCTTCTCATTTGTATGGACGGCCTGTTGATTTGTAGCAGCCTTGTCTCAATGTTGTATAGCATCATGAGTATGGTTCCCCACCCTATCCCCTTCTTGAAGGAGTGACCCCTGCCAATGTGAGGTCTCCTCCTTTGAGGTGATTCTTATGAAGTACATATAAGGGTGGGTGATGTATGATCATGGCTGGTAGGCAGACTTCTACCTTTTGTTTGGGACTTAGTCTCTAAGATTTATTTAATTGTTGTTTCTTCTTATGGTAGTGGACTCATACAATATTTGCCCTTTTGTGATTGACTGACTTTACTCCGCATTATAGTTTCCAGGTACTTCCATGTCATGCGGGCTTCATGCTTTTGTCACTTTTGCTTGGGTTTCATAATATTCCATTGTGTGTATGTGCCATAGTTTCTTTATCCATTCTTTCACTGTTGGTCATTTGGGATGCTTCTAGTTTCTTGCGATTGTGACCTGTGCTGGTATAAATATGGGAAAGCATACATCCACTCATGTTGTGTCTCTTATTTCTTTTGGGTATATACCAAATAGTGATATTGCTGGATTGTATGGGATTTCTAATTTCAATTGCTTTTAAGTATAACTATATTTTTTCCATAGTGGTTGTATATATTTACAAGTCCACAACAACGTATATGAATTCTAATCTCACCACATCCTTTCCAGCATTTATTGTTTTCTCTTTGCTTGTTTTTTTCAATTTAGCTAGCATTGTAATCCACCTAAGAAATGGGAAAAACACACGAACAGAGAGTTCACCAAAATAAAGTACAAATGGCAAAAAAAGCACATAAAAACAATGCTCACGATCACTAGTTATCAGGGAGATGAAAATTAAAACCACAATGAGATTATCACTAGGAGGCAAAAGACATTTATAGAAGTATAAATATAGGCATTCACATATGTAAATATATTAATATATAATAATAGAGATATCAATCTATGTACATATATGTAAATGTTAAGTATTAAGGTAGCAGAT
>NW_022111315.1:2014632-2025540 GCF_000313985.2 Echinops telfairi | reverse complement strand
AAGGGTAAGGCTCACTGAGCCATTTATCGCTCTGCCCTTCAATTAACCCCACATGTGTTTATTGGCCAGGTTGGCACAATAAACCTTAACTATCTCAGTAATTATTTCTGTTGTCTTTAACTCTTGATCTCCTCCCTCAATCAATTTTAGCTGGCCTTCCAATTGTCTTTTGTTTTCCTCTTCACCCATTTTAAAAACATGTGTAATTTATCATTCCCTTATCTTGTGGTGTGAAAATCTTTTCCTGACTTTTTATAATAGTGATCAAATACAATATTTGTCCTTCTGTGATTTGTCATTTATTTGTGATTTGTGACTTACATCACTCAGAATAATGTCCTTCAAGTTCATCCAGGTTGTGAGGTGTTTTGAAGATTCATTGTTATTCTTTAACTCTCACCAGCATTTGTAGTTTTATGTTTCTGTGAACTTAGTTTTTAATGCTCATGTTAAAATGACATCTCATTATTGTTTTTATTCACCACTCTTTAACAGTTAATGTTCATGAGCATTTCTTCATATGTTCACTGACTGCTTGAATGCTTTCTTTGGGAAAGTGTCTATCCATGTTCTGCACCTATTTATTATTTCAACTATTTGTCTTTTTTGTTGTTGAAGTGAAGTTTATTTTACAATTTACAGATTTGTGCCAAGTATTATATGCCATTGCCAACATTTATTTCTAACTTTGTGAGTTCTCTCTTTACTCATTTGATGAAAGCTTTTGATTCACATAAATGTCTAATCTTTAGGAGTTCCCTGTCATCTAGTTTGTCTTCTCTTTGTGCATCTTCAGTTGTTTGATAGT
This sequence comes from Echinops telfairi, assembly GCF_000313985.2. NCBI lineage: Eukaryota > Metazoa > Chordata > Mammalia > Afrosoricida > Tenrecidae > Echinops > Echinops telfairi. The sequence goes on along the minus strand of NW_022111315.1, from coordinate 2,024,732 downwards.
ATATTTATGTATTAGAGTCACTAAGTTTGTTCCTATTTTTTCATGGTTTTTATAGTTTTAGGTTTTCATTAAGTTTTTGAATTATCTTCAATTTGTTTTGTATATGGTATGAAATCTGGATCGTGTTTCATTATTCTGCAATTTATGCAGAATTATGCAAATTCTCTAATTTATGCAGCACCATTTGTTAAAGAGATCCTTTAAGAAATTTCTGCCCTTTGTCATAGATCAGTTGTCACAATAGGATAGATTTAGTTCTGGGTTCTCAAGTCTATTTTTACTTTCAGTTTTATTGGGAGAGAGATAATCCAAATATCATTCAATTCAATGGTTCAATAATATCAAGAAGACTTGTACAATCATTACCATTATCAATTTTAGAATATGTTCCTTTTTTCTTGCTCTTCTTGTTATTAACTCTCCACACCCCTCCCAACTTTCTTGCTGTACCCCCAATGAACCATTAATCCAGTTACTGTCTCTATAGATTTACCATCCTGGATTTGTATACCAAAATACATACAAAAGCCAAGAGTTAAAAAAAAAAACACCTAACAATGGTGACAAATAAAATAGAGGAAAAATCCCAGTTGAAAATAAAACACCAAATATTAAAAACTAGGCCACTTTATATTAGATCAAAAGATAAGTCATTATATTTGAACCTAGTTATATCTGTCATAATCAACTTTCCAAAGCATTCTGTATGATAGCAAAGTTATTCACATCCCTGGTCTATGTTCAGAGAGGATTTACCAGAGGCTTTATCCATGTGTTTTCCCACTCACATTTTTTTAACTATTAGAAGTTTTAAATGGCTCAAAAAAGGGATCAAATCAGATGTTACATTTTAACCTGGCTGTATCTATTATAATCCTCTCTACAATTCTCTGTTTGATAACTAGGTTATTTACATCCCTCGACTATGATCGAGGGAAATCACTGGAGGCTCAATCTATGTCACACATAGCCTTCTGCAAACCAGGTGTTCACAATTTAAGCTCTGACACCATTCCCAGACACTACTCTTCCTGTAATAGCCAGGCACCATCTAGTTTCTTCATCACATTTTGTTGTAGTACCCCTATCTTCAGTGATTTCATCACGAGGGCTCTTATTAAGCAAGGACTGTGTCATAAGAACAAATTGTTCTTAGTTTGGGACTAGAATTAAGCATGAGTACCACCAAATCTATTCCTATATCTATTTATCTGGATCACCTTAGAGGTATAATTGTAGTTTTATGTCAGAGAGCATTATCAAATCATCTCCTTGGAGTGTCAGGCCATTCTGTTGATATTGTCATTAATTTAGTCTTGGTAAAGAATTTAAAACACAGTTGAGAAATGAAGACTGTACAAGTGTAGGCTGGCTAGGAAGAGCAATACATAAATTATTGACTTGTACAGATTAAATCCTCAAGTGACTGGTCACTATTTACACAACTAATGGGGCTTGGTGATAAGGCAAAACTGTCAATAATGTTCATTGACAGTGGCAAAACCAGGTCTACCAGATTAATTCATACCTTAATAAAACAAGAAGGGCATTGGAATAGTGGTCTGATAGCCACCATTTCTATTCTCTTGGTTTAGCTGTTGTCTTCTTCTAATACCATGTTGTTTCTGCCTTAGGTCCAAGGACTACATGTGCATTTGAGATAGAGCTCTGTTCACTTAGTGGGGTTTCCATATTGAATCCTTCTGGTGTGACCTATGAAGAATGTTGTGCACTTTGAAAACACAGAGTCTAGAGTCCCAGTAGTCTATAGGACATAGCCTGGGATACTGAGACTGAATAGAAACTAGATCTAAAGTGTTTAATTAGGAATATATTACCAGGAATATTATACCTTTGGAGCCTATGTAACTATTGATAAGCACTTTTGGTTGGTCCTCCCATTTTCCTACCAACAGAAATGTGCTTGACTACTCTTTGACATGCATTATCCACCCCCTCACCCACACCCCACACCCGTTCATCTTGACTTGAATTTTCTGTCAGTTTTGCTTATCCTTTTGGTAGGAGTGTCTGTTGATTTGGGGTAATCTTAGCACAATTACAGCAGCAACTAAATGGTCATCTCCCTCTCCTCCAATCTTAAAAAGCTGGATCTAGCTGAAGTGAGATCCCTCTTTTGAAATGGTTTTTAAGGTATAACATATAGAAGGATTGCTGTATGCTTCATGGGCACTAATCAGGATCTCCCCCTCATTATTTGACAGACTGGCAAATTGCATGACCTAGAAGCAATCATGGTGGTTATCCTTATAGTAGTGAACTTATACAATATTTGTGTTTTTGTGGTTGACTAATTTCACTGAGCATAATTATTTCCAGATATCTCCATGTCATGAAGTGTTTCACAATTTCATCCCTTTTATCAAGGATGTGTTGTATTCCATAGTGTGCATGTACCAATTTTTTTTAATCTATTCTCACATTTATGGGAATTTGGGCTTTTTCCAACTTCTTGCTATTGTGAACTGTGCTGCAATGAACATGGGAGAGCATACATCTGTTTGTATTCTGTCTCTTAATTTCTCTGGGGTATATACACAGCAATAGTATTGCTGGATTATATGGTATTCCTATTTTCAGTTATTTTAATTATCTCCATATTGCTCTCCACAATGGGTGTACATGTTTACAGTCCCACCAGCAGTGTAAATGAGTTTCAGTCTCTCTACACCCTCTACACCATTTGTTATTCTTTTTTTTTCCAATTGGACTATGGCTTGGGTTTACCATGTTTTGATTTGCATTTTCCGGATGATTAGTAAACAAGAGCATATCATCATGTGTTTGTTATCCATTTGATTGTCATCCTTTTTGAATCGTCTATTCAAGTCCTTTGTCTACTGTGGAATTATAAAGAGATTTCCCCCCAGCTTTGTCTCCCCCAAAGACATGTCAAATATTAGAGGTTATTTGCCAGCATACAGTGGGAGGTCAGATGCTTAGAGACATCCTTTTTGAAGGCAGTCAGCTGCCAGACTACTGTCTGGTCCCACCACAGGTAGACCCCGCTCCCTGCTGTTAAGGACAATGGGCTACTTCTCCCTAAAGGCTTGTGACCATTAACTTGGTTCCTGTAAGTGGGGTTTAGATCTTACTGATAATGGTTTCTATGGTGGGCCAGAGAACAGGTTAAACTGGCACAGTGACATCTAAAGTTAGGCTGCTATCCTGAATCTGGGATCTGCCCATCTTGTCTCATGTATACCCCCCAATCCCTCCTCTTCCTATTGCGTGTATATCCCTAGATTGTCCCCCTCTCATTGCTGTATAACCTATAGTGCAACCCCTTCCTGTGACGTATGTCTTTACCTGTAATTAGTGGGTTTGCATGCCCCCCAAAGGTATATAGTCCTGGGTTAGCAATAAAGAGCTTGATCAGGCTCCCCTTTTGGCCTCTTGTCAGTTCCCCCTCTCCTCTCCCTTCCTCGCTCCCCTGTTCCCTTTCCCCTTGTCCTCCTTTCCCTCCCTCTCTCTCCATGTGGCCCACCAAGCATGGCTGAGGTGAGCATGCTACCATGAAATAGGTCTGACTCCATTATTTCAATCTCTTTTATCTCTCATGCTCTCTATGACTTTATTATATATATATATTTTTTAACCATACAATTGTGCCTATAGAACCCACAATTAGTTGTTGGGGGCTGGAAATTCCCCCCACAAATGGCACCCATTGTGGGGCAGTACGAAAAGAACTCTATACCCCATGTAACAATTGTATGGCTCCACCAGAATATAGAGTGAATTGGAAAATTGTGTAAGTGAGGATCTGGTGTGGGGATTGGTAGATATGTAGTGGAAATAGTGAATGAGTATTTTAAAGAGCACAATGGGGCAAGGTAAAAGTGAACCTGAAACTTATGGTACTGCGCTCATCCACTTACTGAAAAGACAGTTTGTAAAAGAAATGAAGAAAAAGATGCAATGTTTTCTAAAAGTAGTAAGAAGGTGTAATTCATGGTTTCCAGAAGAAGGGACTTTTAATCTAAAGACCTGGGAGGAGGTCATTGTAAACTTAAAGAAAGCACACAGAGATGGGGGTAGAGTGTCCCCGTGGAGACATGGTCTTTGTGGGTTCTAGTTAAGATAGTCTTAGTACCTTTGCAGGAGGAAGAGAAAGAGGATTATCAGTCTAGTGAGAAGTCTTGTGTTGTCTATCCAAATCTAGAAAAGGAAACTAAAGTGTCTGTGAATGCGCATGACTTACGTGATGAAATTTTACCAAAAACTGAAGACACAGGGATTGATTTGTTATCAAAGGCCTTGGATTCTAAAGGAAACCTCATGGCCAAAGCCTATATGCCCTCAGGGGACTGCAGCCTCTGAAGGTCTAAAGGTGATAAAGCACTAGAGGAAGCAAATTTCAAGACCCAAAGCAAGGCTATTAAACCATCCCAGGAAGCTCCCTTGCTTTCAAAGATAGGGAAGCAAGGAAACAAGACCAGCAAGTTAGTGAGAAACCTCTGAGACACGCAAACTTAAATCAGGTGAAAGACAGGCAGAATGGGTATCAGGTCAATGAGAATATTTTAGACAGAGCTGAAAAAACTAAGCCTGAGTCAGGAGGGGACATCATAGTAAAATCACCTGTTCCCCTGCTGGAATTTAGTGTAAGAAAGTCTAGAGATTGTAAAACAATTAACCAAGCCAGTGCTGGAGGTAGAGGGATTAGCTCCAAAGCAATGCCAATTAAGAGAGATAACATGGAAGATGAAGTTCTGGAAGTGGAGCTTCAAGATATACAGGTTGAGAAGACCAGCTCAGAGAATAGAGGCAAAGAGACAAAGTATAGGAAAGCACCTTTACTTTCAAGGGTAGAAAGGTGGATTGCAGAAGAAGGAGATTTAGAATGTCTTATCCTGTTAGAGTTAACAGACAGCCTTACGGAAGACACCCACTAGGAATTCACAGTGCCTTTCCTTTTAAGTTGCTAAAATATCTCAAGCAGACAGTCAATGATTATGGCCCAGACTTACATTATGTAATTATCATGATAAGGGTTTTAGCAGAGTCTGAGAGCTGGACCCCTATGGACTGGAGAGTTGTGACGAAAATTTGTCTTTACTCTTCAGAATTTTTACAATATCATATGTGGTGGGATTTTACAGCTCATTCACAAGCTCGGAAGAATGCTGAGGATGGGATAGATATAGGAGTTCACCAATTGCTAGGGGATGATAATTATATCACATGAAGTCTCAACTACAGTTTACTGAACAGACAATAGCACAGATACAAGAAGTTTGCCTAGGTGCCTGGGAAAAGAGAATTCCATCAAAAGAGAGAAAGCCAAGTTACATGGCTATAAGACATAGGAATGATGAATCCTATGCTGACTTTGTGTCCTGTTTGGAAAATGCTATTTCCAAGTGTGTAAAAAATGTCCAGTCAGTAAGAGACCTACTGCATAAGCTATCTTATGATTTCTCTAATAAACATTGTAAAAATGCCTTGTGTCCCTACAGGGAACAGGGCACACTATTAGATTATCTCAGGATATGCAGGAATGTAGAGACAGAGGAATACAAGGCCAACCTCATGGCTGCTGCCTTGGAAAATTATACCAGACTTAGAAGAAAGTGCTTTATAGGTCATCTTCAAAGAGAGTGTAGGCAACGCAAGCCAATCAGCCTGGCCACATAGAGCAAGCTGCTGCCTGCATCTGAGACTGGGTCCAGGCCACGGAGATTGTGTTTAAAAGAACCAGAACTTTGCCTCCACTGCAGGAAAGGAATCCATTGGGCGAGTCAATGTCGCTCAAGATTCAACAGTAAAGGATTGCTATTATCAAAGACTTCCCAGCGGGAAAATGGAGGAAGGAGCATGATCCAAGTCCCGCCTAAGAGAGTTCAGAGGGCAAAGCCTCTGTCTAACACTAGCAAAAGGATCTTTGAATGGCAGAAATCGCAGGTATCACCCAGCCTCACAGCAGGAGACCAGACCTAACCCAACTCACAAAACTCCAGCTGTAGTAAGTTGACTAACCAAGGAAAGGTCAGAAGCCTTCACAGGAGTTTGTTGATTCTAAAAGGCCTCTTATTGAAAGAGTAATACAGTTTTTATCAGGGAGATTTAATCTAATTACTCAAGGAATTAAAATTGATACTGGCATTGATCAGAGTGGTGAGGAAAAGCCAAAAGCTGTGATTAAATCAGAAATTATTAAGAGCTGTAACTGGAGTCCGCTACCTAAAAGAATTATGGGACGTTTATTAAGAAAGTCCAACCTAAATTCTCGATGTGTTCAGATTGTTGCTGGAATTATTGATCAGGATTATGGTGAAATTAAGGCAGTGATAAAACCTGATATGCCATGGTTTATAAAGGAAGATCATTTAAGTACAATTTTGCTTCCTTGTGTTTCTAGAGTAAAAACTTATCAGGAAAGAGTACTTGAGAAGTCTGACCACTCTTTAAATCAAGGAGTCTTTTGGAGTGCTGTTGTGGGGAAACAACAGCGACCCCGCATGGCATTAGATATTGAAGGGAAAAGGTTTTTAAACTCTGGATATGGGTTCATTTCCTTAGGGCATTCACAAGGGCCCCAGACCCACCCACTAACTTCCTCTAAATCCAGCTTGGAAGGAATGAGAGAAGTTAACCAAGACAGAATATTGCAAAAGGGTAAAAATCATACAGTACAAAGAGCCTATAACCTTACTGGTAAACTTGGAGGAAAAAATGTCTGTTTGGTAAATTACTTCAAGAACAGCTGAACAAATTTATTAAGAATTTTTTCAGTCTTTCAAATCATCCAGAGTGTGGTAAGAAGTTCTCACAATTTAGCCCTCTCAATTCTCTGAGAGCTGGGAGCTGCAATTTACATGTTAGCTCTGGATTCTCTGCGAGCTGGAACCAGAAATTTACATAACAATGAACTCTACCTAAGTAGTTATGCTGGTTTAAAACCGAACAAGTTAACTGAGATTGTCAGCAGTGCTTTAATATCTGTATTGTTAAAAGAGAAAGGGGAGAAGAGGAATCTTATGTGTGACAAATTTCATTTGGTCATTTTAACTAAAAAAATGTTCTCCTTAATAAAAGTTTGTAACAAAATTAGGGCACATCAACACTTTCACTTCTACAGAGAAAGCTGACCCTAAGGAGTCCCAGGAAGACGGGAATCGAGTTTCGGATCCAGGTCCATTTGTCACCTGGAGAAAGGCTTTGCATTTATGTTTTTGCAGAATAAAGCTGATGGACTCCCTTTAGAAGGATGTAACCATGTTTGGAGAAAGATGAAGGACACGGAGGAACAACAAATGCTTAATCATAATTCTTTTTTCAGGTTAGTGACACCCCGAAGGGAGGGGCTGTTTGTTTATGTTTCCACAGGCAAAGGAGATAGGTGGATTTCTTTTCAGCCACCAAGGCCCAGAAGAAAGGAGATAAACTGATGCGCGACCTGACCCTGTACTGCTATTAAAGTTATTCAAAACGTCAAGAAGACTTGCAGATTTCTGAGAATGGCGATGGATAACTACTAAGATATTTCTTTCATTGCTGATGCTGTCAAAGGGACACTCTGGGACTCTATCATAACTGAACATTTTATACAATATTGATGACTATTACTACAGACTGTTGTTTTGCTGAAAGATCAAGATTTTGGACTTATCAATTAATGTTAAATTGTGATTGGAATGTAACTGATTTTTGTATAACTCCTTACTCATATAATAAGACATTGCATGATTTGGATTTGATTAGGAAACAGTTGCAAGGGTTTAAGGGAAATATTTCATTAGATGTGACTCAGCTAAAACGATATTTTCTATGCATTCAAGGGTGGATTTAAGGCATTCCACTATCTGAGGTAATTAAAAAAGGGGGGATGGCATAGAGAGAGGCTGGATCCCACACGCTTGGGTTAAAAGTATTTCACATAGCTTAAGTTCCATTCTGACTGTGTTGTTTATCATCATAATCATGATGCTTGCAGTCTCCTGTTGCTTCTATAGGAAGCTAAGAGATATGAAGAGAAACCATGTTGCCTCCGTGACACTATTAAATCTTAAATGTAATGCAGAAGGGGAAAATGTGGGAAACTAATACTGAGGGAAATAAAACTGGAACTTTTTCACTCACTGGTGCAGAGGGAATCTGGAAGACTAGTATTCCATGGCAGGAAGACTGCCACTCTGGTAGTTGGATATATAGTCCGAATACATTTTCCTGCAGTAGTCTATCATTTCCACAGCTTCTCCCCTTTAAGCTGTGCTGCCTTAAAGTGAGCAAATGGTTGAGTCTATCTCCCTATAGAAGCAGACATTCCTATTGGCTCTATTTCTTTGCACCATGGCATCCAATCCCTCTCATACCTTCCTCCAATAGCAGATGGGCATAGCGGGATTTTATCCCCAGTGCCTGGATTCAAAATGTTTGCTATAAGCCTGAATTTTTTGCTATATTAATTGGATCATGAAGTTTCGCCTTGACAGCTTTTAATGTATAGAAAATAACCATGTCTCCCCTGTGGTTCTTTTAAATTTTATTAATAAAACAAAAGGGGGAATTGTGGGATTATAAAGAGACTTTTACCCAGCTTTGTCTCCCTCAAAGACATGTCAAATATTAGAGGTTATTTGCCAGCATTCAGTGGGAGGTCAGATGTTTAGAGACATCCTCCCTGAAGGTAGTCAGTTGCTAGACTACTGTCTGGTCCCACCACAGGTAGGCCCCACTCCCTGCTGTTAAGAACAATGGGCTACTTCTCCCTAAAAGCTTGCGACCATTAACTTGGTTCCTGTAAGTGGGGTTTACACCCTACTGATAATGGTTTCTATGGTGGGCCAGAGAACAGGTCAAACTGGCTCAGTGACATCCAAAGTTAGGCTGCCATCCTGAATCTAGGATCTGCCCATCTTGTCTCATGTATACCCAATCCCTCCTCTTCCTATTGCGTGTATATCCCTAGATTGTCCCCCTCTCATTGCTGTATAACCTATAGTGCAACCCCTTCCTGTGACGTATGTCTTTACCTGTAATTAGTGCGCTTGCACATCCCCCAAAGGTATATAGGCCTGGGTTAGCAATAAAGAGCTCTCTCGGGCTTGCCTTTTATAATCTTAATAATCTTAGGGGTCCAAGTAGTTTCTATCCCACCAAGAAGCCTGATCTCTTTTATGATTTTGCCTTTGTTCCACATTTTTATCCTACTCTACATAGGGAGGAAGTGGCATAAGTGACAGGTCCAAAATGTATATGAATTGTTAAATGTAAAGCTGATGATCTGCTCTGAAACCTTCACCTAATTCACAATAAAAAGGGGTGTTTTTTTGGTTAAAAAGAAAAGAAGCAGAAAGCAGTGTGGTTGGAGATTCTGTCCCATCTGTTCCTGAGTTGAGTGCAACCCTGGTTTTTTGGTGAGATTTCTGAGGTTCGACATTGTACACTAATCAGTGAATGATATATAGACTGAAATAAGTGTGCCCAGGCTGTGGTAAAAGGAATTAAACATATGTGTCTGTTTAGGGTTGGGACATGTGATAGCTAAAAGTCCTTGTCCAAGAGCCACTCTTTCAGTTTACCTTTGGATTTCTTTCCTCAGGAGCAGGACTCATAGTCTATTGGTTGTCCTATGGTGCTCTTGGAGAAAGAAAGTGATGACTGTCTGGCCCATCTTCTCTTGTCTTGGAAAGTAGAGAAGGTCACAACCACTGGTTTATGTGTGAGAGATTTGTCATCTACAGAGGGACACAGATCACTCTTTTGAAAAATAAAGGGATATAGAGGCCAGGAATCAAGAGCATTCTCCTGATTTTGGTCAGGTCTTGTTACTTTAGTGGTAGGTGTGTAAGATACTTATGGATTCTGACCCATAGAAATGAGTCTGCTTGGAGTGGATGTAGTCTGCCTGAACAGATGGGCAAGGAACTTTTTGGGTTGCTGCTATCTCAAAATGAGAGTCCTGATGCGTCTAAAAGTGTCATTAATCTATATACTATATAATAGAGGGAGAATATAGTTTCCAAAAGGAAATGTGCAAAATAAAGAAGTATCTCTCAATTGTTAGCTGTCATTTCCTTGGCTCATAGGCAGCTGTGATTGGATGTTGGCAGTTGTTGGGTGGTGAGAGGAGG
>NW_022111315.1:1994282-2013368 GCF_000313985.2 Echinops telfairi | reverse complement strand
TCCCTTGATCCTAGTGTATTATTTTTTGATATGTTGTTGGGTTCTATTACCTAGGATTTTATCAATTGTTGTTCTCTGTCTATATAGTATTGTTGTTAGCCCTGGAAAAGCATGTATATTGTTTGCTTTTGTAAGCAGAGTATTCTATATATGGCTATGAGGTCAATTTGGCTGGTTATATTCGTTAGTTCTGTCCGTTTTGTTTTCTTTTTAAAAGTTTCTTGCTATTTCCTCCTTTTGTCAAGAGTGGTGTATTAAAGTGTAACATTTGCCCATTTATATGTGGGTCATTACAAAATGTCCATTGTCTTAATACATAATGTTCTATCTTGCCTTCCTATTGCCACAAATTCTTCATCACAATCCCCATCATTTGGTGCATGTGCAGATTTTTAAGTCTTTTATTCTTGCACTAAAATGTCCTCAAAACCCAATTCATTGTCATTGAATTGATTCTCACATATTGCAACCCTATAAAAAGAGAGGGTTTCCATGACTGAACAACAATAGCAACAATCCTTTTTATTTTGAACTAGGTGAAGGTTTGTCGTGTTGTGTTGGCTTGTGGGTTCCTGTGATGATGGAAGCTATGCCATTTGTATTTGAAATATCAGCAGGGTCACCCAAAGTGAACGGGTTTCAGTGAAGCTTCCAGACTAAGAACAAACAATGAAGAAAGATTCGGGTTCCCACTTCAGAGGAAGTAGCTACTAAAAACTTTATGCATAACTTCAAAGCATTGTCAGATGCTGAGAACCTAATGAATGGAACAGAACATTGTTCAAGATATTGCCAGAGGATGGGTCAATAAATTCAGCCATTTTTCAAATTTATATAATAACAAAAGAAGGTACTGATGAAGAAATGGAAGAATGTCTTCAGTTGGAAATTGATCAGACCTGCATTCAAGATACATTGATAATTATTGGCAATGGGAAAGCAAAAGTTGGAAATAAAGAGGAAGAAACAATAATTAGAAAATATGGATTTGGTGATAGAAATGGAGTGGGATATAGCATGATATAATTTTATAAGACCGATGACTTGTTCATATGAAATACATTGTTTCTCAAGAACACAAATGGTAAGTATACACATGACCTTCTCCAGATGGGATACACAAAAATCAAATTAACTACATCTGTAGAAAGACATGATGGAGAAACTCAATATCAGGAGCAGATTGTGGGCTGACTGTGTAATACACCATCAATTGCTCATATGTAAATTTCAGGATAAAGCTGCAGAAAATTAAAACAAGTCCACAAGAGCCAAAATACAACCTTGAGTCTATCCCACCGAATTTCAAAAATATCCCAAGAACAGATTTTACACATTGAGTACTAATGTTAGAAGACATGATGAGCTGTGTGGAGGACATCAAGTACATCATTCAGGAAGAAAGCAAAGTCATTAAAAAGAAAGAAAAGTTTAAAGTGGATGTCAGAAGAGACTCATCCTATAGAATATCTAAGGTAAATGGAAGGCATGATAAAGTCAAAGAGATGAGTAGAAAATTTCAAAGGGTAGCTTGAGAAGACAAATATAATGAAATGCACAAAGAACTAGAGTTAGAAAACAAAAAGAGAACATACTCAGCATATCTGAAACTGAAATAACTCAAGAAAAATTCAAGCCTTGAGTTGACATATTGAAAGATTCTATGTGCAAAATATTGAATGATGCTGGAAGCATCCAAAGCATCCAAAGAAGATGGAAAGAATACACAGTGTTACTGTACCAAAAAGAGCTTGTTGACATTCTATAATTTCAGGAAGTAGCATATGATCAATAAGCAATGGTGCTGAAGGAAAAAGTTCAAGCTGTACTGAAAACATTATCCAAAGACAAGGCTCCAGGAATTGATGGTATACCAACTGAAATGTTTCAACAAGATCATGAAGCACTAACTTGTCTATTCCAGGGAATTTATGAGACATCCATATTTTTAACCACTTCCAAATACATGTGACCCCACAGAATGCTCAAATTATAGACCAATATCAGTGATATCACATTCCAGTAAAAATTCTACTGAAGATCATCCAACAACAGTTACAGCAGTACATTGACAGGGAGCTGACAGAGATTCAGGCTGGATTCAGAAGAGTATGTGCAATAAGTGACATTGTTGATGTCAAATGGATCTTGGATGAAAGCAGAGAATACTAGAAAGATGTTTACTTGTGTTTTATTGACTACGTCAATGTATTCAACTGTGTGGATCATAACAAACTATGGATAAACTTGAGAAGAATGGGGATTCTAGAACACTTCATTGTACTCCTGTGGAACTTGTATATGGATCAAGAGGCAAGTATAAGAAGAGAATAATGGAATACTTGATGGTTTAAAATCAGGAAAAGCGGGAAACAGGGTTGTACCCTCTCACCATAGTTATTCAATCTGTATACTGACAAAAGAATCAGAGGAGCTGGCATAAATGAAGAAGAATGTGGCATCAGGATTGGAAAAAGACTTACTAACAACCTGCAATATTCAGATGACACAAACTTGCTTACTGCAAGGGAGGAATAGTTGAAGCATTTGCTGATGAAGATCAAGGATTGCAGCCTTCAGTATGGATTACAAGTCGATGTAAAAAAGTCCCAAATCCTCACCAATAGGTAATATCATGATAAATGCAGAAGAGCTTGGCGTTGTGAAAGATTTTGTCCTTTTTGATCACACAATCAATGGTCATGAAAGCAGCAGTCCAGAGAACAGATGATGAATTGCATTAGCTAAATCTGCTGCACAAGATTTCTTTAGAGTATTCAAAAGCAAGGATGTTACTTTAAGGATTAAGGTGTGCCTGACCCAAGCCATGATATTTTCAAATGCCTCATATGCATGTGTAAGTTGGATATTGAATAAAGACTACTGGAAGAATCAATCCATTTGGATTGTGGTGCTGCAAAGAATATTGAAACTACCAAAAGACAAACTAATCTGTCTTGGAAGAAGTAGAGCCAGAGTGCCCATTAGAGGCAAGGATGGTGTGACTTCATCTTGCATGCTTTAAGCATGTTGTTAGGAAAGACCAGTCTCTGGAGAAAGACATAATGTTTGGTAAAGTAGAGGGGCAATGAAAGAGAGGAAGGCCCTCAGGGAGATGGATTGACACAGTGGTTGAAACAATGGTCTAAAGGAACAATTGTGTGTGTGGTGAAGGGCCATGCAGTGTTTCATTCTCTTGTTCATAAGTTCACCATGGGTCTGAACTGAATCAGCATCTACCAACAACAGGGTAATGTTTACAGAAAAGATTATAGTTTTACATTCATACGTATTTTGATTCAACTCATCCATTGTAATTTCCTCAATATACCATCTCTTATCCCACTTCCTCCCCATGCCTACAGTTTCCATTCCTCTTTTCCTTACCCTCTATAATTTGTCCTTAAGTAAATGCTACCCTTTTGATCTTAAATGGTTGATTATTCTAGTGTGGAGTTAAGTTCAGTTCCACATCTGAAAGGTAAGAGCCATAATCTTGGATGGTCTAATCAATATTTATCTCATGAGTAAGCCTTGTATCTTGAATGCTTTTTAGTTCTGTTCCACATTTTTCTCCTATTCCATTCAGGAACTTATAAACTGATCCTTTTCAGAGTAGTTGGTAGTGGTAGTGAGGGACCTAGAAAAAAATTAGAAATGGAAACTGTAAGTCTTTTCAGAAGCAGACAGCTTCATCTTTATTCCTTGTACTCTTGCACTATGCCAGTGCCAAATATATTTCTATGGAGTTGATTCTGACTCATAGCAATCCTGTAGGAATGTAAAATTATTCTGTGGGTTTTCTGAGACTGTAAATCTTTATTGGAGCAGACAGCTTCATTTTCTGTTGAGTGACTGATGGTTTTGAACTATAAATGTTACAAGTGGCAGTTCACAACTTAATTTGCTACACCATTAGGGGTCTTACACTACGCACTGCCATAGAGTCTGTCCTGGCTCATAGCAACTCTCTATATGGTTTAGGAGAGTTTAAATTTTTAAAGAACCGGATATCCTCATCTTTCTCCTGTGGACTAAAATTAAAAACCAAACCAAACTCACTGACATGGAGTCAATGCCAACTTATAGCCACCCTAAAGGCCTGGGTAGACCTGCCCCTGTGAGTTTCTGAAACTGTACCTCTTTATGGAATTAGAAAGCCTTGTTTTTCTCCTGTGGATATGGCTGGTGGTTTCATACTGCTGACTTTTCAGATCACAGCTAAATTCATAACCACTGTGCCACCAGGGCTAAAGTAAGGCTAAATAAGAACTGTTTGCACTTGTTCTGACTTACCAACAGATTCCATTTATAGACTTTAAAACACAGAAATGGATCTCATTAGTACTCATGGACTAGATTTTTGTTATTTGGAAACTGACTGTTAGGTTTCGAAAACTAATAAATAACTTATGTTAATTCTAGTTTTAGAGAGTTGTTTTATTTATTTATTTATTAGATTAAAGTAAGCTTTTATGAATGAAAGCAATTTTTTTATAGCACGTTCTTATAGACAAGAACAGGCCACCCATGGAAAGTATGGAGAGGCATGTGTTCATAAAAGTCTTGACCTTTATACACTTCCTCCCCTACTGGTCTCTTCCCACATCTACTCAGAAGGCATGATTCTGTGTATTGGGTTCATAGTAGATGTGCTCAAGTGTGCGTGTGTGACATGTGACATAACTGGCCCTTACAATACATGTTCAGGTTTTGAGTGGTTTTATTTAAGTGTGTATGTGACACAACTGATTCCTACCATCCATGTTCTTCCCTTAGCCTTTGTGTTAGTCCGGGTTAACTAGAGAAACAAATACCAGGAAACTCATATATGTATAAGAAAGGGATTTATTGGAAAGAGTAATTGTATATTAAGAAAACATCCCAGCCCAGTCCAGATCAAGTCCATAAATCTGATATTAGCCCATATGTCTAATACCAGTCTGTAAATTCCTCTTTAGACTCACTCAACACATGCAATGATGCTGAGTGCAAGATCACAGGCCAGTGGGTGGAAAGTCTTATGGCATTGGAAGCATCTTAGCACTGGCGTGGGTCTCCACATGGCTTCTCTAGCTCCAAGGCTCTAGCTGCCATTAGCATAGCTCTATGTGGCTTGTCAACAGGAGTGTCATGCAGGGAGCGAGTGTATCTAGTCTCCAGTGAGCTATTTATCTTCTTCTTTTTTAAATCATTTTATTGGGGGCTCATACAACTCTTTTCACAATCCATACATGCATCAATTGTATAAAGCACATTTGTACATTTGTTACCCTCATCATTCTCAAAACATTTTCTCTCCACTTTAGCCCCTGGCATCAGCTCCTCATTTCCCCCCTCCCTCCCCGCTCCCCCTCCCTTGTATCTTACACTCTCCGACATCTCCCTTCACCCAATTTTCTGTTGTCCATCCCCCAGGAGGAAGTTATATGTAGATCCTTATAATCGGTTCCCCCTCTCTACCCCACCCTCTCTCCACCCTCCCAGTATAGCCACTCTCACCACTGGTCTTGAAGGGATCATCCGTCCTGGATTCCCAGTGTCATGCCTCCAAATGAGGTCATCACGCTGTGACCTGATTGACAGGCTGGACTCCACCCCTTCACAAATTGACAGATTATGAAAATGCCACAGCCTTCTAGTGCTGGGATTGGCACACTTTTGAGACAGAAGAGCCAATACTGTCCCTCAAAACAATTTAAAAATTATTTGAAAGCTATAAATATATTTTGACCAACAAATGAAATCACCATGATCTGAATAATAACCTTTACAAATTTTCAATTTTACTGCAGAGTGTCATGTACTAAAGAGCCATATATGATTTGTGAACTTCAGTTTGCTGACTGTTGTTATGGTAAATGCTTGATCTCAGAAAATTCCACTCTCCTTTCTGGCTTGGCTGGATCTGGCTAATTGGTGAGCCTTTGGGGGGAAACTACCTCCGACCCTGAGCTTCCTATTTGTCATTCCTCACTCCAGGAGTATGGGCCCAAATCATTGGGACATGGGTCATTTGACAGCTTTCTGCTAAATGTGGGTTTTGGGGATTTGAATCCATTCCCTCCTACTGTTTTGGAAGGAGTCATCTGTCCAGGGCTCCATGATAAATAAAGGTTGAGGTACGATTCACATATTGGTATTCTTGAGAATTATATCCTTGGTTTAATATCATTTGTAATCTAATAGCTTCAGTTCTGGAAAAAGCAAAGTGGGTGAACAGTTCAAGGCTGGACCAAGCGTTATGAGAACAATAAAGATTACTAAGGGAACAGCTAGGGTAAGAGTAGTGACCACAGCCAAGAGGGGAGTCCTCTAAAGTTTGTTACCGACTCTAGAATTTCATTGCTATTGTCTTGAGCTTGCCTTGATATTTTGGCCAAGACAACATTACTCTTTAAGGTAAAGACAATTTCCTCCTTCAGAGGCTGTTAATAAGTCCACAGCTCTCTGGTTTTGTCACACAACATTGACTAGGGAATCCAATTTTTTTTCCCAGAGTAAAGCTAAAGTATCAATAGTTTTTACTAAATTTCTTGTGGTTTCTTTAGTGATGTTTTCTTGTAATCCTAAGGAGGTTCCTCCTGCTGTTATTACAGCAGTGGTCAATAGATTAAACAGAGTAAGGAGGGGCATTAGGGGCACTGCTTTCTTTACTAAGTACCTGCTAGATCACATGAGAAAAGGCAAAGAGATGTTATCCCAGGTGACCCTGATATTGGTAAGATAAAACCCAGTTAGCAGGTGCTTTTTCATCCTGGGACTAAGACCTAATAATCTTGAAAACCACAAATCCAGTACACTCTGACCTCAAGCCTTATTTGGTCGCCCACTTAGAGATTAATAAATTTTACAGGGGCACTTTCTCTTGTGGCATGTCTTCTATTTCCAGTTTTAAAAGATGTTCCCCACCACTGTAGTCATTGGGTCACAGAAGTGGCTGAAACTGGGGGATCTTCAAGTGTACTGACAAAGGTGGACGCATTGGTGTATTTCATAAAGAAGGAGCACCTGATAAGACTAAAAATGTAATGCCCATTGAGGTGTCTTGATTATGGTAAGACACCTGGAGGTCCCAGAGTCCTTGCTTAGGAAGGTATTTATTTCTCTAGGTGATCTCCCTTTGTAATAGGCCAAGGCTCCCGAAGTGTTTGTGTCTTAGCCAGTTAGGGTAATTTGGTTAAAGTGAAAATTTTTACACTAAATACCCTATGTGTTGCATCTTTGGAAGTAGGAAGACAGTAGATGAGCGCTGAACAGTTGTGGCGGCCATGGCTTTGGCATACTTAGTTTCTTTCCTTTTCTTCCTCTCCTAGGCCCAAGCTTCATTTACTGTCTCAATTGTAGAAAGTAGCATTGGCAACAGTGACAATCTGGTCTAAAATAGCTCCATCAGACTCCTAGACTAACTTCTGAAGCTTTTTACAGATATCTGATGTAGCCTATGTAAGGAATTTATCCTTTAGCATGATTTACCTTTCATGTGAGTCCAAATCTAAATTGGTATGCTTAATCGGGCCTTCTTTCAACCATTCCAAGACATTTACAGGGCTTTCATTAGGTTTGTAGTTTATGGTTGTAACTTTAGTGTAACTGATGCCCTTTAGCTGCCCTGACTTTAATTCATACTGGAAAGTGCTCCCATGCCCAACTTTCAGTAGAATTGTTAATTCTACATTGGCGAGTATCCGTGTGAAGCACAGCTGTTTCTCCTAAGTTAAATTATAGTGCAGGGTTTATAAATCATTCCGGGGATGAATTTTCCAGCTGTCTCTACTAGAGGTAGATCTCTGGAGGAGTCCTATTCCCTTTTAGCTTTCTTTAAAATTTTGGGTTTTTTTGTGTGGTTTGAGCTCTGTGGGCCTGGGCTGGGGTGGGGTGGGGGTGGGGGAGTACAATAGGGCCAGGAATTGAGGGGTTCTTGGCCCCTGGCGCTGGCTCCTTTACAGGGTGTGTCGTACATTTGGAACAAAGGTCTTTGCTGTCCCTCAAGAGGAAAAATGCTTGGACACAAGAGACTTCAGCCCATTTTCCTAGCCTCTTGCAGAAAAGATCTAACTGTACTAAGGTTGGGAGGCAGAGTTTTCTGTGTTCTGGCCAGGACTCCTCATCTCCTAGTCTATGCTGGGTCTAGGTTGTAGTGCAGTAGAACACTAGTTTTCACTTCTTTAGTCTTTGTCAGTCATATCTAGACCAGTTAGACAGGATGCAGTACAAAGACGTTCCCCCCAAAATGGAAACCTGATTGCTTATCCAGGAAACAAAAAACAACAGGTTAGAGAGACTGGCATCTAAAGGTATTATCCAGATGTTCCAGTGTCTTGGAACCAAAGGACCCAAGGCAGACGTCGACAGTCAGGACTCAGGTTTAGACCTTTGACCAAGCCGTGACTATTTTCTAGAAGGCAAGCCAGATGTTTGGGGACCACTGGCTCATTGATGGTGGTACACAGATTAGTGCAGCGGGGAAAAGTTGGCAATTCGGGAACTGTGGGACCTGTCTTCCAGCTAACTCTGAATGTAGCCTCATATTGGGGAAGTTGGGATCCCCAGTTAAGTACTTGTTAACCCAATAAAATTGGAACCAAGATGTAAATAGCCCAATGTATGGTGTCATCTCCTATGTAGTGAGAAAGTCAACACAAGAACTGCTTTTTAAAACTCTTGAATGCTCTTTGGAACAAGATGGTGAGTAATTGTCTAAACACCTGACTTTGCAAAGGCTTGTGGGCCAATGCTTGACAAAAGACAAGGGCTCCCTCGACCCTTGGTTATTCTATAAGTTGGAGGTAAGATGTCTGGAGGGCCAGGAAAGGGGTTAGGTAACCAATAATTTTAGCTCCCATGGACATGTGGCTGAACTGTTGGGTGGCTATCCATGGGGAAAGGAGTCCATTTTTTTCTTTAAAAAAAGTCATTTTACTGGGGGCTCATACAACTCTGTTCACAATCCATCCATCCATCAATTGTGTAAAGCACATTTGTACATCCATTGCCCTCATCATTCTCAAGGCATTTTCTCTCCACTTTAGCCCCTGGCATCAGCTCCTCATTTTCCCCCCTCCCTCCCTGCTCCCCTCTCCCTCATGAACCCTTGATAATTTATAAATTATTATTTTGTCATATCTTACACTGTCCAACGTCTCCCTTCACCCACTTTTCTGTTGTCCATCCCCCAGGGAGGAGGTTATACGTAGAACCCTGTAATTGGTTCCCCCTCTCTACCCCACCCTCCCTCCATGAAAGGAGTCCATTTTCATGATGATATAGAAGATTGTGCACCTAGCTTTCTGGCAGACTTTTAGTAAGGCCAGGAGATAAAAGGTGGAGGTCTCATTAGACTTCCACAGAGAAAAAGATAGTGATCAAATGGCATGGGCCAATGGCAGTTATGTAAGTGGAAAAGGAGACAGCCAAAATGGAGGGAAAGAAAAAAAAAGCTGGAAGAAAGATTTAGGAGTGGAGGCATAGGGCCATGGTAGCAACACAGGCAACATGTTTTCCTATGGCATAGGAGAGAAGGAAACTCAATTGCACTAGAGTAGAAAGGTTGTGGGTGGTCAGGTATAGTACCTGAGCAGCCTTTTTGTTAGATCACTGGGCCGCCAATCTTTAACTATGCTTCCCAGAAGAGTAGGGTGCTTTTGCTTAAACTCTGCAAACCAAACTCACTTCCTCTGAATCAATTCTGCCTCAAAGTAACTCCATAAGACAGGGTAGAACTGCCCCTATGGACCTCTGAGAATGTCACTGTTAACAGGAGCAGAAATCCTCATCTCTCTTCTGTAGAACAGCTGGTGGTCTCAAACTCCAAATTGGGTTAGTAGCCTAATATGTAACTCACTAAGCCACTAGGAATCCTCTGCTTCTGCTTAAGAGGTGATAAATGAGTTCTGAAAAGAAGAGAAGTGAACAGGAGGTGGAACAGAGATTATTGCCTGGTTCTAGGGATAGGAAAACTTTGTCTCAAGCCTGGGAAGCTTACCTTGGAAGGCTATTTGAATCAGGAGGAATATCTGAGTCACTGCCACAAATATATTATGTTATGAGATGCTTTTTTTCTGTTTTGCTTCTTGGTGTAGAAAGTATTCACACAGCAGAAGCACGGTAGTTTATGACTGAAAGCAAAGTTTTTGCAAGTACATTCTCACAGAGAAGAACAGGCTACCTCCCTTAACTGTGAAGAAGCCTGAGGGACTTGTTTTTAAAATAACTTCCTGGCTCCTTTTCTCCTCTGTGGGTTCACAATTGCAGAAAAAGAAAGGAAGGAAGGAAGGGAGGAAAGAAAAGAAAAGTTGATTTCACCCAACTTGCCAAGAATGAAGTATTTGTAGCCTTTACCTCCTGTAAAATGATTATTCCTTTGAAAATGATGCTTATGATTACAACTGCTTTCAATAGAGTGACAAGGAAGATTTTTGCTAACCCAGAAGGCTGCACAATTTGGCCATGGGAAGAATTCTAAGCAGTATCTTTTGACAGATAACAAAGTGGAACATCTATGATAAGCCCACAAACATGCCCTTGAAAATATTGTGCCATTCCTGGGCATTGGCTTCTGTATTCCTTGAATGATCCAGATCTCTGTACAGCACTGATTTATTTCAGATTCTTTGTTGGAGCATGCCACATAATGACATATTTGACACCCCTTTCCCATCCAGAGAGAGGTTTGGCTTTTTTTTGTTGAATATGGGTTTACATTTTCACTGGCTAATAGATTGCCAGAAAGTAGACTGTACATATAAGGAGAATCATACAACTCAAAATTCAGTTTGTTTTTGTTAAGAATTCTCAGTTTCATATTTTTAATGAATACTTTCTTATATTTTAGAAGGGGGAAAGATTAAAGAATTGTGCAAAACCCATTTTGAATATCGGCATCAACAATATTGTACATTTTTATTGTTATCACTTATAACTTGCACTCAATATTTCATATAATTAATATACAGAAAGTATTGTGTGCTAAACTTGTATTTCTTGATTGTTGAAATTAGCAAGTGAAAAAATTTAAATGATTTTGAAAAAGCCTTGCTGGTAATCATCCACAGTTAACTATTTTCCCATTTGCAGTACAGGTTTTTCATTTGTCTGGCTCATTTGAAATTGGTCTTTGATAATACATTTGGGCACTGATAGCTGTATGTATAACTGATTTTCTCAAATAGCTTTGTGATTCAAGAGCAGTGTGTGCTTTCTATGGCTTCATCACAATTCTACATTTGCTTTTGTCTATGCTAAACAAACCTTTCTCAAATATAAGCAGAAACTACTATTGTGGGTAAAAGAAGAGGGGTAACAACAAACTTGCTTATGAACCTTGATTTTATTTCTTATTAGACCTAATCTATGAGTGACTAACCCCCCCTGACAACTTTTCATTGTAGAATATAAACTCTACAGGGGCAAGAATTTTTGCTTTTTTGGTGTACTCTTATATTCCTAGTATTCGCAACATAAATCATTGATGGACTACAATCAATTTATTCATTGTTGAATGAATAAATCTTTTGAAAGCTGTTGTAAGAATTAATAATAAATGTAAAGCATTTAGTATACTGCCTGGTTGATTGTCCTGACGTGTCACCAAGTTGTTTCCAACCAATAGTGACCCCATGGACAACAAAACAAAACATTGCCCGGTCCTGCGCCATCCTCTCAGTTATACCGATGCTTGAGTCCATAGTTGCAGTCACTGTGTCAGTTCATCACTTTGAGGGCCTCCCACTTGTTCGCTGCCATTCTACTTTAACAAACATGCTGTCCTTCTCCTGGGACTAGATTCTCTTGACCACAGGTCCAAAGTATGTGACACAAAGTCTTGCCATTCTTGTCTCTAAAGAGCACTCTGGCCCTACTTCCCAGACAGATTTGTTTCTTCTTCTGGCTGTCCATGGTACTTTCAGTATTCTTCTCCAGCACCACAATTCGAATTCATTGATTCTTCTTCAGTCTTTCTTATCCAATTTCCAACTTTCACATATACATGAGGTGATTGAAAATTCCACGGCTTGGGTTAGGCATGCACCTTAATAATCAACGCAGCATTCTTACTTCTGAATACTCTAAAGAGGTCTTGTGCAGCAGATTTACCAAATGTAATATGCCTTTTGATCTCTTCATTGATGCTTCCATGAGCATTGATTGTGGAGCCTAGCAAGACAAAATCCTTGACAACTTCAACCGTTTCTCCATTTATCATGATTTGATTGGTCCAGTTGTGAAGGTTTGGGTCTTCTTTACAGTGAGTTGTAATTCATACTGAGGCTGCAATCCTTTATCCTCATTAGTAAATGCCTCAAGTTTTCCTCAGTTTCAGCAAGAAAGTTTGTGTCATCTCCTTATCGCAGTTTGTTAATAAGCCTTCCTCCAATCCTGATGCCACATTCTTATTCATATAGTTCAGCTTCTCTGATGAGTTGCTCATCATAGAGGTTGAATAAGTATGGCGAGAAGGTTCAACCCTGATGCTATTTTTTCCTGATTTTAAACTATGCAGTATTCTCTTGTTCTGTTCACACAACTGCTTCTTGATCCATGTGCAAGTTCTACATGAGCATAATGAAGTGCCCTAGAGTTCCCTTTCCTCTCAAGGCTATCTATAGTTTGCTATCATCCACACAATTGAATGTTTTGTCATAGTCAATAAAATACAAGTAAACATCTTTCTGGTATTCTCTGCTTTGAACCTCAGTCCATCTAACATCAGAAATGATAGCCCTTGTTCCATACCTCTTCTGAATCCATCCTGAACCTCTGGAAGGTCCATGTCAATGTACTGCTATAACAGTTGTTGGATGATCTTCAGCAAATATTTATTTTCATATGATATCAATTATATTGTTCTACAATTTGAGTACTCAGTTTGGTCAAGTTTCTTTGAAGGGGTACAGATCTGTATCTCTTCCAGTCATTGGCCAAGTCACTATCTTCCGAATTTCCTGGCATAGATGCATAAGTACTTCCAGTGCTTATCAGATTGTTGACACATTTCACTTGGTATTTCATCAAATCTTGGAGCCCTATTTTTGGTTAATGCTTTCAGAGCAGCTTGAACATCTTCTTTCAGCACTTCCTTTAGGCTTTGCTCATGTGCCAACTACTGAAAATGCTGTATGTCAACTAGTTATTTGTGGTACAGCGACTCCGTGTATACTTTCCCTGTTCTTTTGATGTTTACTGCATCATTCAATATATTGCCCATATAATCTTTCAAGATAGCAACTTGAGGCTTGAAAAATTTCCTGAGTTCCTTCACTTTAAGATATACTAAGCATGTTCTTTCTTTTTTGTTTCTCACTTTATGTCTTTCACATTTTGTTATAATATTTGGCTTTGTCTTCTTGAGTTGCCCTTTGATATTTTCTATTTAGCTCTTTAACTTGATCATTTCATCTGTTTTCCTTAGCCACTCTACAACTAAGAGCAAGTATCAGAGTGTGTCCCAACACCACTTTGATCTTTGCTTTCTTTCTTAATGTTTTAATGATCTACGCTTTCTATATAAATGATGTTCTTGATGTCCTCTCACAGCTCATCAGATCTTCTTTCATTAGTGTTCAATGTGTAAAATCTGTTCTTGAGATATTCTCAAAATTCAGGTAGGATAGACTCAAGGTTGTATTTTGTTTTTTGTGGACTTGTTTTCATTTTCTTAAACTTTATACTGAACTTACATGTGAGCAATTGATGGTATGTTTCACAATCATCCCCTGGCCCAGTTTTAGCTGCTGATACCCAACTCCTCCATCATCTCTTCCCACCACACTCCAAACCAAGCTCAGTGACATCAAGTCAATGTTGACTCATAGGGACCTGTGTGTGTCCAGGAGTAGAACTTTACAGGAGTAGAAAGCCTCGTCTTTCTGCCAAGGAACAGCTGGAAGTTTTGAACTGTTGGCCTTGTGGATCACAACCCAACTCATAACCACTATGCCACCAGGACCCCTGCTCTTCCCACAAATGTAGTCAGTTTGATTTCTGTGTGTTCCATCTGGAGAAGTCCATGTATTGTGTTGTAAAAAGGTATTTGCTGTGAGCAAGCCGTGGCTCAAACAACATTCTATCATGCTATCAGCTCTGTTCCTATCACCAAGCCAATATTTTCCAACTATTGCTCTTTTCTCTTTGTTTTCAACTTTTACATTGCAATTGCCAGTAAATGTTGGTGTGTATTAAGTGTGTTTGATCAATTTCCTACTGAAGACAATTGTAGAATTCTTCAATGTCTTCTTCGCTAGCTTTCCTGGTTGTTTCAGAAATTTGGTTAATAGTTTTAATGATTGGATTTCCTTGAAGGTAGATGCATTTAATCCTATCACAGACAGCATTGTACTTAGGAGTAGATACTGAAATGACCTTTCTGAAAATGTATGCAATTCCATTCAGCTTGATTGTGTTATTCCTGGCATAGCAAACTGTATGGTTTTCTGATTCAAAATGGCCAATATCAGTCCATTTCGTGTACTAATGCTCAGGTCAGGATATTGATCTTTATGCGTTCCAATTAATTTTTGAGAACTTCCAATTTTCCTAGATTCGTACTTCTAATATTCCGAGATATGATTATTGTATGTTTTCAGCTATTTATGCCTACTTTGAGTTGTGTTCCATCAATAAATGAAGATCCCAAAGGTTCCACTCCCACAAGCTTTACTCCATTCATGTCAGCATGGTCCACTCTCCTTTGAAACAGTAATTCCTAATCAATCACATTTCAAGTGCTCTTTGGCCTGAAGGGCCTATCCTTTGTCATTATCTCTGACAATGCTGTGGTTCCAATTCTTAGGCATCTAACATCTGAAAATATTTTGTTTCTATGCATAAGGTTTTCAGGGACTACTTCCTCCGAAGTGTGCAGCCCTTCTTTGTAGTCTGTTCTTAGTCTACTTCTTTAAGGGAGTTGATTTCTAGGTGGTGTTATCCTGTATGTTGATCTCAGGTTTATATCTGCTGTGGTTATTCTCTGTTCAAACAACTCCTTTTAGAAATTTGTAAAGCTCGTTTTATAAAAACAAATTCTTCTAATTTTTCCTTATCTGGATATACACTTATATCTCCATTATATTTAAGGGATACTTTTTCTGGATATAGATTCTTGGCTTGCAACTTTTTAAGAATTTTGTTTTTATAATTTTATTGCCATTTTTTTATGAGTAAGTGATCTGGAGGATTTTAACATTTTATTTATGTTTTATTATTTATTTTCCTTTTTGTATGTGTAAAATAACACATATACAGAAAATCATACTATGTTTGGTTGTATAGCACATCTCATCAAAACAGTGACAGAATCCCACTAACTTCCCTCCCACCACCACCATTTATGTGATTCTTTTTTCTCTTTTTCCTTTCCCACCCATCCATCCTCTTTACCTTTCTGTCCCTTCCACCCCTTCCTCTCCTCTCCCTGTAGCCTCATTATAGTCTTTAAAGTCTTACCTTTGGTGTTAAAACCATTTAAAATTTTCCTTTATAATGTCTCATACTTGCCTTCACAAAGAGATTACTGAAGATAAGGGTCACAAAAATAGATGTGCCGGGCTATCAATTGGAAGTGTCTGAGGTCTTAAGGGCTTGTATTCAAACAAGCAGCCATCTAAGTGAGGAGTCAACTAAGTCCACACAGAATAGGCTCACCAGCATGTGTGATCCAAAAATGAGGATAACAAAATTCAAATATGATGTAGGGAAAAGAATCAGTACTTAAATTGTGAACACCCAGTTTGTAGAAGACTATGGTGGACGGTTGGAACCCAAAGCCCATATGCAGAGTATCTAGTCATATTAAGCCTCTGGCAGATCCCCTCTGCAGATCCCCGGACAGCTTTACTATTAGACAGATATTATTATAAACTTGATTATGGTGGATTGAATCGTGGTATAATATGATACTTGGTCAGTTGACCTAACCTGAATTTGCTCTAGGCACAAATATTTCTCACTTGTTCCACAACAGAAACCTTTTCTCTAACTTCTAAAATATTTTTAACGGTCTTTTCTTTCTTACTCATTATTTTAATCTTTATATTATTATTGTTTTCTTCTTTCTGTTTTGTTTTTAATAGTTTCTGTTAGGTCTCTCCATGTATGAAGCACAGAAGGAGTCGATGCATA
This sequence comes from Echinops telfairi, assembly GCF_000313985.2. Classification (NCBI taxonomy): domain Eukaryota; kingdom Metazoa; phylum Chordata; class Mammalia; order Afrosoricida; family Tenrecidae; genus Echinops; species Echinops telfairi. Next base: position 1,997,249 of record NW_022111315.1, on the reverse strand, counting down.
CAGACGATACTGATGCAATGGTTTATTGGGAGTGAGGGAGGGGGTGGGGAGAGAGTTTGAGGGGAATTGGGGAGCAATCAATGAATATAGGAGGGAGAAGGGAGCATTAGAACTGATTATGTATATGGAACTCTTGAAAAGTGATTTAACTATGTAAGTGTATGATAGTTAAATGTTATAATAAGAAAACTACTGAAGAAGAAGAACAAGAAGAAGGAGGAGAAGAAAGAAACAAAGTTTGGCCTATGGTTACCATGAAAGGAGGAAGAAGAATTTTTGATTAGGGGACATTGAGTTTATTTTAATGGTGGTGGAACAATTTGGAGAGTTCTCAATAGTGGTTTTATAACACGATGAGTCTAATCAATAGCACTGAAATATACATGCAGAATATGTGGAATTGGAGAATGTTTTGTCTTGTATATTTTTGCCACAATTGAAAAAAATTAATTTCACGACATTGAATACAAAGAAGAAAATGTTCCAAAATTGATTGTGGTAAAGGTTGTAAAACTCTCCTTAATATGATTGAATAATTGAATTGTATGATATGTGGATGAAGTGCCAATAAACCTATTAAAAAAGAAGGAAGAAACTGTTGGCTCCCATAAGAATTTACAACCTCAGGAGCAGTTCTACTCTGCCCTATAGGGTTGCTGTGAGACAGAATTATATCTAACACTTTTAATTTTTTTCTGGGTTAGGTGTAGAATTCTGTGATTATTGACAAAAGTCACGTAACCCCTAAAGATGTAGAATATTTATGTCTTCTCAAAATGTTTTCTTAAGCTTCTCTGTAGTTAACCTGCCCTACGTCTACCCCAGCCTCTGGGATCTGATCTGAGTTTTATGCCTGTTCTAGAATTTGCAATAAATAATATCCTATCATAAAAATTATATAATAAAATATTAATTTTTATAAGATTTACTTTGCTGAACATAGTGCCTTCCACTTTTGTACATATCTTGAGGTATTTAACAGGCTGTTCATTTTTTAAAAGTATGCATAATATTCCATTGTGTGTATGTACCAGAACTTATCCATTCCTGCATAGATTTTTTTTTTATCGTTCCCATTTTGCTACTATAGGAATTACTGAAATATATATGGGTCTGCATATGTCTGTTTGCACTTTTGTTCTTTATTTCATTAGGGTATACACAAAGTAGAGAGATTGCAGGATCATAATACATTTGCATTAGCGTTTGTTTAAGGAAGCACCATACTGATTTCCATAGTGGTTGTATAATACTGCAATCCCACTAGCATTGAATGCCATTCTTTCCACATCCTCTCTAGCATATCTCTTTTAAAACAATTGTTAAAAGTCTGTGTGAGGTGGTATCTCACCACTGTTTTAATTTTTATTTCTCTGATAGCTAATGAACACAAACATTTCATCATGTGATTGTTGACCAGTTGAATGATATTTTTAGTAAATTGTGTATTCATGTCATACCATTTTGGATTTAGTTATTTCTATTTTTTGTTCTTGTTAAGGTATTCTAGTTTTCTATAGATTTTTGAAATTAGTCCTTTATCTGATATATCATCGCCAAATATTTTTCCTAATCTGTGAGTTTTCTTTTCACTCTCTTGATATATATAGATGTCACATTTTAGAAGGTTGCAGTTCTCTATTTTGTTGGTGTTTTTCATGATGTTAATTAGTATATTTATGCCTTGTACTAGGGCCCTTACATTTGTCCCTGTGCTTTCACTGATGTTCTTTATGCTTCTATGGTTCATATTTAGGTCCTTTTAATTTTAATTTTTTGTGCTATAATTAGCCTATAATTATAATTGTATAAATAGCCTATCACACATGCAATGGTTCAAACATATCAAGAAGGGTTGTAAAATTATTGCCACAATAAACTTTGGGACATTTTCTTCCTTCTTATACCCCATGATATTGATGCCCCATTTCCCCTCTCCTCCCCTTCATTGCCTCCAGGAAATCATTAATCCAGTTGTCTTCAAACATATCCTGATTCCCCTATACAGATAAATGCACAAAACAAAGGCTAACAACCAACAATGACCCAGCAGCAATGACCATATAAAACAGATAAAGACCTCAATCTAAGATAAAGCAGAATAAAGGGGGGGAAAGGAAAGAAAATTAAAAAACATAGAATAGATTCACATTATATCCAGTGGAAGATCAAATAACAAGGTGCTACATCCCAGCCTAAGTACAGTTGCTAAAGTTTACATTAAAATGCTCTTTGTCTGATACTAAGGTTGTTATCATTACTACTCTATGTGTAGTGGGGATTCACCTGGGAATCAATCCACATAGGGATCCTGCAGATGGATTTTGGGTTACCAGTATCATCAATAGGTTTCCACAAACTGGGTGTTTAGAATTTAGGGACTGGCACCAATTTCTCCCCTGTGTTTGCATCTTATTATTTACAATCCTTGGTCAAACAGGTTGGTATGTTTCTTCAATGTGGACTTAGATGATTATTTGCTTAGTTTAATCTATCTTGAGCTTTTGTACATTGTGTGAGGTATGAACCCTTTTTCACTCATTTGGAGGTGGAAATTCAATTTTGACAGCACCATTTAATGAAAAGAGTATCTCTTCCCCCACTTAAACAAGACCAGGTGGTATAGTGGTTATGAATTGTGCTGCTAACTGCAAGGTCATCAGTTCAAAACCACCAGCTGCTCTGCAGGGGAAAGGCAGTTTTCTACTTCAATATAGTTACAGTCTTAGAAACTCAGAGGGACAGTTCTATTCTGTTCTACAGGGTCACTATGAGTCAGAATCAAATAGATGGCAATGAGTTTAGTTTTCGGTTTGAGACCTTCATCAAAGATCAGGTGTCTATAGGTTCTTCATTATATTTCTGGGCTCTCTGATCTATTCCATTGATTTATGTATCTATTGTGGTACCATACCAATAAGTCTTCCTATCCATGAACACAAGCCCACAAGCACTATATTAAGTCTT
>NW_022111315.1:1993218-1994089 GCF_000313985.2 Echinops telfairi | reverse complement strand
GAATATAGTCATTATATTTCCTTCACTGTTAGTTTCCCACATTTCCCGTTTATGTATTATGTTAAAAATTTAATAGTGCAGTAGAAGCTACATGGTTTCTTTTCATGTCTCTTATCTTTCTATAGAAGTGGCATGAGACTGCGAGTATCAAAATTATGATAATGAACAACATAGTCAAACTAGAACTTAAGCTATGTGAAATACTTTGAATCCAAGAATGTAGATCCAGCCCCTCTGTACCATCCATCAATTGTTTAATCATCTCCGAGCTAGTGGATCCTTTAAGTTTATCTTTGAATATATAGAAAATATCCTTTTTTAGCTGATTAACATCTAATGAAATGTTTCCCTTAAACCCTTGAAAATGTTTTCTAATCAAATCCCAATCATGAAATGTCTCATATGGGTAAGAGGTTACATAGAAATCAGTTATATTCCAATCACATTTTAACAATAATTGGTGTTACAAGTCCATAATTTGATCTTCTAGTAAATGAACAGTCTCTTGTATATAGTACAATCATTTTTGCATTAAAATGTTCAGTTATGAGTTTTACAATGTCTCTTTGGCAACATCAATAATATCAGGAATGATTATGAGTATCAGGATGGCAACAATTGCTATTCTCATGTAACTGCGAGGTGTCATTGATGTTTTGGTTAACTTCAGCAACAGGAAACAAAGTCTCTGGGTTGTCTTCCAATTGTCCATATCACTCCATCAGCTACTCCTTCCTTCCTGTGCCGGCCAAACTTGTTGCCAAGGGGGAATCCATTTACTCACTTATTCACGTGAACACAAAACAAATAGCCACTCCCAAGGGCTGTTGGAAAACCCAGACCTCAGACCCCATTGTCATCCTTTCACCAA
>NW_022111315.1:1969630-1992129 GCF_000313985.2 Echinops telfairi | reverse complement strand
GGCCCATGTTAGACAATATCTTTGTCTTAGGCTAGCAGCATTATTGTGCAGACTTTGATGTTCAGATTTTGGGAGTGTAAGAGTAGCAAATGCCTTTTGAGTTAAGTTGTCTGCTTTGGAATTTCCCATAGAAATTGTCACAAGCAATTGAATGTGTCCCTACATGTGTCCAATAAAGAGAGTATGTAGACATGACCTCATTTGCGTTTGTACATTGATGAATAACTTACCATGTCAAAGTGAAGATCTGACTTCAGCTTCACTGCTTCAATGGAAGAACACATTTGTACTGCATACAATGAATCACGGATTATATTGATAGGGTTCTTTCCATCTTTGAGTAGTAGTCTGAGAGTGAAGATTTCTGTTTTCTGAGCAGAGGTATAACAAGTTTGAAAGGGTCAAGAAGAAGGACCCCAGTAGGCTGCCATGCCATTACTGGAGACATCTGTAAGGTAAGTGAGGCTCCCTCAAGCTGCTTATGGGATGAGACTAAGATACACGGAGTTCTTTTTAGGAACTCCCAGAGCTTTCCTGAAGGGTACTAACATTCTAATTTTCCATAAAATTCAGCTAATGCTATCTGAAAATCTATAGAAAATTCAGGTGTATGGCAAAATCATGACGGATTATATCCACTCAGTTGTTGACAATGATGCTGACCTTTAGCAATCAGCTGAGCTATTTGTTCCCAATAAGGGCAAACAACTTAGCGGCCAGTATTGCCTCAATGTAACCATTCTAGAGGATTATTATTTTGTGCTAGCATGGCAGTGGGGGTCATAGGAGGGTGAAAAATTAAAAGATTAACAGTTATATCTGGATTAACACGGTAAGCCTTTCCCTGACTGATGCGTTCTTCTACACACTGCAACTCTTGGTGAGTGTCAGGGGTGAACGCTTAGGACTATTTAGCTGTGGATCACCTTTTAATGTGTCAAAAATTTGTCTGAGCTCTTCCATGGGGATACCCAAGCGTCTTATCAAATTTATGTCTCCCAGTAGCTTTTGAAAGTCATTTAACATTTTTAGATGATCTTTCCTAATTTCGAGTTTCTGTAATTTAATAGTCATCCTATCTACTATTGTCCCCAGGTATGTATAAGGGCTGGTTGTCCGAATTTTATTAGGAGCAATTACTAATACTGCCTGAGAGATGGCTTTTCTGGTGTGAATATAAGCTTGTTGTAGCATTTCATTATTAAGCGCTGCTATTAAGATGTCATCCATGTAGTGGATGATGTGTGCCTCGGAAAAGCACTCCTTGATTGGCTCTAGAACTTTGCTTATGAAAAACTGACACATTGTGGTCCTATGAATCATGTCCTGAATTAAGGTTTTTATTTGAAATCTTTTAGTTGGGGCCCTATTGTTTAACTTGGGGACTGTGAAGGCAAATTTATCACAGTCAGCAAGATCTAAGTGGAGAGTGTAAAAACAACCTTTCAAATCTATGGCTATTAAAGACTACCATTTTGGGATCATACTAAGTGAAGGAGGGCCTGGCTGGAGGGATCACACAGGCTATACAATTGAATTAGTGGCTCTTAAATCTATGAGCATACACCAATTACCAGATTTCTTCTCAATTACAAATACCGGGGAGCTCCAATAGCTGAGAGTTTCTTCCTTATGACCTTCTCTTATCAGCTCTTGAACTAACGCGTGCAAAATGTGGAATATTTCCCTTGAAGAGGGAACCACTGTTCCACCCATAACAGGTCATTGTATTTCCAAGATGGTTTAATGGGTGTGGGCCTCATAACAGCAGTCCTGATTAAAAGATGTGAATTTTCTAACACATGACAGTTACGTTTACAAGCAAACTCAATTGGAGGAGGATCTCCTTGTTTTTTTCTGAGGCCTCCCCTTTATATCTTATTTTCTCTATCATGTTGAAATCAGAGGTAATGAGCTTAGCTACAGACTTAATTAAACCTGACTGCGATTCAGGCCCTATACCCTGTAGGTTTTTATGATTCTGTCATATTTTTTCCTGGTTAACTTCTCCTATTCCATGTTGTAATCAGCAGGCCATTTTGAAAATAGTGGCCACTCCTTAGACTATTGTTGGTGGCTCATTGTTGTGACCTTAGCTGCAGAATTCAAAATCCTATAAACCTTTCTTCCCCATTCTCTAATTCCATGTGGGGACACTTTTGCTTGACCATGATGGCATCCCAAACTACTCCATGATCTGTGAGGTCAGATTGCTCAGAAGCTCTTTCCCAAGTGGCTTTTATTTTACCGATAGAGATATAAGGAAGCAAAATTAACTGGCTTGCACAATCTTCCTTCATTATTAACCAGAGTAGGCTAGATTTAGCCACTTCCCTAATTTTTCCTTGATAATTCGAATCGGTAACTCCAGTAACGATCTGAACACCTTGAGAGTTTAGGTTGCACCTTCCTGATAAACGCTCTATCGTTCTTTTAGGCAGTGGACCCCCAAATACAAGTTTTAATAGTTACTGTTTTGATTACAGCTTTTAGCTTTAATTCATAACTTTGATCAATAACTCCAGTATCACTTTGAATGCCTTGAGTACTTTGGTTAAATTTCCCTGATAAAAGCTGTATTACACCTCAATCAGAAACTCATGAAGGTCCATTTTAACAAGTTGCTGGGGGCACCCTTTAACCTTTTCTTGGCTAGTTAACTTTACACCAAGACAGGCTGGGCTCTGAAAGCCAATTCTGGACCCACCCTTTACCTCAAGGCATTTGCATCACTCCTTTTGAAAATGTCTGATCTTTCCACAACAAAACAGTCTTCCTTAGGTTCGGTTTCTAATTTTTCCTTTTCTGCTACTTCTCTCCATACTTTTGAAAGCAAGGGAGCTTCCTGGCATTGTTTAATAGCCTAGCTTTTGGTTTTACAATTAACTTCCTCTAATGCATTAGGCCTTCAGAGGCTGTAGTCCCCCAAGGGCATAGATGCTTTGGTCTTGAGGTTTTGTTTAGAATCGAGGCCTTAGATAATAAATCAGTCCCTGCTTCTTCAGTTTTTTTCTAAAGTTTCATCACCTGATTCATACTCATTCAGAGACTTTAGCTTGTTTTTCTAGATTTGGATAGCACACAAGACTTCTCACTAGACTAATAAGCCTCTTTGTCTTCCTCCTGCAGAGGTTTAAAAACCACCTTAACTAGACCCCATAGACACCATGTCTTCACAGGGATATTCTCCATATCTCCTTATGATTTCTTTAAGTTTGCACCAACTTCCTCCCAAGTTCCTAGATATAAAGTTCCTTTCTCTGGTAACCATGGATCATAATGAATGGCACATAACCACACACCCCCATCCAAGGGGAAGAACAACAGAAACCAGAGAGGAAAGGAGACAGCAGTTAGTGTGAAATTTTAAAATAATTAACAATCTACAATCTATCAAGGGGCCATGAGGGTTGAGGAGGGGAGAGGAGGAGGGAGGGAAAAAAAGAGGAGCTGATCCCAAGGGCTAGGGAATAAAAATGTCTAGAAAAGAACGATGGAATATATGTATGAATATGTCATATACAATTGATGTATGGATTGTAACAAGAGTTGTAAGAACCCCCAATAAAATTATTATATATAAAAAAAAGAATGGATGCATATGGAAGTCAAGTTATTAATGGTGTCATAGCTCAGGTCCATTGTACAGTGGGTCCAGTGGGCCCCTGAACCCATCCTGTAGTATTTTTCCCAGTTCCAAAATGCATTATTGGAATAGACAGATGTGGCAACTGGCAGAACCCCCATATTATATCACTGAAATGTGGAATAAAGGCTATTCTAGCAAGAAGAGCCAAGTGGAAGCCATTAGAACTGTTCTTGCCTAGGAAATAACAAACCAAAAGCAATACTGCATTCCTGGTGGGATTTCAGAGATTAGTGTCACTATCAAGGACTTGAAGGATGCCACCAATCTGTATTTAACTTGCTACCAATCTGTATTTAACTTGCCTATTCGCTCTGTGCAAAAATCATATGGATCTTGGTGAATTACTGTGCATTATTGTAAACTTAACTAGGTGGTGACTCCAATTGAAACTGCTATTCCAGATGTCATTTCTTTACTTGAGCAAATTAATACTTCTGGAACTTGGTATGCAGCTAGTGACATTGCCATTGCCTTTATTTAATTTCCATTTTAAAAGACCTCCAAAAGCAGTTTGCCTTCAGCAGGCAAAAGGAACAATGCATTCATACAACTCCTTCCCAGGTTATATCAACTCTCTAGGCCTCTGCCATAATTTAGGACCTTGATCATTTTTACCTTCCACAAAAAGTCACATTGATGACATTATACTTATTGGACCCAATACAGAAGAAGTATCAATGACTTTTGACTCTGGTAAAGGATGGGGGATTAACCTGACAAAAATTCAGACGCCTTCCACTTCAGTGAAATTTCTGAGGCTCCAGTGGTATTGAACATGTCAGTATATCTTTATTAAAGTGAGAGATACATTATTGCATCTTATCCACAACTTACAAAGAGCTGCATGCCTCTTTAGATTTTGGAGACAGCATATCCCTCATTTGGTTGTGCTACTCCAGCTCAAGGGGTGGTCTGTGTTAGTTAAATAATCTCGTGTCAACTTGAGTTTATTAAGAGTGGGGGGCGGAGTCTAGACTGTCAATCAGGTCAGCATGATGATGCCACCTTGTGGGCGTGACCTTCTCATGAGGATTTTGAGAACTTCCTCTTTCTTAATTCTGCCATTAGAAGAGGTGGGTCTCTCTCTCTCTCTCTCTCTCTCTCTCTCTCTCTCTTTCTCTCTGCTTTCACCTTTCTGTTGACAAGCCATGTGGAGACCCACACAAGTGCTGAAATGCTTCCACTGCCCTTGGAGCCTTAAAAATTTTCACCCACCAGCCTGTGATCTTCCTGCATTCGGCATCATTGCATATGCTGCATGAGTCTGAAGAGGAATTTAGAGACTAGTATCAGACATATGAACTAATATTGGACTTGTTTTTATTATTATATAATTGCTCTTTGATATAAGCTCTCCCTTTCACACATATAAGTGTCTCTGAATTTGCTTCTCTAGTCAGCCTGGACTAACACACCATTTGTCTGTCCGGTTGTTTGTACTATGGTGGCTTCTGTGTTGCTGTGATGCTGGAAGCTATGTCACTTATATTTCAAATGCAAAAACTTCACCTAAAGTGAACAGGTTTCAGTGGCGCCTCCAGACTAAGAACAGCCCAAACTAGGACAGGGTCTGATTGTAGAACAGACCATCACTTTATCATATATAAATTCAGGAAAAAGCTGAAAAAATTTAAAATAAGACCACAGGAGCCAAAATATGACCTTGAGATTATCCCACCTGAGCTTCAAGTATATCTCAAGAACAGATTTGACACATTAAGCACTAATGACAGAAGATCTGTTGAGCTGTGGGAGGACAGCAAGATCATCATTCATGAAAAAAGAAAAGGTCATTAAAAAGATAAGAAAGAGAGAAAAGATCAAAGTGAATGTCAGAAGAGACTCTGAAATTTGATTTTCATAGTAGAGTAGTTAAAGTAAATGGAATAAATGATGAAGTCAAAGAGCTGAAAAGAAAATTTCGAAGGCAGCACCAGAAGATAAAACCAAATATTATAATGAAATGTACAAAAACCAGGAATTAGGGAACCAAAGGGAAGAACACGTTCAGCAATCTCAAATTGAAGGAATTCAAGAAATATTTTAAGCCTGGAATTGCAATATTGAAAGATTCTATGGGAAAAATACTAAATGATGTGGGAAGTGTCAAAAGAAGATGGAAAGAATATACAGAGTCACTGTACCAAAAACAATTAGTTGACCACCATTTTAGGAGGTAGCATATGAACAAGAACCAATGGTGCTGAAGAAAGACTTTCAAGATACATTAAAAACAGTAGACAAGAACAAGGCTTGAGGTATTGTTGGAATACAAACTGAAATGCTTCAACAGTCTGATGAAGCACTGGAAGCACTCACTGTGTATACCAGGAAATTTGGAACACAGCTTCTTGGCTAACTGACTGGAACATATCTATATTTTTACCCATTCTAAAAATGGTAACCCAAAAAGTGCTCAAATTATAGACACATTATATCACATTCAAGTAAAATTTTACTGAAGACCATCCAAAAATGATTGCAGCAATACATTGACAGGGAATTGTCAGGGGTTCAGGCCAGATTCAGAAGAGGCTGTTGTGTTAGTCCAATTTGACTAGAGAAACAAATCCAGGGAGATTCACCTGTATATAAGAAAGAGCTTTATATAAAGAATAATTGTACATTAAGAAAACATCCCAGGCCAGTCCAGATCAAGTCCATAAGTCCGATATTAGCCCACATGTTCAATACCAACCTATAAAGTCGTCTTCAGACTCACAAAACACATGCAATGACACCAAATGCAGGAATATCACAGACCAGTTAGTGGGAAGTCTTGTGGATCCAGTGGTGATGTAAGCATTTCAGTGCTGGCAGGGGTCTCCTCATGGCTTCTTCAGCTCCAACGCTCTGGCTGTCATCAGCCTGTCTCCATGTGTCTTGTCAGCTGCAATGTCCCCAAGGAGTGAGCAGATAGTGAGAGTGTCTCCCACCTCCAAGGAGAAATACAGGAGTTCCCAGAATTCTCAGGAGAAGACCATGCCCACACAGAAGCCTCATTGGCTATCACCTGATTGACAGACTGGACTCCACCCCTTCAGTCTTAATCATCTCAAATTGATAAAGGATTATATAACTACCACAGCTGTGGAACATGATATACCATTGCTTATGTCAGATGGATCTTGGCTGAAAACAGAGAATACTAGAAATAGGTTTACTTGTGTTTTATTGACTATGCCAAGGTATTCAACAATGTGGATCATAACAAACTATGATACCATTGAGATGAATGAGAATTCCAGAACATACTTGATTGTGCTTGTGTGGAACTTGTACATCATTCAAGAGGCAGTTATGCAAATGGAACAAGGGAGTACTGCATGGTTTAAAATCAAGAAAGGTGTGTATCAGGGTTTTATCTTTACAACACAATACTTTGAGTACTAAGGTATGCCTAAACCATGGCATGATATTTTCAATTACATCACATCCATGTGAAAGCTATTGAATAAAGATGGAAGAAGAAACAATGCATGTGAATTGTGCTGGAGAAGAATATTGAAAGTACCAAGGACTGCTAAAAGGGCAAACCTTAGAGTCAAGGATGGTGAGATTTCTTCTTACATAGTTTAGATATATTGTCAGGAGAGATCAGTCCCTGGAGAAGGCTATCATGTTTAGTAAAGTAGAGGGACAGCAAGAAAGATGAAGACCTTCCAGGTAATAGATTGACACCATGGGGGCAACAATGGACTCAAATATAGGAACAATTGTGAGGATGGTGCAGGACCAGGCAATATTTGGTTCTATTGTATGGAAAGTCGATATGGGTCAGAACCAACCCTATGGGACCTAACAACAACAAAACAAAACCCTCCAGCTTATCTGTCAAGTGTCTCAAAAAGCTACCAGTTTGAGTGGGGCCCAGAATGATAGAATTCTCTTCAACAGGTACAGGCTGTTATGCAAGCCATTTAGCTACTTGGGCCATATGATCCAGCTGATACAATGGTGCTTGAGGTGTTGTGGTAGATCAAAATACTGTTTGAATTCTTTGGCAGGCTCCCATTGGCAAATTAAAGTGCAGACCCTTAGGATTTAGGAGCAAAGCGCTGTCATTCTCTGCAGACAACTACTTTTTGAGAAATAGTTTTTGGCCTGTTAATGGTCCTTAGTGGAGACTGAATGCCTCACCAAGGATCACCCAGGCGCCATGTGATCTGAGCTGCCTATCATGAACTGGGTGTTGTCTTACCCACAGTGTCATACAGTTGCATACACAGAGCAACACTCCATAATTAAATGAAACTGATATGCATAAGTAAGCTACATGAAGAAGTTGCCCAAATGCCTATAGTACTCACTCCTGTCAAAGTACTTTCCTTCTTCTTGTTTGGCTGGAGGACCAGGGACTTGGAAGGAGCATAAATTGGTGACAATGAGGTGTATGGAAAGAGGTATGTGGATAGACCTCTTTGGATGGGCCAAAAAAGTGAAGATATTTGCATGTCATGTGAATGCTAACTAAAGGATTTTCTCTGAAGAGTAGGATTTTAAAAATCAAGTTAGTAGGATGACATGTTCTTTAGAAAATAGTCATTCTCTTTCCCCAGCCTTTTCTGTTATTGGCCATAGATTGCATAAACAAAGTAGATATGGTAGCAGGGATGCAGGTTATGCAAGGCTCAGTGAGGCTAATTTAGCTACTGACATTGCTGAGTGCCCCATCTATCAGCAACAGAGACCAACCCTGAGTCCAAGACTAGGGACCATTTCTTTGAGAGATCAATCAGAAAACATATGTGTTAGACAGGTTTCTCTAAAGAGACAAAACTAGATTGCTAATAATTTAATATATATATTTATACAGATAGATAGATATATAACACAAGAAATAAACAGTTAAATTATAAAGCAGTACAAATGGCTCAGTGCAACTTACTCCTGTGAGACAGTTGTGAGACACTGGCAGTCCTTCAAGTCTTGAGGGCTGCCAGGTAGTCCTCTGTAGAGCAATTCAGACTATCTGGGCACAGGCAGCAAAGAGCAAGGCAGTCCCCAGCTCAAGAGATGTAAATTCCAATTGTGTGGCAAAGCAGGTCTTGAAGGAAACTCAAATTACAGTGACACAGTCCATGGGTTAGGTGTCCCACAGGTAGTGTAGCTTGCAAATTGAGGCATAGAACAAGCAAGGCAGCCACACACTGGTCTGATGATCAAAGAGCAAGAGACAAGAAAGGCGAGGCTCGCAGAGCCATTTATTTCTCTGCCCTTCAATTAATCCCACATGTGTTTATCAACCAGGTTGGCACAATAAACTAACTACCTCAACATAGGACAACTTCCATTATGGAAATAGTAGCATTTTCTTTTTCTTATTAGGGTAGACACATACTCTGGATATGGAGTTGCCTTTCCTGAATGTACTGATTCTACCCAAACTACCATTCATAGATTTACAGAATGTCTTGTCCATTGGCACGGTATCCCACACAACATTGATTCAGATCAAAGAACTCCATAGCAAATGAAATGTGTCAGTGGCCCCATGCTCATGGAATACACTGATTGTACCATTTTCCTTATCATCCTGAAACAACTAGCTTGATAGAATGATGAAATGGCCTTCAAAAGACACAATTATGACACCCAATAGGTGGCAACATCTGCCAGGGTTTGAGTAACATTCTCCAAGAGGCTGAATATTCTCTAAACCAGTGGCCATTATAAGGTATTGTGTCCTTAATAGCCAGGTTTCACAGGTCCAGAAACCAAAGTATGGAAACAGGTGTTACAACACTATTACTCCTAGTAACCCACTTGCGGAATTTTTGCTTCCTATCCCCAGGGCCCTATGTTCTTCAGGTCTGGAGGTCCTAGTTCCAAAGGGAGGAATACTCCCACCTGAATATTCAGCACTGATTCCATTGAACTGGTAATTTAGAATGCCACATAGCCATTTTGGGATGCTCTTGCCTCTGGATCAACAGATAAAGTATTGAATGGTGTGACTGATCCTGATCATGAAGGGGGAATTAGATTGTTGTTACACAATGGAGGTAAAGAAGAATATATCTGGAATCCAGGAGACTCGTTGGGTCATCTCTTAGTACTACCATGTCTTGGAATTAAAGTCAATGGTAAAGTAAAGGACACCAGTTCTGACATGACTACTAGTAGCCCAGACTCTTCAAGCATGGTTTGGGCCACTCTATCAGGCAAATAACCACAACCAGCTGAGGTATTCACCGAAGGTAAAGGAAATAAGGAATGTATTGTGGAAGAAGGTAGTTGTAAATGCCAGCTATGGCCACATGATCAGCTGCAGAAACAAGGATTGTAATAGTCATGAGTAATTCTTATTTGTATGTATGCACCAGATATTTTTGTTTTGTTCACGTATAAACTATAAAATGAAAATGAGGTTAGTGCATTTTTGGTTGTATGCATGTTAGGCACAAGTATGATTTTATTATTGTCTTTCCTGATTATATATAATTAAAGAGTTATGTACAGGTGTCAAGGTGAAAAGCCAGAGGTCTATGATGGTTAGGGATTATGTCAACTAGACCATCCTGGGTAAGGTAGGGGTGGAGCTCAACCTATCAATTGCTTTGCAGCCTGAGGACATCTCAGTGTCATTAACCATTTTGTGTAAGAAAGAAAGATTGAAGGAGTCAAACTTTTTTTGGCCTTTTGCCTTCTGCTAGAGCTGGATGTTGGATATGGTTCCTTGGTCTCCTGTTGTGTTACCTGCTGGTCCCAAGATCAGTCAGCAGACTATTGACAGTGGATATATGTGACTAACTTTGGACCTCTGCATCCACCAGCCTGTGCAACCTGCTGCCTCTGCCTGTTGTCATCCTGCTTCCTGTTCATCAGCTTCTGTGCGTCAGGAGAAGCCTGACATGAACCAAACTGAAACACCTATTTCTAAAATTGTGTCAGCCATTTCTTGATACAAATCTCTTTCTGTATGCAGCACATAAAAGCATCTGTGGTTTTACTTCTCTAGAGAACTCAACCTAACACAAGGAAGTTCCAACACCTGTCTGCCCATTTGTCATATTGTGATAGCTTGTGTGTTACAGTGTTGCTGGAAACTATGCCACTGGTATTCCAGCAGGGTCACCGAAAGTGAACGGGTTTCAGCAGAGGTTCCAGACTAAGAGAAAACTATGGTAAAGGAACGGGTTGTCCACTTCAGAGGAATTAGCTACTGAAAACCTTATCGATAGCAGCAAAACATTGTCATCTACTAAAACCCTAATGAATAGCAGTAGAGCATTGACAGATATTTTCTCAGAAGGTGAGCCCCTCAAGTCAGAAAGTACTGAAAATATGACTTCACAAGAGCTGCCATCTCAAAGTACAGTCAACCTTAATGGTGTGGATGGGATAGAGCCTGCAGGAATAAAGCCTTTGGGACCTTCATTTGCTGATGAGGCACAATCCAAAAAATGGAAAAAACAGCTGCAAATATTTATTAATAATTGGAACTTGGAATGTATGAAGTAAAATGTATCTGCAATAATGGACTCAAATATTAGAAAAATTGTGAGGATGTCTCAGGACTGGGTGGGGCTTTTTGTTCTGTATAACATAGGGTTGTTATGAGTCAGAACTTACACCCAACAATAACAACTTTAAGGATATTAAGAGGTAACCACAACCCAGACGCAGGATCCAGATCCAGCAGAAGTGGCAAGCTTTCCTACAGAGTATGATTAGAAGGAGTACATCACACCCCCAGGGAGTCTTTCTTCCATTTGCATCAAGGCTATGATATAATCAAGGGCCCACCACACTGCTGGCTACTTAGATTTGATTATATTGTATTAGAAACCATCATGGAGTTGAATATGTTGTGTTAGATATTATTATGGAGATTATTGCAAAACTACTAGAACAGCCAAATTGACACAGAATGTAACTCTCACAATATGGAATGAAGGATCTCTTTGGTGATTTCAGTTGGATCTTGTCTGAAAGTAGAGATGTTTAGTTGTATTTTATTGATTATGTAAAGGCACATGACTGTGTGTATCAAAATAAACTATCCAACGCTTATTTGTCTGTTTGCTTTACTGTAGAAGCTTGTGTGTTCATGTGATTCTGGAAGCTGTCACTGGTATTTTAAATACCAGCAGGGTCACCCAAAGTGTTTCAAGCAGAGCTTCCAGAAAAATATTAGACTATGAAGGAATTGGCTGCCCCAACAAAGAAAGTAGCCCCTGAAAACTTTATGCATATCATAGAAATATTGTGTGATGGCAAAGGTTTGATTAATAGAAACAACAGTGTGAGAGATAGTGCTGGAGGATGGATTTCCTGGGTTGGAAGACACTCTAAATATGATTGATGAGCAGCTATTTTCTCAAAGTAGAGTCAACCATGGTGATATGAATGAAGTAAAACTTCAGGGAGTGAACCTTTGGGATCTTCATTTGCTGATGAAGCATAACTGAAGGTGAGAAGAGACAGCTGCAAAAATCAACTAATAATTGGAACTTGAAATGTAACAAATATGAATCTAGGAGTATTGGAAGCTTCCAAAAATGAAATCCTGGCATTAGGGAGCTGAAAAAGAGTGGTGATTGGTTATTTTGAATCAGAAGATCATATGGTTTACTATGCTGGAAATGATACCCCTGAGAGGAATGGTGTTGATGTTTGTCTAAAAGGATTTTTCAAGATCTTCAATACTGTCTGTGATTGGATTATATCTATTCTCCTTCAAGGAAATCCAATCAACAGAGCTAGTATTCAAATTTATGCACTAAACACAAAAGGTAGTGATGAAGAAATTAAAGAATCACTTCAGTTGGAAATTGATCAAACATGCATTCCTGATGCATTGATAATTGTTGGCAAGGAAAATGCAAAATGCAAAAGTTGGAACCAAAGAGGAAGAAACAGTAATTGGAAAATATGGATTTGGTGGTAGAAATGAAGCTGGAGATCGCCTGATAAAATTTTGCAAGACCAATGACTTGTTCATAGGCACTATCTTTTCTCAACAACACAAATGGTGACTATGCACATGGACTTCTTCAGCTGGAATGCATAGAAATCAAATTAACTACATCTGTGGGAACAGACAATGGAGAAGCTCAACATCAGCAGCTAAAACCAGGCCAGGGACTGATAGTGGAACTGACCATCAATTGCTCAGTAATTGTAAGTTCAGATTGAAGCTGAAGAAAATGAAAACAATTCCACAAGAGCCAAAATAGTAACTTGAATCTCTCCTTAGTGAAATTTGAGAACATCTCGAGAACAGATTCAATGCATTGAACACCAATGATAGAAGACCTGATGAGCTGTGGGGAGACATGAAGATAATCATTCATGAAGAAAGTGCAAAGTCATTAAAAAGACAAGAAAGAAAGAAAAGGTCAGGGTGGATGTCAGAAGAGACTCTGAAATGCTCTTCATCATAGTATAGCTAAGGCAAATAGAAGAAATGATGAAATAAAGCTAAACAGAACATTTCAAAGGGCAGCTTGAGAAGACAAAGCAAACGATTATAATGAATTGTGCGAAGACATAAAGTTAAAAAGCCAGAAATGAAGAGCACACTCAGTATATCTTAAACTGAAGTATCTGAAGAAAAATATCCAAGACTTAATTTTCAATATTGAAAGGTGATATGGGCAAAATATTCAAAGAAGATGGAGAACATCAAAAGAAGATGGAAAAAATATACAGTCACTATACCAAAAGAACTAGTTGATATTCTATTTCAGGAGGTAGTGTCTGAGAAAGAACCAGTAATACTGAAGGAAGACGTTCAAGCTGCACTGAAAGCACTAGCCAAAGACAAGGTTCCAGGAATTGATGGAATACCAATTGAAATGTTGATGAAATATTGGAGGCACTCACTCCTCTGTGCCAGGAAAATTGGAAGGCAGTTACTTGGTCAATTGACTGGAAGAGATACATATTTGTACCCATTTTAAATAAATGTAACCCACTGGAATGCTTAAATTATAGAACAATATCATTGATATCACATGCAAGTAAAATTTGCTGATGATCATCCAACAGCAATTACAGCAGTACATTGACAGGGAGCAGCCAGGGGCTTATGCCAGACTCAAAAGAGGATGTGGAACAAGGAATATCTTTGCTGATATGAGACAGAGCTTGGCTGAAAGCAGAGAATAACTTGTGTTTAATTAACTGTGCTAATGCCTTGGGCTGTGGATCATAACAAATTATGATAGCCTTAAGAGGAATGGGAATTCTGGAATACACTTCATTGTGCGCATGTGGAACTTGTACATGGATCAAGAGGCAGTTGTGTGAATGGAACATGGGACTACTTACTGCATGGTTTAAATTCAGGAAAAGTGTGACTGGTGGTCATATCATCTCACCATATTTATTCAACCTTTTTGCAGAGAAATAATCAGAGAAGCTGGCTTATATAAAGAAGAATGTGGCATTAAGATTGGAGGATGGCTTATTAACAAGCTGCAACGATATGCAGATGATACAGCCTTGCTTGCTGAAAGTGAGTAGAACTTACTGATGAAGATCAAGAATCGCAACCTTCAGTATGGATTACAATTCAATGTAAAGAAGACCAAAAGTTTGGAAAAAAGATAGAAGTTATCAAGGATTTTGTCTTACTTGGGTCCACAATCATTGCTTATCAGAGCAGCAGTCAAGATGAAGGGATTATTTGCATTTGGGTAAATCTGATGCACTGGATTTCCTTAAAATCTTGAAAAGTAAGGATGTTACATTAAGGATTAAGGTGCACCTGACCCAAACCATGGTATTTTCAATTGCCTCATACACATGTGAAAGTATGGATATTGAATAAGGAAGACAGAAGAACAACCAATTCATCTGAATTTTGGTGCTGGTGAAGAATATTGAAAGTACCATGGACTGCCAAAGGGACAACCAAACTTGTTTTGGAAGAAGTAAGGCAGCAGCAAGACTAACAGAACAGGTTTTGCAGCCCAGGACCCATGGTTCCTCATGAAAGATTATTACATACATAGGGTCTCTGAGTTGAAATCTACTTGCTGCTGCTTCTACCATTCTCATAGGAAGTTCCCTGATTGGGCACAAGAATAGAATATTACATTAGGTCACATTGAGGTAGTTGGAAAAGTTAATTATTTTACTACTAATATCTTTTCGATCTTAGCCTGTTCCTTTTATACATTCTGGGAAAATTCATGGTCCAATTTTACTGCTTTTTTATTTCTACTGTTTTCCAATTCAAGGCTTTCTGTTTAATAAGGCCAAATTCTATGTCAATCGTGCAACAAAAACTGCTTTGATGCCTCCTGAATTCCATACCTTTCAATGTTTAATTCTGAATGTTCAGTCCATTTTTTGAAAAGTATTTTCTTAAAGTGTTCTTGGGATAAGTATAGCCAGGAAGCTCCTTAGAAGTGAGACGGGCTAGACTTCATTTGACATACTTTGGGCATGTTATAAGGAGAGACCAGTCCTGGCAAAGGACAGCAAAAAAAGAGAGAGACCTTCAACAAGATTGACACAGTGGCTGTAACAATAGGCTCAAATACAACCATTGTGAGGATGGCTTAGGACAGAGCTATATTTTGTCCTGTTGTACATAGAGTCTCTGAGTCAGAATTGAGGAGGTGACGCCTATCAACAAAAGCATGCCACTCTTGGATATAAAAGCCCTTTTTGATATTCATTCACTTAACCAATATTTATGAGCTCCTGCTATGAGTCCAGCCAAGTGCTAGAGACACAATACCAAACAGGACAGGAAAAGTTCCTGCTATTAAGAATCTTACGTTCCTATGTACACACTTTATGATTGTGTAGGGAGAGTGCCACTGCATTTTTTTAAATAAGAAAATGAAGTTCAGATTATTCAATTTGGATTAGAAGCCAGATTTTCAGACTCCTAGTTTTATCTTTATTCTATGCTACATCATTAGCCTTATAATGTCTGTCTTTAGTGATCACTTCAGGATACATATGAAGGAGTTTTGACCATATATCTATGGTAATAATTTTTTTATAAGATTTAATACCAAATTAGTCCCAAGGAATTAATATAGAAAAAGTTCCAAATTTCCAGCTCTTCCAAGATGCTAGTCTGCTCCATTTCCCCCCACTCCTCTCTTGAGTATATTCTCTCGTGTTTCTTGTTACCGCAAATTGCTTCAGTGCCTCACAGAAACTCATGAAAGTTTAGAAAAATGTCTTATGTGGTGATGGGTGTTCAACCCAAAATCTGAAGGTCAAGCAGGAGTACAGATGCTGGGTCCAGAGGATACACTCCACTTCTGACTTGGGCTGGTGATGATATCACATGCTTTGCTTCTCAGAGGGTGTATTTTATACAGAGCAGGTTGACATTGCAGGGAATCATGTTCCCAGTTACGCACAGGTGAGTCCTGTCAGTATCTTCCTTGACATTCTTACCAGACTTATTCAGGGAAAGGTCGTTTGGTGGGAGTTATATTGAGTATCAGTGGTGCAATCAATTTAACATATATCTTTTTACCCAAATATAATAGTCTATTCTCCATACCTGGACTGCATCTTATTTATACACATGTGACTTGGGGCCTCTGGTAAGATGTTTTCAGTAGGCATTGGCCTCCTATCATCTTGATCAGCCAGAAGCAGCTTTTCTCCTCTCAGCTGTAGCATATCATTCCTTACATTATATTCCTTTCATAAAAGTAACCAAACTAGCCATTAAATGAAGAGTGCGGCCTGATTCACACTTCTACTAAGGTCAGATTTTAAAATCATCTTTGTCTTGTTAGCAGATCATGCCCTCGAAAATGGGACTCTAGCCACAGACAGAGTTATTATATATTACATAAGGTATTATACAACATTGTATAATGACAGAGTTATTATATATTACATAAGGTATTATCGCTGGAAGGGCCATATTAATTGAGTATACCTCATTGACCCCCATGTGCATAAATCCAGTTGGAAGTATGCACTATTAGCATAGTGTAATCATTTACACTATTAGCGTATATATTAAAGTTTGTGATTTAAATTATACTTTGAAATGTGAGGAAGGTGAAAGGGAGGCAAACCTAAACTCCTGCAACAAAATATTTGTTCCTCTGTCCCGTGATTCCAATATTTATTATTAATCCTGTCATGAGATCCTACTCTGCTTCACTTTAAGTCAGTGGTCCTCAACCTTCCTAATGCCGGGACCCTTTAATACAGTTTCACATGTTGTGGTGACGCCCCAACCATAAAATTATTTTTGTTGCTACTTCATAACGATGGTTTTGCTACTGTTATGAATCAGGTGACTCCTGTGAAAAGGCCGTTTGACCCCCAAAGGGGTTGCAACCCACAGGTTGAGAACCGCTGCTTTAAGTGATAAACTATTTCTAAAACATTGATCTTCTTGCCCACCACCACACTAATTACCAATTAAGGCAAAATCATTCTTATAAACAGGGCACTATGGCTTCCACTTTTAATTTCCTTAATTAACCAGTTGCCAGATAAATGCCTTGTGTGCTTTTGAGTAGCTAAGCTGTACTTCAGGAAATCTAAGACTACACTTGGCCTTTCAAATCACTTGTGCAGTATTATTCTGAGCACAAGTGATGAAAACATACATTGAGGCACTTTGGAACCTCTGATGCTTCTTAGTAAAGTCTTCTTTATGGACTTTCTCAATCTTATCTGTTGCTATG
This sequence comes from Echinops telfairi, assembly GCF_000313985.2. Taxonomy (NCBI): domain Eukaryota; kingdom Metazoa; phylum Chordata; class Mammalia; order Afrosoricida; family Tenrecidae; genus Echinops; species Echinops telfairi. The sequence continues at coordinate 1,974,846 of NW_022111315.1, read as the reverse complement.
ACTCTAGTTCAAATCCCTTCCATATATCTTCAATGTCTCTGCTCTCTCTCACTTCTTTTTTTAACTTGGCCAAATAACAATCCTGCTACTTTCCTGGCTTCTTGGTGCTTGTACCCATGCAGTTCAATGTGTCTGGAGCAAAACATGGGAAGACACTATTGGGTGCCAGTTTAAATTCCTTAATGCTGCTTTTCCAGTTCATTAACAGCCTCCTTTCTCTGGAAGATAATTTCACACCTCCTCTCTCCTCAAAGAAGGAGCCCTGGTGGCCCAGTGTGTTAATTGTTGGGATGCTAATGCAATGTCAGTGGTTCAAACCAACTAACTACTCCAAGGGATATAGAAAAGGCAGTCTGATTTAGTCTTGGAAACCATGAGAAGCACTTTTCCTCTGTCACTGAGTCATAATTGATTTGATAGCAGTGGGTAAGGGTGCTGTGAGTATGAACATACTCTATTGCTTTGGATTTGGTTTTCCAGTTTTGTTTTAGTCTCATTAAATCTTTAGCACCACTTCCCCCATCTCTCTCAAGTCACCTCCATTCCTTTTTTTCCCCATAATATTTAAGAGTTTAGAGTTGTTTCACAAACTTTTTCAGATTTAATTTGTCTCTCTTCTTTCCTAGGAAATTTCTAGTTTCAGCAATATTCTTCTCTAGAGCAAATGGCTTTTTTTTTAAAGTTGGGTTTAGCAGCTAATTTAGCAACTCACTTCTCCAATTGAGAAGGCAGCATAAGATGGTATTTATTTCCTAGCTAATATTGCTCTGTTTTCCCTTGAGTAAATCCTTTCCTGGACAGATTACATATATGACCTGAAACATAACCTATATTTTATTACCATAGCTTATCGACATGGGGACGCATTTAAATTATGTTACATCTTTCTCAGATAAGGATATTGAAGTCTAGAGAAGAGGAAGTGCTTTGTTTAATGTTGCCATGTTATGTTTCCCCCTCATTTTTCTATAATATTTAATGCTTTTTTTCATTTAGGATATATTTGAATAACTGCTATGTGCTGACTCTAATGAGCTAATGGTCTTTTTTTACTGTATTAAATAAGAGACTAGGTCATTTTCTGAAGGGAGATAGGCAATTTTTCTCAAATGGTTTGAAAAGAGAGGAGAAACTTTGACAAAGTTGTTGCAGAAAGTGAAAACGAGTATATTGACCAGAGGATCACAGCATGATTGGTAAGTAGTGTTCTGCTACAGGTAATCAGTTTAATTTTATTTATTGAGACCAATCTGCCCATTGTGTAACTATGTCACAAAAATTGATTAATGGATACAGACACAGACAACGCGAATAGTAGGAATGATCATTGTTTGGAATTTGCTTGTAACTGTTGTTGGCTGCCATGGAGCTTGTTTTTGAATCATGGTGGCTCAGTAAACACAGAAAGAGACACTGCCTAGTACTGAACCATCCCCACAAGACCATTGTGATCCATAGGATTTTCATTGCTTGATATGTTTAAGTAGATTGCTAGGTCTTTGTTTCTAGTCCTCTCAGTCTTGAAGGTGTGTTAGGTAGCTAGCATAGAGAGAGATATACCTCAGTCCTTGGATTCACTCGAGAAAGAATTCATGCTGAAGCCTGGTGTGTGATCCAAGTGAGTTTTATGAAAGATAAAAGAAGCTTCAGGTTTACACAGGCACCTCAGGGCACTTCACACCCGCACATGGAGTCCTGAGGCCAGAGGAGCTCGCTGCACTACCTCTGAGGAGCAGCTTGAGAAGCAGAAGGGCCGCAAGGCTCTGGATTCTGGCTTTACAGGTCCTCTGCTGGGAGGTGTGGTCGACCATTTGCTGAATTGAATTCACCTGGCCCAGATAGTCCAATCCAGGTGTAATGACCACCTATGTGTACCACGCTTTCATGGCCGGAAGCTCAAACCTCTGAGCATGCGCAATGGACACCTCAGTTCCTATGCTAGCTACCTAACAGGTCTACTGAAATCTTGCAGCATGATAACAACATGCACATCTCAACTGATAGCTAGAGTGGTGGCTGCACATGAGGTGCATTGACTAGAGATTGAAGCTGGATCTCTCTTATTGGAAGCAAGAACTTTACTACTGAACCGTAATGTCGGAAGGAATTTGGTTAGATGAATACATAATCATCATTATCAAGATCAACAACAGCATCAGCATAGTGAGAGAAGAATTTTTTTTTCTTTTTGCAAGAGTGTTATTGCAGTGATAAGACGAGAAGTGAAATAAATTCTTAAGAATGAGTACAAGGGAAAGGAGACGAGGCCAGTGAAGTGAAGGTGTTGATGAGCTGAAAGAATGGTGATAGTGAGAAGAAGGGAACCACCAACTGGGAAAGTTCAAGGAAGGTATTATTAAGTGAATGGTTTTCAGATGGGTGATAAGGAGTGATGCCAAATTCCAAGGAGTGAAGAATTGATGGCTGACAGAATGGATGGAATAGGTCATTGGCAATTAGAAGTTTCAGGAATTGAGAACTCAGCATATCAGTGCCATACTGTGTTTTCATTTTATTATCTCTTTTCTTTTTTAAAAATAATTTTATTGGGGGCTCTTACAGCTCTTATGACGTTCCATACATCAATCGCATCAAGCGTATTTGTATATATGTTTCCATCTTCATTTCCAAAACATTTTCTACTTGAGCCCTTGGTATAAGCTCCTCTTTTTCCTTTCCCTCCCCCCTTCCCCCCCACCCTCGTGTATCCTTGATCAATTATATATTGTTATTTCATATCTTACACTGTCCATTGTTTATCTTCACCCACATTTGTGTTATTTGGTCCCTTCGGGTGGATGGAGGGGCAGCTATATATCCAATTATGTGATGTGTTCCTCATTTTTCACCCTTCGCCCTCCCTGACCATCCCGCATACCCTCATTATATCCCTACTCCCATTGCTGTTCCTGAGGGGTTAATCTTCCCTGAATTTCATGTGTCAAGAGCTCTTATCTGTACCAATGTGTGTTCTCCAGTCTAGGCAGATTTGTTAGAACTAGGTCATGGTAGTGGAGGGGAAGAAGCAGGGGTCCTCAAACTTTTCAAACAGAGGGCCAGTTCACTGTCCCTCAGACCCGTTGGAGTGCCGGACTATAGTTTAAAAAAAACTATGAATAAATTCCTATGCACACTGCACATATCAAATTTTGAAGTTAAAAAACAAATGGGGCAAAAACACCCTATGGGCCAGATAAATGTACTCGGCAGGCTGCATGTGGCCCACGGGCTGTAGTTCGAGGACACCTGAGAGGAATGATGTGTGATTAGTCAGTACTATACTACACCTGGGTCCTTATATCACTTTTGTGGAGGGATATCCAGTTATCTACAGATGGGCTTTGGGTCTCCACTCCAACCTCTCTCTTTTGCATTGATATAGTTGATTGTTTTGGATATTTTTATAGTTGACGCCTGATCCTGTCAACACCTCATGACCATGTGGGCTTCTTCCATGTGGGCTTATTTTCTTCCCTGCTAGATGGCCACATGTTTGACTTCAAGCTTTAAGACTTCAGATGGTATATCTTTTCATAGATGGGCACCATCTGTGCTCTTCACGACATTTGCTTACGCACCCATTTTGTGAAGGTGAGTATCAAAGAGTGCCAGATTATCAGAACAAAGTGTTCATGTGTTAAAGGAGGCCTTGAGTAGAGGCCCAAAGTCTGTCTGCTATCTTAATACTTATCATATAAATATATGTATATTGGCCTCTATCCCTTTCATTATAAATTAATATATTTACATATATACATACCTATAGCTATACATCTGTAAATAGCTTTTGCCTCCTATTTCTTTCCTCTATTTCCTTTCACCTTCCTCCTATCCCACTATCATGCTCATCCTCCATTTGGCACTCAGTATTTCCTCTCAGATACATTGATCTTGATCAAGCCCCACCCAGCATTATACATCCACCTCACCATCAATTTTAGATCTCTGTTGTTCCCTTATCTCTGCTTTTGTTGGCTCCCCACTCCCCTTCCCTGCCCTTTCCACTTCCATCTCCACCGGGAACCGCCAGTCCCGTAGGTTTCTCCTTGGGATTTTTCATCCTGCCTGTCTTATATAGATAGACATAGGGCAAAAGAAAAAGTAAAACAAAAATAAACAATAAACAAAAACTAATAGAACAAACAAACAAACAAAACAGAACAAAAGAAAAAATAATAGCTAGTTCCAGGTCTGTCTACTGACCCTTATGTATGTTTTTTGATCAAGTTTGATGAGGTGCCAAGGCCTGTCCCCCAAGTCAGAAGTCTATTTTCAGGATTCCTTGGGAATTTGGTTCTTTGCTCCCCTTGCTGCCCTGTTGCACTCCCTTTGCATTTCACCCCACTGTGTATGGGGCAGACCAGGTACACTTTCCCCACCATGTCTCCAGTACTGTCCCCTGTAGCACTATAGGTCAGTGAGGGAATGTCTTGTCTATCCACTGGCTACTCCGAGCAGGGATGTCGTCCCTGGGCTACGTGGGATGACATCCCTGGTCTCTCTCTCTCCCTCTTAGTTCGCTCCCATATGGTCTGGACAGACCCGCCTTTCACCTTGGGGCTATATCTTCAGTGTTGTCTTCTGTATTGCCTTCTTGGCTTGGGCCTGGCCCCATCATTCTCTCTGTTACTTCGCTGCTCCATGCCAGTGTATTGCCCTCAAGGCTTGGAGCTCTGGGATGAGGTCTGGTCCCTCTCTCCCTTTTTATCTCCCTTTCAATTAGTGATGAAATACATTGTTCATACAATATTGATTCTATTTTAAATAATTAAGATTCAACATTCCTAGGATGATACTGTAGTCTGAAGCATAGTCAGGAGAACTAATATTCAGCAATTATGTCCTATACACTCAGTTGTTTTACTAGAAAATTATTATCTGAATCAAGCCATTTTTAGGTGGAGGATTGAATCTATATTAATGTTCATAGAAGGCACTTTAAAAAAATCATTTTATTGGGGGCTCGTACAACTACATACATACACCTATTGTGTCAAGCAATTTGTACATTTGTTTCCCTCATCATTCTCAAAACATTTGCTTTCTACTTGAGCCCTTGGTATCAGCTCCTCATTTTACCCCTCCCCCCCATGAACACTTGATAATTTATAAATTATTATTATTTTGTCATGTCTTGCTCAATCCGATGTCTCCCTTCACCCACTTCCCAACTGTCTGTCCCCCAGGGAGGAGGTTATATGTAGATCTTTGTAATC
>NW_022111315.1:1966755-1968029 GCF_000313985.2 Echinops telfairi | reverse complement strand
GGTTTGTAAATAATAAAATCCAAACTTAAAGAATAGATTAGTATCAGAGCTTAAATTGTGAATACCCAGTTTTCACAAGGCTATGGATGACAGTGGGAACCCAAATTCCATTTTCAGGGTCTCCACATGGATTAAGCCTCTGATGAACCTCCTCTGAGCATAGTCAAGGGGTGTGAGTGAATAACCTTGCTCTCAGAGAGCATTGTAAAGCTGATTATGGAAGATGTAATTAGGTTAAAATGTAATTAATTATCTTTTGATCTCCTTTTTGACCCAATTTAATGTTATTTCAGTTTTTATAATTTTCTGCTTTATTTTCAATAGAGGATTGATAATTGCCTAGGAGCATGACAGAGGAGGAACCGGGGGAAATGGGAAGCTTACATCTGTGAATACTAGAAGAAATGTTCTGAAATTGATTGTGGTGACAATTGCACAAAGCTTATTATTATTATTTTAATCATTTTATTGGGAACATTCCATAGTTCAGTCACATAAAGCACTGTTGTGCAATTGCTACCACATTCAGTTTCAAAACATTTTCTTTCTTCTCGAATTCCTTGATATCAGCTCCACTTTATTGCCGCCCCCCCCCCACCTCCCAGGAACCCTAATTTTTTTTTTGGCCGTATCTTACACAATCCACTATTCACACACAATTCTATTGTTCAAACCCATTCAGTGGGGAGTTATACAGTCATCAATGCTATCAGATTCCCATATCCCACCTTAGCCCACCTCTTTTGTACACTCAGGGACTCATTACTCCTGTTACAGTTTCTGATGGGTTATCTATTTTGACTTCCATGTACTGAAAGATCTTAAATATACAAATGAACATAACACAACTCTAACATGATTAATGAGGTAAAACAAATAAAAAGCATAATAGTAAAGTGAGGAAACATTAAAGAACTTACTAGAGGATAGTTATGTGCTTCATCAGTGCCCTACAACACCCTGTATTTATCATACCTTCTATGTGGCCCTTCTGAGAGGGACTGTCCAATTATCTTACAGGTGGGTTTTGGGTTTCCACTATATCCACAACCCTTCACATCATTTTGGTTGTTGTTTTTTGAACTTCTGAAACCTCTTCTCATCGAAAACTCTGCTAGATGGCTGATTGTTTAACTACAAGACCCCAGCCAAAATACCTTTTAATAGCTGGGTGCCATCAGCTTTCTTCACCACATTTGCTTATGCACCCATTTTGTCTTCAGCGAACATGTCAGAAAGGTGAGTATCATACAATGTCAAATTATTAGAACAAA
>NW_022111315.1:1963596-1965967 GCF_000313985.2 Echinops telfairi | reverse complement strand
CGATCTAGACTTTTTCCCCAAGGTCATTACTGATGCTGAGACATGGTGTCACCTCAGTGCACCAGTTTTCGGCAAAAAACAGCATGCCTCTCTTGCCCCATGTACCTTACTCACCTGACCTTACTCATGTGACTTCTGTTTCCCAGAGTGAAGGGGTACATGAAACAACAGCAATTTGAGGATGTAGAAGAGGTGAAGAAAAAAAACGAGGGAGGATCTGTCGGCCATTCAAACAGATGGATTTGAAAATTGTTTCCTAGAATGGAATCTCAGATTTGACAAATGTATTAAGTGTAATGGAGAGTACTTTGAAGATGATAAGGTTCTTTTTATAAAAATTTAAATACATAGGTTTGAAAAAAATTCCGTTCTTTCATGGGCACCTCACTGAGATGGCTGCGTGAGTAGGTGCATTGCCGTGGTGACAAAACCAGTCCCCTGTCTGCCACAAATCAGGCCTTTTTTGGTCATGCATTGTAATAGAAGGCTTGATTAACATTCTGACCTGGTTGAACGAACTCCAAATGCACTATTCCCCTCACATAAAAAAAATAAATGAGCATCGGGTTTTGGGGGAGTACCCCTCATGGTTCTCATGGATTTGTTTTCATCTTCTTCAGATTCAACTGGAACTTGCACAGGAGAAATTGATGGTCTGTTCTGCAGTTGGCTTTTGTTTTTGTTCTGACTAATGATACAGAGTTCCTTGATTACCTTTTCTACAGATGTAATTGATTTGGATCCTGTGCCCATATGTTGAAGTACTTTAGTACAGTTACCATACATGTTGTTGAGAAAAGTATTGATAACAAATCTTTGGTCTTGCAACATTCTATCATGCAATCTCTGGCCTGATTTATATCACCAGACATATATTTTCCAACTTTAGATTATTTTTCTTTGTTTCTAATGTTCAAAGTTCAATCACCAATAATTATCAATGGATCTTCATTGCACGTTTGATCAATTTCAAATTAAATAGCATAGTAAAAAATCTTCAACTTTTTCATTTTTGGCATTAGTTTTTGGTGTACACATTTGAATAATAGTTGTATTAACTATTTCAACTGGTTAATGTAGTCTAGAATCTCTGCTGAAATTTGTCCACTATGGATAACCCTGCTATTATTTGAAATATTGGTGGTATGCATGTTGCCAAACTATAGCAAACTGCCAAATGAATGGTGAATTTCAGCATAAATACTAGTAAATAAATTACGAGTGAAAATTTGGGGGAATATAGCTTTATAAAGTGCTGAACATTTGTATTGCACTGCTTATTGATTTTGTGACATGTAGTTTAGCTACATAAATTTTCTTTTATGTAAAAAAAGTCTTTTCTAGGTAAATTTGATAGACTATCCCTTTATTATGGTATGCCACTTGAACTTAGAGATCATCTCAAGGACAGACTTGATGCATTAAACATCAATGAATGAAACAGGATGAGTTGTGGGATGACATCAAGAGCATCAATTATGAAGAAAACAAAAGGTCATCAAAAATAAGGAAAAAAGAAAAAGACTAAAATGGAGGTGAACATAGACTCTGGAACTTGCTCTTAAACATAGAGAAGCTAAAACTAGATTCAGATTCACATGGGGCTTTGGGATATCATTGCTGATATCAGATGGAAGTAGAGAATCCCAGAAAGGTGTTTATATGTGTTTTATTGACTATGTGAGGCATTTGACTGTGTTGACCTTAACAAACTATGGATAGCCTTGAGAAAAATTGGAATTCCAAAACACTTCATTGTACTCATGAAGAACTTGTACATGGTTCAAGAGCAAGTTGTGTGAACATAATAGGGTATACTGTATGGATTAAAATCAAGAAAGGTGTCTATCGGGGTTGTATCTTCTCACCACATTATCCAATCTGTATTCTGAACATATCATCAGAGAAGCTTGGTTGTATGAAGAAGAATGTGACATCAGGATTGGAAGAAGGCTTATTAATGACCTCATATATGCAGATGACCCAACCTCCTTGCTGAAAATGAAGAGGACCTGAAGCCCTTGCTGATGAAAATCAAGGATTGCATTCTTCCATATGGAATATAACTCACTGTAAAGAAAACCAAAATCCTCACAACTGGACTCATCTTGGACTCATGGAGAAAGGTTGCACTTGTCCAGGACTTTGTCTTGCTTGGATTCACTATCATTGCTCATGGAAGCAACAGTCAAGAGATCAAATGACATATCACGTTAGGTAAATGTACTAAACAAGATTTCTTTAAAATGTTGAAAAGCAAGGAGGTTACTTCAATGACTGAGGTGGACCTGGCCCACGTTTTGACATTTTCATTTGCCTCATATACATATGAAAGTTGGACATTGACTAGGGACGATTGAAGAAGAATCGA
>NW_022111315.1:1961546-1963191 GCF_000313985.2 Echinops telfairi | reverse complement strand
GGGGGGGGGGGAGATTGAAGTTGTTCTCCACAAACTATTGTCATTTAATAATCTTTAAACCTTAAACCAAAAATACCCCTTAACATTTTCTTAAAACTAAACAGTGGTTTAGCTTAACTGTTACAGAATGTCTGCCTTGAGTGTTATGCTCTTTCAAGCCAAGCCAAACCAAGCCACCGAAATCTGACTCATCGTGATCCTACAGGAGAGACTAGAACTGCTCCATAGGGTTTCTGGGGTTGTAAATCTTTATCAAGGCAGACTGTCTCAGATAGGTTGAAACTATAGATTTTGGTGTTAGCAGCCATACACTTAACTCACTGTGCCACCAGAACACCTTTGTGCTCTTTCAATATCTATTTTTATGGGATTAACTTGATAACAGTATCTCAAAAGTTTAGGCAATTTAGGGGGCAGTGGGAAAAGGAATAGCTTAGAGAAGAATGATGAGAATGGTTACACAGATTGATTGAAATCAATATTACTCAATTGCTCAAGTAGAAACTGTTGAATTAGTGTATGTTCTGCTATGTATATTCTCAGCAGTATACATAAAATAAATTATTTTTAAAATTAGTTGTTCATCTATACTACATTTTTTAACATTAACCCCAAACCTGCTACCATTGTGTTGATTCTGACTCAAAATGACCCTGTATATACTCTGTATAAGGTTTCCAACACTATTTATGGGAGCAAATAACCTCATGTTTCCTCTTTGTGCTGGTGTTCTTAAACTCCCAACTTTGCAGCTCGTAGCCCAACCCCTAACCCACAGTGCCACCATAGCTCTTTACATTTATAATATAGAATATGCAATTTGAGAACAAAAATTTACTGGCTCAAATGCTGTATGCTCAATCACGTTAGTGTTTATTTAATAAGGAAAGCCAATTGTTTAGCATTAAGAATTTATTCAATGACTGTGTCCTGTAATTCAGAAAGTAAGTAAAAGAAAATATTGCTCTAAATCATATTAAACAAAAATATCAAAATATAAAGCAAGTGTTTCTGAACATATCCTATTTCTAAGTCTACGATGCACTTCTAAAGGTGGTATTCCCATCTCTTTCACCTTTCCCTGAAGAATTCTGTGCACTTTAATTTGCACTACTACCAAATTAGTTTGGACATATTTTAGAGACATATCTAGATCATGTTCCTTTTAAATGTTCTTTCAGTTTGAGGAACAGAAAAAAATGTGAAGGGGAAAGATGAGGGGTTTAGGGAGGATAAGATAAGTTTACCCAATGAAATGCTCACAGGGACAGCTCTTACTACCCTTGAAGAATTGGTTGGTGCGTCGTTGTGCTGGAAAAATTCCTTGGCACAACTTTCCCTCTCTTTTTGTTAGCAATGCAGCTTTTGATTTTGTTATGAATTTTTCTTTCTTTTTAGAAATAATTTTATTTATATAAAATTCATATATCATACACATTCATAGTTATGTATCTCTTTAAAAAGTTGTATATACAGCATCACAATCAGGTCTAGTGCTCTCTCTTCCCTTCTATACTCATTATTTACTCACCAATTCCTCTCACTCTTCCCAACGCCCATCCCTGATATTGTCTTTATACATCCACACCTTCTGTGCCTCATAAACTGGGAAACCTAACAGAAACAATAAAAACAAAAACAAAAT
>NW_022111315.1:1958000-1960014 GCF_000313985.2 Echinops telfairi | reverse complement strand
TTTGGGTTTCCACTACAACCCCACCCCTTCACATTGATTTGGTTGCTTGTTTTTGAACTTCTGTTATCAACTCCTGTCTACACCTCATCACACAGGCTGGTGTGCTTCTTCCATGTGGGCTTTGTTGCTTCCCTACAAATGGCTGCTTATTTGACTACAAGCCTTTAAGACCCCAGACACTATATCTTTTAATAGATGGGCACCATCAGCTTATTTCACCACATTTGTTTATGTATTTTGTCTCCAGCGATCATGTCAGGAAGGTATCATACTATGCCACATTATTGGAACAAACTGTTCTTGTGCTGATGTAAGATTTAAGTAGAGGCCCAAAGTCCATTTGCTTCCTTGTTTCATTTGTACTTATATACATATATAAGCAAATATGTCTATATTTAAATATTTATATATTTACATACATATATACCAATATATATATATATTTTTTTTTCTTTTGTCTTCTTTCCTCTTTGTCTTTTTTCTTTCCTCCGGCCCCACTTAGATGGCTGCTTGTTTGAATACCACCTTTAACAACCAAGACACTATTCTAATTGATAGCCGGGCACCATCTGCTTTCTTCATCACACCTTGCTCAAGTACCCTTATCTTCATTGATCTCTTCATAAAGACAAGTATCAATCAGGGCCATATTATCAGAACTAACTGTTCTTGAATTGGTCCTAGAATAAATGGGAGTCCAGAACCCATCTGCTTGTCCAGGAGTTATGAACGACTGGTTTACTTTAGCAGTCTTATTAACATTTTATGACAGAAAAACTAAACCAAACAACAACAAAAATGAAATCATCCACCTAAAATATAAGACAATTCCATTGATAACATCAATAATATATCCAATGACATAGAATTTAAGGTAATGTTGATAAGAGGAGTTTATGTGAACATAGTCCAGCTGTGAACAACAATGTTGCTTTGTACAGATTGAATTCTTAAATGATTGAGCACTATTTATATTGAACATGGGGTTGGTGCTAGGGGAAATATTCCTTACAAGGGCAGATCTTGCCTATCAGAATAATGCCTGTCAGATTAATGCAAGGGGAGAATTGAGATAGTAATATATGGTGTGTGGTTTGGGGCCCCCTTTCATTTCCACGGTCTTGGGGTGAACATCCTTTGCATTCTTTCCTATCAAGGAATTTAAGTCCCAAGTCCAAGGGCTACAAGGATTTTGAGGTAGGGCTCAGTTTAATCAGGCTTCCATGTCCTTCTGATGTGGCCCTTCGGGGATGCCATGTTCCCCATAAGACCAGCATTTAAGGTCTTCATAGTGCTTAGTTCATAGCACAGTTCATCAAGGATTGGGTAGAAATTTATTCAAAATGTCTACCCAGACCATAGAATTGGGTATATTCTCCCTTTAGGTTCCCTACAATTATTATTTTGCATCCTTCTTGATGTGAGGTTGCTTCTCCCCATTTACCCACCATACCCATCAACAGAAATGTAAGTACCTTTTCTGAAATTTGGATGCTCCCCTCCCCTAGTTTTAACTTGGTTTTCCATTAGGGTTCTTCTCTCATTCCTGTGAATGGCCTGTTGGTTTGTCAAAGCCTGTGTCAATGTTGTAAGTTATCGAGTGTATAGTATTCTCTCTTCTTCCCCTTCTTTAAGGAGTGACCTTACCTGATGTGAGGTCTCCTTTTTCAAGGTGGTTCTTATGAATTGCATATAAGGGGGTTAAAGTATGGTTTGTAGCCAGTAAGCAGACATTCTATCCCTTTGATGGGAGTTGGACTCTAAGATTTGTTTAGTAGTGTTTCTCCTAATACTGGATTCATATAATATTTGTCCTTTTGTGATTGACTAACTTCACTCAGCATAATGATTTCCAGGTCATGCAGTGTTTCATGCTTTCATCACTGTTTTTTGGGATGTGTAATTTTCCATTTTGTGCATATACCACAGTTCTTTGTCCATTCTTCCACTGTTGGGTATTTGGGCTACTTCAAGTTTCTTGCTATTGTGAACTATGCTGCTATGAACATGGGAG
>NW_022111315.1:1955079-1956746 GCF_000313985.2 Echinops telfairi | reverse complement strand
TATAGGGACACTATGAGTCGGAATCTACTTTATGGCAATGAAATGTTATACAGCTTCTTCTGATCTCTATAAATAGGGTCTAAACTGTTCTTAGTTATGTAGACACAGTTCAGTCATAGTGAATGAGTATTATTGAATTTTGTGCCCAGTGTCTAATCCTCATTGTTTGTTAAAGCAGGATTCGGTCACTTAAAATGTTTAAGCTTTCCTATATATGAGTACTCCCCTTATGTCAATAGCATTTTATATTTTATATCATTGGTAGTTTAATTAAAATATTATTACAATTACCAAAGGCCCCATGGAGATTACTTGTACTAGTTCTGAAAAAGTTGACAATGCTGCCACTAAAGTGGGCTAGGGATATATTTAAACTTTAGCTATATGAATGGATTTTGAGTTTACAGTAAACTATATGTTCTAAGCTAAGAACAACCAGTTCTTTTGGTGTGGCCCTCTTTGATATTTGCCCTCATGAAAAGATCACTGAAGATATGGGTGTGCAAAGTGTGGTAAAGAAATCAGATGGTGCCTTCCTATCAGAATGAATAGAAACTGGGGTTTTAAAGGCTTATTGTAAAATAAGCAGCCATCTAGGTGAGGTCAGTTAACTCCATGGAAAAATCACACTAGCCTATTTGAGCCAAGTATTGTAAATAATAAAATCCATGACGGGAGGAGGGAATTGTCTTGAAGCTTAAATTTTCATCACCTACTTTACAGAAGGCTATGGATGTACAGCGAAATTCCAAAATCCATTTGCAGAATCCCCACCTGGATTAAGTTTCCAGTGAGTCCTCTCTGACCATTGACCAGAAATGTGAATAGTCTTGCTAGAAGATAGAGTGCATTAGAAAGTGGATCACTGCGGATATACTCAGGTTAAAATTTAATACATCATCATTAGTTTTCCTTGTTGGACAATTTTTAATTGTTTTCTAGCTTTTATTAATTTCTGCTCTTCTTTCGGTTTAAGGTCTTCCTTCCTTTCTTCCTTCCTACCCTCCTTCCTTACTTTTTTTTATCCTTCCTTACATTTAATATGATTGTCTTTATATAAAATCCAGGTTTGGTAAATCTATGGAGACAATAAGTAGATTAATAGTTTCTTAGGGTTATGGTAGGGGAGGTTGGAGAGAAATGGGGAGCTAATAATAATGAGTATAAGAATGAAGAAAATGTTCTAAAATTGATGGTGGTAATTATTGCACAACTCTTTTTATTTTATTTAACCATTTAAATATGGTATGTGAATTATATGACAATAAAATTGTTAAAATAAAAAATAGGGGTGCTAAATTATCAATTTTTGAATAATGATAATAAACACACTGAATGCTAACATCAATAAAATGTTTTGATTAAAATATAGTTTCTACTGCTTCATGAAGAACATTCTTAAGTGAAAAGGAATTTCTTTTATTTTTTTTGCATGTTAATGATAGTAAGGAATGCAATGTCCGGAGTATGTGCCTTATTCCATGTTAACATACTAGCAGTTTTACCCACCATTGTTAGCTTTTTTTAGAAAAAAAAATTGCCTTATTGAGATATAGGTCACATATCATACATAAAGTTGAAGTATTTAAAGTAACAATTTAGTGTTTTAAAATATACTTACAGATTTTTACAACTATCACTACTAACACAGAAAGAAATCCCTTACT
>NW_022111315.1:1950805-1954869 GCF_000313985.2 Echinops telfairi | reverse complement strand
TTTTCCATTCATTTCATCATTGGCAATTGAGTTGTTCTACTTTTTGGTGTTGTCAATAGTACTGTGAACATTTATGTACTACATATTTTTGTTTCAATGCTTTATTTTAATTCTTTTAAAGGTGGAAGTGTTGAGTCTTAATTGTTTGACATTTTGAAGAACCACCTGAACTAAAAAAGGGGCACAGTGGGCAAATCTCTTTTTTGCTAATTGTGAGGTAAAGATCAGCATGAATCCAATTCCTTTAGTCTGAAGTGGATCCATTTCTCATCTTTCAACTTTTACATCCTTATTTCCAGCTGCTCCCACAGCACATACTTTCTCTGATTCTAGGTTGCCACCCAGAGTTTGGTCAGAGCTCACAAAGTAGACTGCATGGTTTTCCAGACCCCTTATTCAAGCAATAGCTTTCAGACCTTGCCCACCTGTAACTAGGTTACAGCTCACGCATTAAGACACCTTCTTTTAGGCTGTCTAATAGACAGATGACAGCCCTTGCTGGCTCCACCTACCCTGTTTTTGTCTTTCCTATGTGCTGTTAAGTTAGATTCAATGCTTACTGACATTATGTACAAAAACAAAATGAAACACGGCCTGGACCTGAGATAATGAACGGTATGGAGACCACATCTGACTGCCTCTGGCTCACAAGTCTAACTTCACAAGGCAGGAGTCACAGATACCTTCATCATTCATACTTCTTAAACCTATTCTAATATCAACCCTTCCTCCATGGCACTCTACTTTCCATGGACTCTACTTTTTTGCTAGGTTGTATGGTTTATTGAGATGGCCACAGAGAACTCACAGATGATGCTCACCATTATAAGGTTTATTAGAAAAGTTAACAAATTACAATTTAGGTGAGAAATGTTCAGGGTACAGTTAGGATGAAGTTAGGACAGTTTCATGTCTGTTTTACCCTCAGGCCCCCTCTCTGGTTCTCAGCTGCTTGACCTGGATTATTTTAGTGATGTCAATAAATGACTCTGTGGGTTAGCAAAACCCAGCTCACTCAATTAAGTGCCCAGAGGTACCCCATTCCACAAACCAGCTTCCTTTTAGCCCAACACTCAGCTTTACTTGCTCTGGGGGCTTAGAGGTCCACCACTCTGCCTCATGCTCTGACTCCTGGTTCTTCTATTTCTGTTACTATGTCACTTCTCTGGTATTAAAGTTATTTCTTGGATCACCTAGGTTCAATATGTAGGTATCTCGGAGTCCAAATGATGTGCTGCACTCCTGGTTCATCTCTCTTGCTGTTAGTGAGATCTTCATCTAAGTGTTTCTGAGACTGATCATATTACAACCAGTAGGATGGCACCACTAGTTTGTCAGTTTGTTGTACTGTAGTGGCTTATGGGTTGCCATGACACTTGAAGCTATGTCACTGGTGTTTCAAATACCAGCAGCATCACCCCAAGTGAACAAGTCTCAGCAGAATTTCCAGATTATGAACATACTATGAAGAAGAAATAGGCTGTCCATTTCTGAGGAAATGGCCACTGAAAACCATTTAAATAGCCAGGGGACATTGCCAGGTACTGAAAATCTCACAAATAATAGTGGAACACTGTCAGATATAGTGCCAAAAGATGAGCCTCTCTGAGCTGCCTTCTCAAAGTAGAGTTGATAATAATGACATTTATGGAGTAAAACTTTCAGGACCTTAATTTGTTGATAGAGCATAACTCAAAATGAGAAGAAACAGCTGAAAGCATCACTTAATGATTAGAAGTTGCCATGTATAAATTATGAATTGAGAAAGAAAAAAGTCACTATAAATGAACTGAATTGCATTCAGTTCAGGATTATGGTGTCACATTCATTGCCACCCTCTACCCCTCAGGCATTTCAAGATCTATCTTGACGTACAGTGCTATTTGTGGTAGGATAATATCTATACACATACAAGGAAATCCAGTCAATACCATTATTATTCAAGTTGACTCACCAACCACTAAATCTATTGATAAAGAAACTGAAGAATCCTACCAGCTTCTTCAGTCTGAAATTGATCAAACATGCTCTCAAGATGCATTGATAATGGTTGTTGATTGTGATGCAAAAAGTTAGGAAACGTGAGGAAAAAACAGTAGTTGGAACATTTGGCTTTGGTGATAGAAATGAGACTGGAGATCTCATGATAGAATTTTGAAAGACCAACGACTTATTCGTTGCCAGTACCTTTTCAATAATATAAATGACAACTATACATGTGGAATTCTCCAGATGGAATACACAGAAATAAAATTGTCTACATCTGGGGCAATAGATGTGGAGAAACTCAATAACATCAGTTAAAACAAGACCTGGGATGACTCTGGAACAGATCATCAACCGCTCATATGTAAGTTCGATTTGAAGTTGACAAAAATGAACACAAGGCCTTTAGAACTAAAATAAGACCTTGAGTATATTTCACCTGAGTTTTGAAAGCATTTCAAGTATAGATTTGACTCATTGAACACTAATGAGAAAAGATCTGATGAGTTTTAGGATGACATCAAGAACATGAAGAAAAAGATCATTAAAGGGACAATAAAGGAGGAAAACATCAAAGTGGATGTTATAAATGACTCTAAAACTTGTCCTTGATTATATTGTAGAGTAGCTAAGAAAAATGGAAGAACTCATGAAATAAAAACACTGAACAGAAAAATTACAAAGGGGAGCTTATAAAAAATGTGCAAAAACTTGGAGTTAAAAGGTCAAAAAAGAGGGGCATACTCAGCACATATCAAGCTGGAGGAACTTAAGAAATATTTAAGCCTCAATTTGAATTATTGGAAGATTTTATAGGCAAAATATTGAACAATGTAGGAAGCATCAAAATAAGATGCAAGTAATACACAGTCACTGTACCACCAAGAACTAGTCAATATTCAAGTATTTCAAGGATAGCATATAATCAAGAATCAATGGTACTAAAAGAAGAAGTCCAAGTTATACCAAAGGCATTAGTGAAAAGTTAGGCTCAAGGAATTGATGAGCTACCAATTGAAATGTTTCAACACACTGATGTAGCATCAGAAGCACTCACCCCTCTATGCCAAGAAATTAGTTAGAGAGCTACCTGACTAACTGAATGGAAGAGATCCACTTTTGTACCTATTGCAAAGATAGGTGAGCCTACAGAAGGCGGAAATTATTGAATGATATCATTGGTATTGCATGCAAGGAAAAGATTTCTGAAGTCATTCAACAATGTTTGTAGCAGTACATTTAAAGGGAGCTGCCAGAAAGTCAGGCCCAACACAGAAGAGAGTAATGGACTGGAGGGTATCATTGCTGATGTCAGATGAATATTGGCTCACAGCAGGGAATACTAGAGAAGATGTTTACTTGTGTTTAATTGATTTTGTAGAGGTGTTCAACTCTTTGTATCATAACTAATTATGGATAACATTGTGAAGAACTTGAATTCCAGAAGTTAATTGTACTCATGCGGAACCTGTAAGTGGATCAAGAGGCAGTAATTCGAACAGAATAAGATAATCCAATGTGGTTTAAATTAGGAAAAGTGTGGGTCAGGATTGTGTCTTTTCACTATACTTATTCAATCTGTATGCTGAACAAATAATCCAAGAAGCTGGACTATAGTAAGGAGGACTTGAATTACTTGCTGAAAAAGATCAAGGAATGTATTTTTCTATATTGATTAAAACTCAGTGTAAAGAAAATTAAAATTTTCACAACTGAACCAATATGTAACATCATGAGAAACAGAGAAAAGATTCAGAATTTCAAAAATTTCATCTTGCATGGATTCACAATAAATGCTCATTGAACAAGCAGTGAAGAGCTCAAATTGCATTGGGTAAATCTGCTTCATAAGATCCCTTTAAAGCAGTGGTTCTCAACCTTCCTAATGCCCGACCCTTTAATACAGTTCCTCATGTTGTAGTGACTCCCTAACCATAACATTATTTTCTTTGCTACTTCATAGGTGTAATTTTGCTACTGTTATGAATTGGATGACCCCATGTGAATGGGTTATTCGACACCCAAATGGGTCGTAACCCACAGGTTGAGAACTGCTGCTTTTAAAGTGTCTTATGTGT
>NW_022111315.1:1947584-1949058 GCF_000313985.2 Echinops telfairi | reverse complement strand
AAGCTTGTAATTTGGCTCCTGGGGATTTGTTTTATTTTTTTTAATCGTTTTATTAGGGGCTCATACAACTCTTATCACAGTCCATACATACATCAATTGTGTAAAGCACATTTGTACATTCATTGCCCTCATCATTCTCAAAATATTTGTTCTCCACTTAAGCTCTTGGCATCAGGTCCTCTTTTTTCCCCTCCCTCTCTACTCCCCCCTCCCTCTGGGATTTGTTTTAATTTTATTCAACTTGCGCTTGAAATATAATGAAAGCAATTGGTGATCTGTTGTAGCATTAAAACAAGCCCTGGCCTTGTTTTGACAGATTGAGGTTCTCCATTGTCTGTTTTCACAGCTGTAGTTTGATAGTTCTCTTTCATCTGATGAGATCAATATAGGTGATCACCATTTATGCTGCTGAAAAAGTATTTGTAATGAAGAACTGTATAGTATCGTTAAATTCTATTATGAGATCTCCAGTGTTGTTTTTGTTACCAAACCCATGTATTCCAAATGTTGATCCTTCTTCTTTTATACCAGATTTTGCTTTCTAATCATCAGTAATCTTCAGTGTACTTTGATCATGTATTTGACTAATTTTAGACTGCTGAAGTTGTTTAGTTATCAGTGCATACATTTTTATAAAGTCATATTAGCTAATCTCCTTGTAGACTAATAGATAATTACTTGTGGAGTTGTACTTTAGGACAGATCTTGAAATGTTCTTCTTATTATTAATTGAAAATTAATAATACATATACCATTATCATTCCTTAGTTCAATCACGTTCAGCAGAATTGTACATTTGCTACCACAGTTTCCAAACATTTCTTTTCTACATGGACTCCTTTACATCATCTCCTCTTCCACCTGCCACCATCACTGTGTCTCCTTGCCCCAAATCCCATATTCTACTTGCTATCTCTATAGGTTCATCAATCCTGGGTTTCATATACCAATAAACAAAAAAACGTACACAACTTCAAGATGGTGACTCCAGTAACCTAACTCTTCTGGAATACCCTCTAAAACGTACAAACAAAGATCAAACCAAATAATACAAACCCGAAATACAGAAAAGTTTGGAAGTCAGCAATACTATTACTGGGTATATACCCAAAGGAAATAAGAAACAGATTATGAACAGATGTTTGCTCCTTCGTGTTCATTGCAGCACAGTTCACAATAGCAAGAAGCCTAAATTCAGCCTAAATTCCCATCAGTAGACGATTGGATAAAGAAGTTCTGGTATCGCTACTCTCATTATTATCTGTCCCGGATTCTCTGATACCATGAGGTATCAGAGCATATCTCAGTGATACCGTGAGGGTAGGGGGAAGGTGAGGGCAGAAGGGGGACAAAGGAGAAACCGATTACAATGATGGACATATAACAACTACCACCAACCCCCAGGGTGATGAACAACAGAAACATGGGTGAAGGGAGACAGCGGACTGTATAAGATATTAAAATAAAAATAATT
>NW_022111315.1:1944674-1946755 GCF_000313985.2 Echinops telfairi | reverse complement strand
ACTGCTTTCAAATCAACTTTATCATTTTATATTCTTACCACTTGTGCATGAGATTTAAAATTTTCCACATTCTCTGCAACACTAGTTACTATGTGTCATTTTGATTATAACCAGCTTAGGGGATGTATAGTTTGGTTTGCATTTTCATAATGATTTTCTATATATAGCATAATGCCATCATATTGATTTTTTTCATGTGTCTATTGGCCACTTATATATAACTTCTTTTGGAAACATTTCTATTCAAATTCCTTTTTTAACATTTTCACACCCAGTTCACTTTAATGGACATTGTGAAAATTATTTATACAGATATTTTTAAAAGATAATGTTAATAGCCTCAGATTATAAATGCATGCTAAGTAAACAAGATCATACAAAAAATTAATTTTTGGAAAATTATTATTAACTTCAGGTAAAAGATAAGTGGATATGTGTCCTATAACTTTTTCAGTTTTCCAGTGTCCTCCCCCCATGTATGTTTTTAATGTAACTGTTATATATATATATATATATATATAAATCATGAAGAGGTTTATTAAGAAACCCATCGGTTACAACTCAGGGTCAAGATCAGGGTATAACTTAAAGTTCCAAACCAAGAACGTAGGCAAAGTCTTCCTTTTTCAGCCTAGGACCACTCTCTCAGCTCCTCTCAGCCCCTCGATGACAGGCTCTTCTTGACCTTGCCATCTGTCCCATCCAGCTCTGCAGAACGAAGCTTGTCCTTGGAGGGTTTGCATCGTTTACGGTCATGTCCAGACAGTAGATGGGTTTTGGGCTCCCACTGTCCTCCATAGCATTCTACCAAGTGGGTATTCATAATTTTAGCACTGATACTTTTCTCTTCATCATATTTGAATTGTGTTCTTGTCATTGTTGGAACACACAAGCTGTTGTACTTCTCCCATTTGGATTTAGTTGGCTCATCTCTTTGAAGACTGCTTGTTTACAAGCAGCCATCTAGCTGAGAAGCAACAAAGTCCACAAGAAAGAAGCACACCAGCCTGTGTGATCATGATGTGTCGATGGGATCAGTATCAGGCTTCTAAGACCCAGAACAAAATCATACCAATGTGAATGGGTGAGAGGTCATGGAGTATAGATGCAAATCCCATCTGTAGACAATTGGACATCCCCTTACAGGAGGGTCACTGTCAGGGCACCCGCCCTAACACATCATCACAGGTCCAGTAGGTGCAGTTGTACAGTGATAATAAGTAAAGATTATACTATAGTCATAGAGAGCATGAGAGATAGAAGAGAGATTGAAATAACGGAGTCAGACACATTTCATGGTAGCATGCTCACCTCAGCCTCACTTGGTGGTCCACGTGGAGAGAGAGAGGGGAAGGAGGACAAGGGGAAAGGGAACAGGGGAACAGAATGGGAGAGGAAGGGGAAGCCAACGAGAGGCCAAGAGGGGAGCCTGAGAGTGCTTTATTGCTAACCCAGGCTTATATACCTTTGCGGGGAGGGCATGCAAGCCCCTTAATTACAGGCAAAGACATATGTCACAGGAAGGGGTTGCACTATAGGTTATACAGCAATGAGAGGGGGGCAATCTAGGGGTATGCACGCAATAGGAAGAGGAGGAATTGGGGGTATACATGTGACAAGAAGGGCGGATCCTTGATTCAGGATGGCAGCCTAACTTTGGATGTCACTGAGCCTATTTGCCCTGTTCTCCGGATCTCCATAGAAACCATTCTCAGTAGGGTGTAAACCCCACCTACAGGGACCAGACTAATGGTCGCAAACCTTTAGGGAGAGGTAGTCCATTGACTGCCTTCAGGGAGGTAACTTGACAATCATTTACCATTAGCTGCAAGCAGTGTCCTAAGTCTAACATATATTTGGGGGAGAAGATGGGAGAATTCTTTCTGTTTCCCACAGGTCACAATAAAGAGATGAACCAGTCAGGGTGCAGTATAGCACAGATGAAACATACAGCTTTCCTGTAGTTCTTTAATGCTCTCCCCACCAGCCGCCCAATTATCATAACCTCAATTCTACCTTACAAATCTGAAAGGACCAGAGCATGTACACTGGTGCAGATAAGAGCTGGAAACACAGGCAAT
>NW_022111315.1:1929975-1931887 GCF_000313985.2 Echinops telfairi | reverse complement strand
GGACACAATCAGCTTTCTTCACCATTCTCCTGCTTTTTCGTTGAAGCTGTTAGAACTGGTTGCTGTTTACGTGTTGTTTTAGAGGAGCCTGGAGCCATCTTCCTGAGTCTAAGAGCCCTGTTCTCTCTCTTGGGGGATTCATATGCCTATTTATATGAACTACCTGCAGGTAGCTGTACTGAGGGGTCAGGCTATCGCTATATCTTCCTCTGGTTTCACTCTTATTCTAGCCGTCCAATAATCTGTTATTTGGAATGTGTGTTGGATATTCCTTTCCGGTGACACACGTTGGGTTGTTGTGAGCCCATGAGGGCGTTCCTTCCCTGGCCAATCTCTGAGTAGGCATTCACGGTTCTTGGAGCACCTCGGTTGGTCTGTGGTGTTTTCCTCTCCAACTGGAGTGCTGAGGATGGCATGTGGGTAAACCCTCCTTGGTGTAGGGTTCTGTACCTGGCAGGGGAATTAACGTAGACAGGGAGATCGCTTTGGAGATTGGGTGGATATTCACGCAATAGCATGGAGCCCCCCAGTGGTGGTCACGCATTTCCCTCAGTCACTTTTAGAGCCTCAGGATTTAGGCTGGGATGCCACCACTGTTTGTAAGGGAGAATCCCCTGCTGCTTGGTGTGTGGAAGAGAACCGGCGTGAAATCCCCATCTTCTTACCAAGCCAATAAATATTGGTGGGATTTCCCCAAGTTGGGCCTTCAGATTTGCCCTAGGCAGAGGGGAGTGGCTTGGAGGCCAGTTGTGGCTTGTGACAGCAAAGAGAGTGAAAGAGAGGAAATAGAAAGAAAGAGTAAGACCAGACTGGAGCGACAATGGCGCGCAAACTGTTACCCACTCATACACACACAACTAAAATTCACAGAGTAAACAAAAATGAAAATAGGGAAAAAAGGGAAAAAAATTAAAAAGTGAAAGAAAGAATAGAGTACAACCAGAAAGGAGAACTGAATCTGCTGAGACTGTGGTAGGAAAGAGAGAAGAGCTAGAAGAAGAGGAGGAAAGAAGAAAAAGTGAAAGAAGAACACAAAGAAAGAGAGAAAAATAAAGAAAGAGGAGATATTATTTAAAAACTAGGTAAATAACTGACCCATTGTTGTTCTGTGTGTAGCACTGACTCGTCCTGTGTGCAGCACTGTCTTAGAGGTTAGGCTGCCCACTGGGAGGACAAGGTTGCCCTAGGCAGAGTGTATGTGTCTGGGAACCAGCAGTGGCATGTGAAAGGATTGAGAGGGAGAAGAGAGAATCATACGAGCAGGAATAAAAGCAAAGAGAACAAAGAAAGAGGAAAGAAACAAAAAAGATAAAAAGGAGGGAAGGGGAAAAAAACCCAACCTTGTTCACTAAGATAGCTTGTGATGGTAAAGAGGGAGGAGAGAGAGAAGGAGGAAATAAAGAATAAAGAGATAGCTGATCCCTGATTGTTTGAATGTGGGGCCAGAGGGATTTAGAACCTGCTGCAAAGTGGCAGGTTGGTGTGCCCTTTTAATGCCGGGACCCAGTGATGCTGGGCAGAGTTGCCCTAGTTGATGAGATCACCTTAGAGGTCCAATGGAGGTTTCCTCAGCAGCGCAGCGTGGTGTAGATGGCTGTCACAGCTGCCTTGGGTGGTGTACAGCACTCCCATGGAGTGCAGACTAGTGTTTCTTCTGCTATTTGGATTGGTTTGCCCTAAGCAGATGGTAGTGATCTGGAAGCCAGTAGTAGAGTATGATTGGAGAGAGTGGGAGAGAAGAGGAGAAAGAGGGAAAAAGATGAAAGAGAAAAAAAACCACAAACCTGAGCTCGTTGAGACTGAATGTGGTGGTACAGATAGTGAATAAAAAGAGAAGAAATATAGTAGTAGTAGAGGAGATAACTGAGACTTGATCACCTGTCCGTGAGGCTGGAGGAGTTCCAACTCTTCC
>NW_022111315.1:1927647-1929384 GCF_000313985.2 Echinops telfairi | reverse complement strand
AAAAAATTATGCTTGTGATGTGTTCCAATTTGGGGGCTGTCAGGCTGACCCCTAGAGAGCGAGATCCAGCTTATCGGGAGGGTTGTTTCCTTCTCGGCCAATTGGAACTAAATTCGCTCCCTGGACTCTGACTATCTCCCTATTTTCTCCCACACCGTGAGCTACCTCAGGTGACAATCTGCTTTTTCGTCTACTCTACATTATGACTACCCACCACCGCCACACCCCAGGCTGTGAGCTCAAGGCAGCCAATCGCATGGAGAGCTCCAGCGTGGGGTTCTCCTCATGTCTGAGATTTTTCCCCCTTTAAGGCGTCAGCCTGGAGAAATCTCTGCTCCCGGCAACGGTGCAGCTGGCGCCTGCGGTCTCGCCAAAACTAGAGCTCTTTAAAGCGTGCTTGGTTTGCTTTGTGAGTGGAAATCACACACAAAAAGGTGGTTCAGGAGAGACCTTAATGCCCTAGTTCTAATTTCAGGACTCCACCTCCCTGTTTCTTTCACCTTACCTCCCAGTTTTCTGATCTGGCAGCAGGAGTTCTGGACGGGTGAGTCATATTGGGTCTCCAGTTTTCCGTTACCGTAATAATTCTTTACATACAAATTTTCTGGATAGCAGATCCTTATCAGAGGTATTATTTGCAAATATTACCTCGTAATGTCTCTTAATAAGTTTTAAAGCATACTTTATGGTATTTTTTGATGCACATTTATAATTTTGATTAAGTCCAATTTAGCTATTTTATTTGGTTACTTGTGCTTTTACTGTCATATTTAAGAGACCATTGTGTAACCAAAGTTCACAAAGATATACACCTATATTTTCTTACAATTGTTTATAGTTTGAGATTTTATATTTAGTTTACATTTATATGTTAAGTAAATTTTTCTGTATGATGTGAGGGAAGGGTTCATTTTCTTTCTTTTGCAAATAAATGTTCACACCACAGCACCACTTTGTTAAAAAAGATTGTTTTCCCATTTAATGGTATTGGACCCTTGTTGAAATCATTTGGCCATAGTTACTCTAATTATTGTAGCTTCGTAATAACTTTTTATATGTGATGTTAATAAATATTATTAAAATGGATATATAGTTTTCTCTTGAACATATAAAATGAAATAGTCCATACAAAGGTATGTTAAAAAGTATTGCTACTATGTTCAAAAAGAATGTGTTTAAAGATGTCTTTACTCTCCTTGGATGACTATCGACAGTTTTCTTAGTAATACACTTTTCTTAGTCTTATTAGGGTACTTTCAAAACAAAGGTTTAATGAAAACAAGTACCCAGGCACTTGGTTGGGCCAGTTAAATTCACGGCAGAAAGGTCAGTTCAGAAGGATATCAAGTTGGTTTTGACTCATAGCGTCCCAATGGGACAGTGTAGAATTTCTTCTTTCGGTTTATCAGATTTTAAATCTTTGTAGCAACAGACAGCTTTTTCTTTCTCCCACAGAGCTGCTAATGGGTTCAAACTGCTGACTTTGTGGTTAGACACTCAGAACTCCAGCCCCAGCTACCATAACTGTTTTATTTGTGGGCGAAGGGGTTGGGGAATTTCAAATGTGTATTCATGACAAATTTTCTCAAAGTACACGGAATGGCCACTGGGAGCTTATTACAAAGAATTTAAAAATAAACTTTGGATTTATTTAATCATTTTATTGGTGGCCCATACAACTCTTATCACAATCCATACATTCATCAATTGTGGAAAGCACATTTGTACATTCGTTAC
>NW_022111315.1:1924304-1925408 GCF_000313985.2 Echinops telfairi | reverse complement strand
AAAGTGTTCTTGCATTGAGGGAGTACTTTAGTTGAGGCCCAATATCCATATGCTACCTTAATACTCAACCTATAAATGTATGCACATAGCTTTATTTCCCCATCATATGTAAATATATTTACATATGTACATGCCTGTATTTAGACCTCTATAAATATCCTTTGCTTCCTAGTTCTTTCCTCTATTTCCTTTTACTTTCCTCTTGTCCCACTATCATTCTCAGAATTCATTAAGGTTTAAATAATTTCTCTCGGTTACATTGTCCTTGATCAAACCCTACCAGGCCTCTTACACCCTCCTTGCCACTGATTTTGGATCACTTGTTGTTCCCTTGTCCCTGGGTTGGTTAACACCACTTCCTTTACCCCCACCTCCTCCTATATCATGTCCCCCTGGAACCGTCGGTCCCGTTGTTTTCTCCTCAAGATTGTTTATCCCGCCTACCTTATCTAGATAGATCTTCAGAGATAATAATATGTACAAAAATACAAGACATAGCAAAACAAAGTGACCAAAGAAAACAAAACAACGACAACGACAAATAAACCAAGGACAAAAAAAGAATCGCCTGTAAATAGTTCAAGGTCTTTTTGTTGACCTTTAGGAGTGTTTTCTGGTCGAGTCTGATGGGGTGCCACACCCTGGCCCCCAAGTCTATTTTTGGTGTTCTTTGGTGAGTTCGTTGTTCTGCTCCCCATGCTGTTTTGTTGAATACCCTTAGTATTTTGCCTTGGTGTGGTGGGGTCAGATCTGGCGCAATTCCCACACTGTGTCTCCAGTGTAGCGGTATGGGTCAGTGGGGATTGTCATGTCACATGACATTGCCATGTCACATAGTCGGGCCGTCATATGGTCCTCTCTGTGTATTGTCTCCTCAGAGTGTGGATATCATCCTCAAAGCTTGGTGGGCCAGGCTGCGCTCCACTCTCTCTTCCTCCCCCTTCATTTGTTCCCATGTGCTCTGATCATACATGGCCCTCTCCCTGAGCTGTATCTTCATTGCTATCCTCTGAAGTAAATTTTTCTGGCAGGAGGAGCAGCTGTCCACGTAGTTGGGTTTGGGGCCAGTCCCTCAGACTTTTCTACTGGTTCCCTGCTTCATGC
>NW_022111315.1:1920729-1922985 GCF_000313985.2 Echinops telfairi | reverse complement strand
GCCCTTATCAAAGATCAGTTGTCTTTATGCTAATGAGTTTATTTCTGGGTTTTCAGTTCTTTTCCATTGGTCTAGTGTTTGTCATTATACCAATAACATGGAGTTTTGACCATTGTCACTGTATAATATGTGCTAAAGTCAGGTAAAGTAAGCCCTCCCATTGCATCCTTTTTCTTCAGGAGTTCTCTGTTAATTCTGGGCTTGTTTCCTCTCCATGTGAAGTTGGTAATCAGTTTATCCGTTTCTTTGAAGAAATATGAGGGTAATTGTTTTGGGATTGCATTGAATTTATATAATGACTTGGGCAGAACTCACATCTTTACTACATTGGGTCTTCCAATCCACGACCATGGGATATTCTTCTATTTGTTGAGGTCACTGTTGGTTTCTTATTATAGTGTTCGGCAGTTTTCCTCATATAAATCTTTTGTTCTTTTAGTTAAGTATATTCCTAGATATTTCAAATTGTGTTTTGCTATAGTGAAGGGTACCACCTTTTTTTTTAATCTCTTCTGTGATCTTATCTGATGTGTGTAGCAGTCTGATAGATTTTTGTTTGTTCTTGTATCTTCCCCTACTGCCATTTTCCACTATTGCTTCCAGGACTCCCCTTGTTGAGCTTTTGGAATTTTCTATATATAAAATCTCATCATCTGAAAATAATGACAGTTTCACCTCTTCCTTCCCCATGCAAATACCTTTAATGTATTTTCTTTGCCTTATGCTGTTACCTAAGACCTCCAGTATGATGTTAAATAAGAGTGGGGACAAGGGTCATCCTTGTCGGGTCCCCTTTATCAGTGGGATTGTGTTCATATTTTCTTCATTGACTACTACGCTGGTTGTTGGTTTTTCTTATATAGCTCGTGTTATCTTCAGGAATTTTCCTTCCGTTCCTGTCTTCTTGTGTGTCTTGAACAGGAATTGGTGTTGGATGTTGTCGAATGCTTTCCATTCCTGTCTTCTTGTGTGTCTTGAACAGGAATTAGGGTTGCATGTTGTCGAATGCTTTTTCTCTATCTATCTATGTTATCTTGTAGTTATTATAGTTTTCATGTCAATCTGGTGAACAATACTAATGCGCTTTTGTATGTTGAACTATCCCTGCTTTCCTGGTATGAGTCCCACTTGGTTATGGTGAGTTATTTCTTTTCTATTCTTTTGTATTCCATTCACCAGTGTTTTGTTGAGGATTTTTTTCATCGATGCTCATTAAGGATATTGGTCTATATTTCTCAATTCTTGTGGGATCCCTGCCCGGTTTCAGTATCAGGGTTCTACTAACTTCATAGAAGGAGATCAGCAATTTGCCGTCTTTTTCTATGCTCTGGAAGAGTTCGTATAGGATCGGTATAATTTCTTCCCTGATGATTTGTGGAATTTTCCTGTGAATCCATCTTGTTCAGGGGATTTTTTTTTTATTGGTAATCCCTTGGCAATCTTGTCTATTTCCTCTATTGCTATGGGTCTTTTGATATTTTGACGTCCATCATGGACAGTCCTGAGGGATTGTTTTTCCAAGAATTTTCCCATGTCTTCCAAGTTGTTGAATACATTGGAATACAGTCCTTCATAATACTGTGTGATTATCTTTTGATTTCATTAGGATCTGTTGTAATGACCCCTCTTTCTTCCCTCATCCTTGCTATTGAAATTTGTTCCCTCCTGTGTTTGGTAGGTATGTCAGCAGTCTGTTCATTCTGTTTATCCTTTCAAATAACAAGCTTTTAACAGGATTAATTACTTTTTTGGATAGTTTTCTTATTTTCCCTCTCCTGAATTTCAGCCCTAATTTCATTATTTGTTTTCTTTTGCTATTAGTAGGATTGACATTTTGACTCTGCTCTAGTTGTAAATTTTGTGCCAGCATATCAATCCTAAACCTGTCTTCCTTTTTTCATGTGTGCACGTATTGCTATGAAACTTCCTTTGATAACGGCCTTTGCTGTGTCCCATAAGTTTTGGTACATCGTGTTCTCATTCTTGTTGATTTCTAGAAATTTCCTAATTTAACCTCTGATCTGAGACAAACATACTCCTTTTGCAATATAGAGTTATTCATCCTTCAATTGTTTGCTCGTTTTATTCATCTTCTGTTTGTTGATTTCTAGCCTTATGGCGTAGTGTTCAGAGAGTGTGGTCTGTATGATATCAATGTGCTTAAATTTTTGTAGATTAGCCTTATGCCCCAGCATGTTGTCTTTCTTGAATATGAGCCATGTGGCCTTGAAAAGAATGTGAATTTTGAGGGATGAA
>NW_022111315.1:1901707-1919853 GCF_000313985.2 Echinops telfairi | reverse complement strand
CCTCCAATTTTTGGAATATATTACTCCATTCTCTCCTCTTCTTTATAGTGTCTGCTGATAGGTCTCAGCATACTCTTTTGGGGGTAACCTTTATATGTGATTGCCTTTTTTCCCCTTGCTGCTCTCATGAATTTCTGCTTTTCCTCAAAGTTGGATAGTTTAACTATTATGTGCTTTAGTGACTTCTTGGGATTCAGTTTAGCTGGTTTTCTTTCAGTCTCCTGAATATTTTTCTGGTTTTCATTCTTTAAGGACAGGGAAGTTTTCCTCCCAGAATTCTCTTACTATTGTTTCAGATAACTTTGGTGCGTGGACTGTATCTCCTCTATTATTTCATCCCTTTTCTGTATTGTTTTCCTCATATCCTGTATGACTTCAAACAGCATTCTGAAAATTTCTTTCTGCGACAAAACAATGTCTGCTTCTTCTACACATGTTGTTAGGGTCAGGACATCTCCCACTGCATTTTGTTTCTCCGTTTTTTCGTTTAGGTCTTTGGGGCTGATTGCTGTTGGCATTGTGTTGTTTTAGAGGTGCCAGTTGCCATTTTCCAGGGAGTCGAAGCGCATTGGCCCTTTCTGGATGACTCGTAGGAATGCTTTCTCGAACTAACTTCAATATTGAATTGGCCTACCACTTTATCCTCCTCTGGCTTCATTCTTTCCCTAGTTAACCAGTATTCTATTAATTGGAGTGCAAGTTGGATGGTCTGCTCAGGGAACACTGGTTAGGTTTTTGTGGACCCACGAGGATGGTGCTATAGTGGGAGATCTCATAAGAAGCCTTGATGGTGTGGCTCATGGAAGCTTGGGGTCCTGCAGAGGGCATGTGGTGGTGCGCACTGCAACGGAGTGCCACAGAATGCTGGTGGTTTGCATGCTTTGGTGTAGAGTACCTCCACTTGTGGGTGGAATTGCCCTGGTCAGGTAGATGTCTGTGGAGTTTGGGTAGCGGTTCCTGCAGCAGCGTGGAACATTGGTGAGTGCTGACCAAGCTGCCTTAGGCAATGTGAGGCACTATGGCAGGCGGGAAGATGTTTCCTGAGTCACATGGGACCACAGAGGACAGGTAGGAGCTCCCCCAGCCACACAGGGAGGATTTACCCCAAAGAAAGTGGGCAGGATTTCTCAGCCAAGTGTCAAACACTGCGGAGTGTGGGCGGGTGGAATTTTTCTCAGAGAAGCTGGGCAGGATATCCCCTCGCAGAGGGTGGGTGGGCTTAACTAAGGCTCTCAAGTTTCGCTGCAGAGGCTGTAGCGCTCCCAGCTGGGTGGAGGGCAGGGTGGGAGCTTTAGGCTAAGGGAAGTGGTTGGGAGGTTGGCAGTGATTTGAGAGAAAAGGCAAGAGAAAAAGAAAAAAAATACTAAGCCTTTTGAGCCTGTACTGGAATAGAGAGAAGTGAGGGAAACAAAAGTAACAATATAGCTGAGCCCCGATCCCTGACTGTAGGGCTGGAAGGATTTAATCCCTACCCCTAAGCAGCGGCAAGCTGTGGCTGTGTTGGTATAAAGCCCCTGTGCCAATTCCAAATGATCCCGGCTTTGGCTGAGACAGTGGCTGGGCTAAGGCCAATCCTCAACAGCCTCCACTGTGGTAAGCTAAATGCCCCCAGCCCCTCAAATCCTAGTGGATCTGTGCCTACTTATCTTTACGATGCTCCTTCTGCAACCCGGCAGTGTGGAATTTCCCTCTAAGTAACTCTCCTGGACTGATTTCTGTGGAGTCCCTCTTGTTTGTGTTACTCAGTCACCATCTTCTGGATTAAGATTTTATATATAGTAGATATAATGTCTGTGAATAAAAATCATTTTACATTATCATTTCCAATTTTTATTGTTGATGTTTTTAGGTGCTATTGAGTCAATTCCAACTCATAACAATCATATGTACCATAAAACATACAACTGCACAGTCCTATGCCATCCTTAAAAGACTGTTTGTTGTTATAACCACTGTGTGAATCCTTCTTTTGAGAATCTTTCTCTTTTTTACTGCTTCTCTATTTTCTTGAGCATGATGTCATTCAATAAGTATTGGTCTCTCTTGATAACATGTGCAGAGTATGGGAAACCACATCTTTCCATCCACACTTCTAAGGAACACTTGGGCTGTACTGCTTCCAAGACAGATTTGCTCATTCTTCTGGAAGTCCATGGTGCTTTCAATATTCTTCACCAGCAGCATAATTCAAATGCATTCTTCTCCAATCTTCCTTATTCTATGTGATACTTTCACTTGTATATGCAGTGATTGCAAATACTGTGGTTTGAGTCCGGTGCACTTTAATGCTTAAAGTTGCATACTTGCTTTTCAACACTTTAAAGAGGTCTTATGCAGCAGATTTGTCAACACAATACATCTTTTGTTTTTTTTCCCACTGCTGTTTCTTTCAGCGTTTTACTTGCACATTATATTAATGATATTGTTCAGTAATTTTCAGTCTGTAGGGTTACCTTTCTTTTGAATGGGCAAAATTTGCATTTCCTCCTCTCAGATGATCACATAACTGTCTTCCAAATTTGTTGGTATAGACGAGGGAGTGCTTCATCCACTTGCTGAAACATTTCAATTGTTATTTAGCAAGTTGTATAACTGTGTTTTACTAATGCTTTTAGTGCAGGTTGGACTTCTTCCATTAATTCCATTAAAAGAATTTTTAAAATCATTTTATTGGGGGTTCTTACAGCTCTTATCACAATCCATACATATACACATTTTGTCAAACACATCTGTGCATATGATGTCATCATGTTTTTCAAAACATTTTCTTTCTGGCATCAGCTCCTCATTTTCCC
This sequence comes from Echinops telfairi, assembly GCF_000313985.2. Lineage (NCBI taxonomy): Eukaryota > Metazoa > Chordata > Mammalia > Afrosoricida > Tenrecidae > Echinops > Echinops telfairi. The sequence goes on along the minus strand of NW_022111315.1, from coordinate 1,917,058 downwards.
TCTTTCTCCCCCACCATCTCTCCCCCGTGACCCCTTGGGGGAAAAAAAGAATAATTTATAAATTATCATGTCTTACACCATCTGCTGTCTCATCTCACCCACTTTTCTGCTGTTCATCCCCCTGGAATGGGGGGCATACGTTCTTGATCATATGTTACCTCTTGAAATGGGCATTGGTCTACATATTGGTTTCATTTTTTTACGTTTCCTGTGTGTAACTCTCATTATTTTCTTAAATAATCTTCGGCTACTTAAGTTTCTAGTTTGTATAAATGAACTTTCCATGTAATTGTGTCTAATATGCTCTTTTATATCTGTATCTTTTAGTTGTCTCACTACTATCTTAAATTATATACCATCGGATAGATTAATGATAATAGGTTATCTCTTGAAATGGTTGAACATCAACTAGTTCTTTTTGATATATTCTATTACTTTCATCTTCTCTTTATACTTCCTGCATCATTCAATATTTTGCCCATAGAACTTTTAATATTGCAATTCAAGGTTTGAGTTTTTCTTCAGTTCTTTCCACTTAAGATGTGTTGAATATGTTCTTCCTTTTGGTTTCATAACTTCAGATCCTTTCACGTTTCAGTATAATACTTTATTTTTTCTTCTCAAACTGACCATTGAAATGTTCTGTTCCAACTTTTAATCATTTCTACCATTTGTGTTAACTTTTGAAATCTACTTTGATCTTTCCTTTCTTTTAACAATTTAATTAGGGATTTAATATATATATATATATATCATATCATTCCATATTTTAATCACATCAAGTACAAGTGTACAACTGTTACCACAGTCAGATTCCAAACAATATTTACCTGTATGGACTCCTTGATATCATCTTCCTTTTTACCATCCCACCAGCCCAGTACCCCCTACCCATCAAACCCTTATTCTGCTTTCTCTCCCTATAGGTTCATCAATCCTGGGGTTCATTTACTGAAAAACAGAAAATCATAGAACACAATTTCAAGAGAGTGACCTCCATTGACATAATATCTCTGAGATACACTCTAATAGTAACAAACAAAAAGTGAACAAAACAATATACACCAAAAAGATAGAAAATTTTGGAAAGCAGATCAGGCCCAACCTGCATTATAAATGGTATCTACTGACAAAGCTTTAGCTGTTCATGTCAGATTTATGTCTTGGTCTTCTATAGTCCTCTCTTCCAAGCACTCTGTTTAGTGACTCCTTTCCTCCCATCCCTCAATTTTAGATTGGGGAATTCTCCTGAAGCTCTGTTCCTAAGTAGTTTCACCAATGAATCTTGAGCTCCCACTGTCATCCATTGCCTACTGCAAGCCAGGTACTCACAATTTAGGCTCTGATACTGATCCTTCCTTATATTTTGGATTATATGGATTCCAATCTTTTACATGACTGATGATGGTGGGCTTCTATGTGGACATAGTTGATGTCTCACTTAGGAGGCTGCTTGTTTGGAGATAAGCCTTTAAGACTCCAGACACTCTTTTATCTGATAGTTGGGCACCATCGAAATTCTTTGCTACATTTTGCTATAGCACCCATATCTTCTGCTGGCAAGTATCACACATGATATAAGAAGTAATAGTTCTTAAGTTGGAGCTAGGATTTAGTTAAAACCCCAAACCCATTTGTGGATCTATTTTTTTTTTTTTGCTGTAACTTGGGAATTAATGCACGTCTTACAATTCCATAGTTCAATCATGTCATACTTGTACAATTGCTCTCATAACTAGTCTCCAAACATACTTTTCCTCCCTGGATACCTTGACATCATCTACCTCTTATCTCTGCCATCCTTTTATTCACCCCCTTTGCCGAAACCCTTGTTACTGTTGCTTTCCCTGTAAGCTTAATGTCCCTGGGTTTCTTTTACCAAAAACAGAGAAACAAATAAGAACTCCAACAAGATGACCACAAATGGCAACGCACCTCTGAGATAAACTCTAATACAAGCAAGCATAAGCAACATATAACAGAATGACCATCACAGGATTGCCGGAATAATACATATCTTAATACAGCACACAGGGCGTTGATGTAGCAAGATCTTGTTTATCAGCCAACCAACAGTACACAATTCTTTGTTCAGCTGTCCTCTGCTTCCTCAGACACCATGTATTTCTAACTTAATTCCTCAGGTTGCAATTGTTTCTGAAATGTTGTCCAGTTCACCCAGTGGAGTTCCCATATGTGGTCTCACCAATGCAGATGCTGTAGTATGACATGTGCCCAAAAGATCCAGGATTGAGTGTCCCAGTGTTCCATGGCAACTGGTGTGGGTTCCCGGGATCCTGGTAGATGCCCTAGGTCAATTTTGCCCACCTGCTGCATGCCACTAAAGACACTCCCCACTTAATGTTTCCCAAAGCATCCTCAGGCTCTCCTCCCTCCACCTGGAGGTCAGGCCTCCCTGCCATCCCCTATTCCCTCAAATGTGACTATTCCCTTCCGCCACCCCCTGTGATGCTCCTCCCATCAGCGAGCCTCATCACTCTAACAGGGTTCTCACCCCAGATCCACATGTCAATCATTCAGCAGGCTACACCCTTCCCCACTCCCGCAACCATTTTATCTGAGCTGTCATGAGGCGCCCACTGGCGCCTTACATTATACTTACGTGGAGCAGAAGATGTATGGTTCATTTGGCACTGGTCTGGCTCTTTACCAGGCTCTCTGCTTCCCAGTCAGATGATTGGATGGCTTGTAAACTTGAGCTTGTGCCTGTTCTGCTGCTTCTTCCTACCTCAGTGAACTCACACAGTATTTGTCCTTTTGTGCTTGACTAGCTTCACTCAGCATAATGTCTTCCAGATTCCTCCACATCTTGAGATGTTTCATGGTATCGTTGCTGTTTTTCAGGGACGTGTAGTATTCTGTTGTGTATATGAACCAGGGTTTTTTTATCCACTCTTCTCTTGATGGGAATTTAAGCTGTTTCCAGTTTTTGCTGCTGTGAACTATGCTTCGAATGACATGGGTGAGCAAATGTTTGTTTGTGATCTGCTTCTTCCCTTTTTTGGGGGGTAGGTGGGTGGTTATGTGCCTAGGAATGATATTGCTGGATCATATGGTAGTTCAATTGTCATCTGTTTTAGGTATCACCATATAGGCTTCTACAGTGGCTGCATGTATTTACAAGCTCACCAGCAGTGAATAAGAGTTTCTATCTCACCAAACCCTCTTCAGCAGTGGTTGTTCTCAGTTATACAGTTATGGGTGTTAGGTAGTATCTCATTCTTGTTTTGTTTTTTATTCATTTTATTGGGGGATCTTATAACTCTTAGAACATTCCATATGTCAATTTATCAAGCATAATTGTCCATATGTTGCCTTCATAATTTCTAAACATTTACATTATAAACATTTACATTCTATTTTAACCCTTGGTATCAGCTCCTCTTTTTTTCTCTCCCTCCCCACTTCCCATCCTCATGACCCTTGATAAATTATAAATTATTATTGTTTTCATATCTTACCCTGACTGCTATCTCCCTTCACCCACATTTCTGTTGTTTATCCCCTGGGGTGTGTGTGCTGGGGTGTGTTATGAGTCCATCATTGCCATTGGCTCCCTCTTCCTTCCTCCCCTCCAACCTTCCTCCTCTCCTCCTGGTATTACTACTCCCATATATGTTCCTGAGGGGTTTATCTGACATGGACTCCATGTGTCGTGAGCTCTTATCAGCACCAGTGTACATGCTCAGGTCTAGGCAGAACTGAAAGGCAGGACTGGGGTCATGATAGGGTGTATGTGAGGAAGCCTCAAAGAACAAGAGAAATATTGTGTTTCATCAGTGCTAAACCGCATCCTGGTTGACTCATCCATTTCTTGTGACTCTTCTGTGAGAGGCAACAGATGGGTTTTGGGTCTTTGCTTCAACCTTCCTCATTCTCAATAATATGTTTTTTTTTGTTGTTATTTTGGGTCTTCTGGTGCCTGATACCTGATCCTATTGACACCTCATGATCATACAGGATGGTGTGCTTCATCCATGTGGGCTTTGTTGCTTCCCTGTTAGATGGCTACTTGTTTAACTTCAAACCTTTAAGACCCAAGACACTAGGCATTTTGATATTGGGCACTATAAGCTTTCTTCACCACATTTTTTTATGCACCCGCCTTGTCTTCAGCGATTGTATTCAGAGGGTGGCATCACAGAATGCCAGGTTGTTAGTACAAAGTGTTCTTGCATTGAGGGAGGGCTTGAACAGAGGCCTGAAGTTTGTCCACTTCTTCAATGTATTGCCATATAAATATATGTACATAGGACAATACCTCTGTTTTTATGAATTAATATATTACATAAGTGCATACCTATGTTTATACCTCTATCCAAAGCTTTGCTTTTTAGTTCTTTCCTCTGTTTCCTTTTGCCTTCCTCTTGCCCCACCATCATTCACATCCTTATTCTACCTCAGTAATTCCTCTCAGCTATATTGCTCTTGCTCCAACACCACAAGGCTCTTCAAGTTTTCTTCATTGTTGTTTTTAATTCCCTAGTTGTTCCCCTGTCTATGATGTTGTTTGCTAACTGCTCCTTTATCCTGCCTTCTCCTCCCCGCATGTCCTTCTGAAACCATTGCTTTCACCTCAGGTTGCTTCCCATGCCTATCTTATATAGGTAGGCAACACAACAATAATAGAGACAAAACAAAAAGAAAACAAAAGATTGACTAAAAAGAGAAAAAAAAAAAAGGAAAAAAGAAGACAAACTGGCCAAAAAGAACCCTGAATTGTTTTGACTTGTATTTCCCTGATGGCTAATGATCAAGAGCATTTCCTCATGTGTTTATTAGCCATTCAAGTGTCATCCTCTGTGAATCATCTGTTCAGGCTCCTTTCCCACCTTCTGACAGAGATATTAGTTTTTTTCTTGTAAACTTGTAAAATTCTGTGGATTTTATTGATTAGTCCTATCTTTGTTATGTTGTTATTAAATATATTTTCCCAATCTCTGGCATCCCTTATAACTCCTAATGAAGTCTTTTGATGTAAACAAATGTTTAATTTTTAATATGGCCCACTCATCTCTTTTGTCTTCCATAGAGTGTATTTCCTTTGTTATTTATGATAGCCCATGTATTTCCTGCACTAGGGCTTCTAACTTTGTCCCAGTTTGCTCATTGATGATCCTGATAGTTTTGGGTTTTACATTTAGGTCTTTGATCCAGCGTGAGATTGTTTATGTGCATGGAGTGAGATATGGGTCTTGTTTCATTCTTCTGCAAGTGGATACCCACTTTTCCAACACCATTTATTAAAGAGGGCATCTGCTTCACATTTAATATTTTGGGGGCCTTTGTCAAAAATCAGTTGCCAGTATGTGGATGCTTTTATTTCTGTCCTGATCTGCTGGTCTGAGTAGCTATCATTATATCAGTACCAGGTTGTTTTGAAACTGTGGTTATATTTTGAAGTCAGGCAGTGCAAGACAACCTGCTTTGTTCTTCTTGAGGTGTTCTTTGCCTATCTTGGGCTTCTTCCCTTTTCATATGAATTTGGTAATCAGTTTTTCAATTTCTTTGAAGAATGATGTTGGAATTTGGATCGAGAATGCATTGGATTTGTAGATTGCTTTAGGTAGCATTGACATTTTCACAATATTGAGTCTTCTGATCTACAAAGATGGAATATGCTTCCATTTGTGTAGATCCCTTTTGGTTTCCTTTAGTAATGTTCTGTAGTTTTCTTCATACAGGTCTTTTTGTGTTTTGTTTGTTTGTTAGGTTTGTTCCTAGGTATTTTATCTTTTGTGGAGTTATTGTTAATGGTACTGATTCCTTGAAATCTTTCTCTGTACTCCCATTAGTGGTATAAAGGAATCCAGTTGATTTCTGCTTGTTAATCTTGCATCAAGCTACTCTACTACCTTCCGCTATTGTTTCCAGCAATCCAATTGTGGACCCCTTAGCATGCTCAATACATAAAATCATATTGCCTACTGATAGTGAAAGTTTCACTGATTCTTTACCCAATCACACACCCTTGATATTTTGCAATTTTCTTTCTTATGATATTGGACCTCCAGCACAGTGTTGAATAGAAATGGAGATAAGGAACATCCTTCTCAGGTTTCCTTATTCAGATTCAGTGGAAATGTTTTCAGTTTTTCTCCATTGAAGTTACTATTGACTATTGCTTTTTTGCATATGGCTTTTATAGTATTGAAGATTTCCCTTTTAATCCTATTTTTTTAAGAGTCTTTATTATGAATTGGTGTGGGATATTTTTTTTTTTCTGGAAATAAACCTTTATTGCTTTCAGCTGAGATTGGGAAGAGAGTGTTTTTTTTTTTTTTAAGTAATCAATTTATTGGGGCTCATACAATTCATCACAATACATAGATCAATTGTGTAAAGCACATCTATACATTTGTTGCCCTCATCATTCCCAAAATTCTCTTGCCTCTTGGGTTCCCAATGCTTTTGCTGAATCAATTGTTATGATCACATAGTTCATGTCATTTTTCTTGTTGATGTGGTGGATTACATTAATTGCTTTTTCTAATGTTGAACCATCCTTTCATCCCTGGAATGAATTCCACTTGGTCATGGTGTATAATTTTTTAATTTCTTGTTGGATCCTCTTGGCCAAATTTTGTTGAGGATTTTTGTGTCTATGTTCATGAGAGATATTGGTCTGTAATTCTCTATCCTTGTGGGGTATTTGCCTGGTTTTTGTATCAAGGTTATTCTGGATTCATAGAATGAGTTTGGGAGTTTACTATATTTTTCTATGTCCTGGATGAGTTTGTGCTTGGAGAAATTATCTTGTGAAGCCATCTGGACTGGGGCATTTTTTAGTTGGAGTTTCTTGACGACCTTATCTATTTCTTCTTTTGCCTTGGGTCTGCTCAAATTCTTAATGCCCATAAGTGTTAATTTTGGGAGAGTGTGATTTTCCAGTTATTTCTCCATGTCATCCAAATGATTGAATTTGTTGGGATACAGTCTTTTGTAGTACTTAGTAATTAATCTTTTTATTTCTATAGGGTCTGTTGTGACTTCGCCTGTTTCATCCCTAATTCTAGATAATGATGTCTGCTCCATTTTTCCCTTTGTTAAATTTGCTAGCAGTTTGTCAATTTTGTTGATCCTTTCAAAGTACCAAGTTTTTGCTTTGCTGATTTTTTTCCCATTGCTTTTCTGCTTTTCAGTTTATTTTTGTGATTTCTTTTTCATTTGCTGTTGGATGGATTATGTTCTTGACTCTTCTAACTCCTGGAGGTGCTGCATTAAGATCCAGACCATAATTCTCTCCTTTTTTTATGTGTGTGTCTATTGCAATAATGTGACCTCTGATAACTGATAACTGCCTTTTCTGAGTTCCACAAGTTTTGTTATGTTGTATTGTCATTCTCATTCTTTTCTAGAAAGTTCCAAATATCCTCTCTAATTCGAGCTATAAACCATTCATTTTTGAGAAGTGTGCTATTGAGTCTCTATCTGTGTTTGTTTTTTGGATCTTTCTATTTTTGACTTACAGCTTTATGGCACTGTGGTCAGTGAAGGTGGTTTGAACAACTCTAGGTGTTTGAATTTTCTCAAGCTTGTCTTGTGTCTCAGCATGTGGTCCATTTTAAAATATGAACCATGTGCATTGGAAAAGAATGTGTATTTTTTTGCTGTTGGTTGGAGAGCCCTGAAAATGTCTAGTAGGTTGATTTGTCCAATTGTGTTGTTCAGCTCTTCAGTTTCTTTATTTATTTCATTACCTGTTGATTTGTTTGTTTGAGAGTGGTTTATTGAAATCACCTACTATATGATTTCTTTTTTCATCTCTTTGAGGATTTGTTTGATGAATATTGAGGGTCTTTCATTGGGCACATATATGTTTATTATGCTTATGGGTTCTTGTTTCATGAATTCCTTGAGCACTATCTAATACCCGTTCTTATCTCTTGTTATGTACTGTACTTTAAGGTACTTTTTGTTACAGATTAGTATTGCCACCCCTGATTTTTCTTTAAAAAATTTTTATTGCCATTAGCTGGTAAATTTTTTTCCATCCTTTGATTCTCTGTCTATTTTTGTCTGTGATTTTGAGATGTGCCTCTTGAAGGTAGCAGATAGATTACTTTGTTGTCTAATCCTATCTGTTACTTTTTGTATTTTTGGTTGGTGTTTTTAGTCCATTGGCATGCAGCGTAATTAAATCTAAATGCAGATTATTGCTGTCATCTCGTATTTGTGTTTGATATTTTCCTTTCTTCCCCTTTAATAGGATGGTATGTGTGATAGAAGTTTAGTTTTGTCTTTGTTTCTCCATGGGATTTGTAAGGTTTTATTTGCTGTTGTTCAGCATGTCTGCTTCTGGGTGGTGTCTGGGTGGTGTTACACCCTGTGGTAGTTTCATTTTTGTATGCTACTATTGTTGATTTTCTGCCCATTAAGAACTGGAAAGAATTTTTTGTAATGTTGGTTTTGTTTTTATTAATTCTCAATGTTTCCTTATTTGATAAAACTTATATTTCTCCTTCAAATTCAATGGAGAGCTTTGCTGGATAAAGGATGCTTGGGTTGCAGTTGTTGTCTTTCAACTTTTGGAATATGTTCCTCCAATTTCTTCTTTCATGCATGGTCTCTGAGTAGAAGTTCAGCTTATTCTTAGCTGTTTACCTTTGTATGTGATTGCTTTTTCTCTCTAGCTTCTGTCAGGATTATCTACATTTCCTTGAAATTGGAGAATTTGATTACTGTATGTCTTGATGTGTTGAATGATCCCCTCCTTTGTGATATTATGGAACATTTCTTCCAGGACTTCCCTTACTACTTTAACTGTAGGTTTATTTATTTTATCTTGTTCTGTCATCCCAATAATTTGAATATTGTTTTGCTTCATGGAATCCCACATCATCCTCAAGCTTTCTTCAGAGTCTTTTGCTCTTTTGTTTAACAGTTTCTCTCATTTGGTGAATTCTGCTTGGTTATCTTTGATATTGCTGATTTGGATTTCCCCTTCCTCCATTCTATTTGTGAGATTATTCAATTTTCCTTTATTTCTGCTATAGTATTCCTTAACTTCTGAATTTCACTTCAGTGTGAGGATTATAGTATCTCTATTTTTTTCATCAGTTTTCAGGATTGATTTCTTAATTTCTTGTAGGACCCATAAGTGCATTCACATATATTCTGTCTTTCAAAGTTGAAGGTCTGCTTCCTATGTGTAAACCGTTGGGTTTGGATCATCTTCAATAATTGACTTGTGTTTCTCTAGGTTATTTATGGTAGCTGTTGGTATGGCTGTTGTTTGCGTCACATCTAGGTTGAGCTGAAGATCTTACATTGTCTGCTTGGATGTGTAGGGTGAGGGGCTGGCTCTTGAGGTTATGGGAGGATGAGCTAGGTGCTGGAAAAATTGTGTGTAGATGAGTAGGGGGTGTTAGTTCAGTTAGTAGGAGGATTAGGCTATCGGTTTCTACCAGTAGGTTTTAAGTGGTGGTATTAATCATAGGAAGCCTTCCTGTTAATTATCATAAATTTTAATGTGGTGGAGAAGAGGGTTATTGGACATGCAATTTTACTTGGTAAGTTAAAGGAAAGTATGTGTTGCTGAAGTGGAGGGAACAGGTTCCAGAGGTTATGGTGGTTGGTGTAAGTGAGGGGTTTATTGAATCTACCAGAGTCCCTTGTGGACCCTCTATATTATGTAGGGAGAATACAGTCCTTCCATTATCGTTATTGTGCTTATAACAGTGGATTCCTGCCTAACTCAGAAATATCCACTCATTATATGTGATCCCAGGGTGTAAATGGGCTATTGGAGTGGATTTCCCCCAGGAAGAGAGGCTGCAATCTGGCTTATGTCACAGTTCTACAGCTGACCTACCCAGCAGCAGGAAAGCCACTCATGCACCCAGAAATTCTGGGCTCCATTTTCTCTGATGGGCTAAGGAGTTTTGTGTTTCCTTTATCCAAAGAAAATAGGAAAAATATCTAACAACGTCCTGTAGCCCAGTGCGCTGTGGGTTCCAGCCTAAGCCTTATCTCCCAAGTGCTGGTGCCAGATATCCCTTACCAACAGCTGGGCCTGTCTATCTTTACTCGGGGTAAATTTTAACGGTCAGACGAGGTAACCCTGAGTGTTTCTCCGTATTACACTACAGAGAAGTCTGCAAAAAATTACTGACATAATTAGGCTGCCAGGGGGCTTAAAGTTTATCATATGTGGAATGTCTACTAGAGAGATTAAAATGAGTAATTTTTTAAAGAATTACAGGCCTACAATATAAAAAAGCAAATTTTATACAAACAAAGAACCACTTTGGTTACAAAATTCCGGACAGAATTGGACCGCCAGGGAGGTAAGGCTCAGTCACGCCCCTACCATCAGGGTAAGTAACTGGGCCTTGCCTAGGGACTATCCCCAGTGGGAACTCTACTCCACCTGGTGCCATGGGTTCCAGTGCCCAGGGCTTCCAGGAGTCCTCAAGAATGTCTGTGGGGTGCCCCCGAGGGATAGACTATCCTGGGCCACCTCCCCACACTGGCAAGCTTCCCCATGGGGGTGAATGGGAGAGGTAAGAGGCACAGAGTCTCCCCCCCACAATAGGGGAGGCATGTCTAGGGCGAGTGCTGTGAGAAGGTGATGTGTGTGTGATGAGCACAGCTGCATTCTCGTGGTAAAACTGACAAAATGTCCCTAGGGTGCTCTGAGACCCGGCTCCACATCCCAGTTCACCACCTCGGCCTCCTCACCCTAAGTCTGGTGATCACAGAGCAAACTTTTCATGCAGGTGATACTATATTAGCTCCACATTCCCGAAAGTCGTTCATGTCTTTTTAATGACCTTTTATTTTATTCATGTATGTAGTTCTCAATATCATCCTACAATTCATTGGATCTTCTATCATTAGTATCTAATGCCACCTAGACTTTAAATTTTGCCTTTTCAAGGTCTACTAAATTCTTCATAGACCACATTAGACTTATGTGATCTGGAAACTCGACTAAGGGAACCAGACTTTACCTTAAATATACCTGTTGCAGATTAAAGGAACTGAAATATTCCTTTGCAGTTTATTCAGAAACATCCTAGTATGAGAAGAAGCAGAGGACTGCTATCCCAAACTCCTGCATTTGGAAATCAATTGATCTGATCAAATCTCTTGGTTTTGATGTTCCCCAATAATAATCAAATGAAAACTATCATATACTTAATATTTTCCTACTTTTTTTTTCCTTTTTGTGGCATGTCTTAATCCTCCAGTCATTGGGTTGCCTTAGTGAGGGATCATTATTGATATATTTGCCTTGTATCTAACTGTCCTTGATTTCTTAAACAGTGTTCAGTTACTTAAGTTGTTAACCTCTATGAGTGAACATCCCATGTATTTTAGTCTAAAAATCTTTTCTACATATGTATATTTTCCTTTTCTCAATAGTTCTTTAAAATCTATACCATTGGATAGATTAATGATACTATTGTTAGATACCAAATATATCGTGAAGGTTACTTAAGTTATTTCTCAAAAAGTTGATAATGCTGTCTCTAAAGTGAAACAGGAAGATATATTAAAAATATATTATTTTATTTAATATATTAAACTAAATTTAGATATATGCATAGAGTTTGAACTTTCACAAAATCATAAACCCCAATTTAAGAAAAAATAGTTCTTATGATGTGGCCTTGCTTAGTACTTGCACTCATGAAGTGATCAATGAAGATGTGGGTAATGAAGAAGTTAAGTGTTGCCCAGATCTCAGAAGAAATAGCGTTTGGGTTCTTATAGCCTGTCTTAAAACAAGCAGCCAAGTAAATGAGGTGTCAGCTAAGTCCTCATGGAAGGAACACATGAGACCCTGTGATCCAAGGATTATAAATAATAAAATCTAAGATCAGAGGAGGGAATTACATTTAGAGCTTAAATTCTGAGCATCTGGTTTGCAGAAGGTGATGGATGACAGTGAAAACTCAAAATCTATTTACTGAGCCCTCATATAGATTATGCCTCCATTAAATTCCCCGAGACCATTGACATGGTCTTGTCTTTGGACCAAGTGCATTGTAAAGTGGATTAATGCATACATAATTAGTTTAAATTTTGACACATTATCATTTGTTTTTCCTTTTCACCCATTTTTAATTTTAGTTTCTTTTATCTACTTTTTTCCCCTTTTGGATTGAGGTTTTCCTGACATTATATTTTGTTGTCATTGTATTTTGTTTTTTTTATTATTTGAAATTCAGTCTAGGTAAAAGTATAGAGTTAGTAAACAGATTAATAGTTCCTCAGGGTCATGGCACGAGAGGTCATCAGGTAATGAGAAGCTAGTAATAATGGATATAAGAATGAAGAGAATGTTCCAACCATGATCGTGATGATAATTGTACAACCCTCTTATATATACTTAAACCATTGGATTGTAAAGTACATGAAATATATGTCAATAAAATTGTTAAAAATACAATGGGAACAAGAAAAAACGTTCTTGTGATGTTCTATAAATTCAGGTGAAGTGTTCCTTGTTGTATTTTACTCTCATGGACTAGTTCTAATTTTCTTCAGCTTCCGACTGAATTTGCTTATGAACTACTGATGTCCTGTTCCAGAGTCAGCCGCTGACCATGTTTTGGCTGATAATATTGAGATTCTCCACTGTCTATTCCACTCAATATAATCAGTTTGATTCCTGTTGCCATTTATTTTGTTGAACAAAATGTATTTGCAATGAAGAATAATTTAGTCTTGCAGAATTCTAGCATGCAATTTCCAGCTTCATTTCTATCACTAAGGCCTTATTTGAAAATTTCTGATATTTCCTCTTTGTTTCCAACTTTTCCATTCTTATAACCAATAATTATCAATGCATCTTGATCAATTTTAGACTGAAGAATTTGGTAGTTTTCTTCAATTTCTTGCTTAATAGATTTAGTAATTGGCTTGTAAATTTTAATAATAGTTGTATTACTGAATTTTGTCCTATCACAGGCAGCATTGTAATACAAGATGGATATTGAAATATTCTTTTTGATGATGAATGCAATGCTATTCCTCTTCGATTTGGCATAGTAAACCATAAGATTTTCCAACTCAAATCTCCATTTCTAGTCATTTTCAGCTCACTAATCGATATTCTAGAATATCAATCTTTAAATAATTTCCAGTTTAGACGCCTTTAATTTCTTTTTACTGGCCTCATTGCTCTGTCTAGAACTTACAGCAGACTATTATATCTCAGTGATGAAAGCAAAAATGTTTTCTTATTTTTTATATTAGGGAGGAATATTTACTTTTTCACCTTTGAGTATTGTGTTAGCTGTGGGTTTTTCACAGATGTTCTGTATCGTGTTAATGTTTTCTTCTGTGCCTAGCTTTTTTAGTGTGGTCGTCATGAAAGAACGTTAGATTTTTTTTTCAAATGGCTTTTATGTATGAGATCATCATGTGTGTAGAACTTTATTTGGTAGAAATTTCCTAGTTCATCATATTTTCATCCATGAAAAAATAAAAGGGAAATTCAGTGTTCCTGTATAGCATAAAAAGGACGTTTTCTGTTCACTTTGGTTCACTATTACAAAGATTGATTCTATAATATTCTAGTTCTGAGTTAAATTTAACTTGATGGTATCAGACAATCCCTCAAATATGCTACTGGATTTGATAATGTTTTGTTGATTTTGCATCTGTATTTATAAGATGAATTCATCTGTTTTTAATTTTTTGACTTTGTTAAGAAGGTGATGTTGACCTGAATTAGGAAATATTAATGTAAAATGAATGATGCGAGTATGGTGTCTTGACTTCATCTCAATTCACAAGTGAGAAGGAGAATCAAACTTCACATCAGCATTACACAATGCCAATTCCTATGAGGCTGAGGTCAGACAGGGCTCCACCCTCCAACTTCCTTTGCAATTATGACACCAACGATCTATATCACAGCACTCTCTACTTTTTAGGTAGTTATGATAATTCATTGCAGTGACCACATAGAACTTATAGATAATAATTCCAATTATTGTCTGTTAAGGAAGTTAAAAAATTCTCAAGGTACAATTATTCAAACAGGTAATCTTCTTCTGAGACATGCCTGCAGGACAGATTCTTTACCCATGGACTGGGAATCCCAATCCTCTGTCTCATGCTCTGACTCTTGGGTTTTCTGCAGTCATTTTCTACCACTTTTCCAGTTTCACAGCTGTCCCAGAATCAAAGAGGTCCAATGTGCAGAGGTCTCAGGGTCCAAAGGACACACTCCACTCCTGGCTCTTTTCTCTTGCTGGTAATGAGATCCTCCTGCCTGCATATGAGATAAACCCATTTTATATCCAGCACACACTCAATTCCTAAACTTATGCAATCACAATTAACCTTGTAGAAAAGTTATTCACATCTGTATCATATAGTCTTATTAGTAAATTCCCCCACTTTCTCTTAGCTATAACCATTACAAAGACTATGGCTAGAAGAGCCATATTAAATAATTAACTGTAGTTCAGTTCCTGTTCTCACTATTTTTGGAAACAGATGTACAGCATTCAGATATGAAGCAAAAGGGAGTGTTCATTCACACACAGTAGCTTGAGATCAGTTGGATCTTGTTCTTGTGTAGAGGTTTTGAATGTTGAGGAAAAATGACTTTGATTATCAAAACTAATGTGTTCATATTAGACACTGGAACATTGAATTATCAGTGCGTGGCCATGTGAACAAAAGACTTTTTGGAGTGTGTATGTTAAAAAGGTTTCTGAGCATTCTTTTCCCACTTGAGCCCCTGATATCAGCTCCCCATTACTTCACCCTCCCTCCCCCAACTGCTCTCCCTCCTGAAACCTTGATAAGTTATAGATTATTATTTTCATATCTTACATCATCCTCCATTGCCCCTCACCCACTTTTCCACTGTTCGGCCCCCTGAGAGGGGGTTATAGGTTGATCCTTGTAATCTATTCCCCCTCTCTCCCCCCACCCTCCCCTAATCCTCCTGGTATCTCTACTCTAATTGTTGGCCCTGGCAGGGTGGTGGTTGTATCTATCCTGGATTCCCTGTGTTGTGGGCTCTTATTTGTAGCAGTGTGCAAGTTCTGGTCTAATCTGAATTATAAGGTAGAATTGAGATGATGATGGCAGCATATGTGCAAACGTGCATGATACACTGGATGAATGTATGGATTGTGATAAGAGATGTAAGAGCCCACAATAAAAGTATTTAATAAAAAAAGAATATTCCTAGACTCACTGAATTAAAATTAAATAAATATTTTTTTAAAGTTTCTGCGCATTGAGACAATGTTAAAGATTTACTTTTCACAATCAAATCCACTTCAGGCTTAGGACCAGGTTCTAACTATCTAAAAGTAGTGACTGATACAGAAAGTGTTCTCAGTGTGACTATTC
>NW_022111315.1:1885437-1899459 GCF_000313985.2 Echinops telfairi | reverse complement strand
CATGAGGGAGGGCAGGTGGGGAGGGAGGGGGGAAAATGATGAGCTGTTATCAAGGGCTCAAGTAGAAAGAAGAAGCTTTGAAAATGATGATGGCAGCATGTGTACAAATGTTCTTGACACAATGGATGATTGTTTGTATTGTGATAAGAGATGTAAGAGCCCCCAATAAAAGTATTTAATGAAATAATAATAATAATAAATCAATTTAAATTTAGTTTATAAAATAATAATGATAATACTGTGATTCTGGTTTCTTTATTTTGACCAATGTAACATCAGTAATTAACGTTTGGGGTTACTATATGAGGAACATATTGGAACTCCCTGTATTATCTTTATATATTATCTGTAATCCTAGAATCGTCTTAAAATAAAGACCAAGATTTTTAAAAAGAGGTGGAAATAATGCACAAAGTTATTCTACTAAAAATAACTAGTTGACATCCAACTATTTCAAGATATAGCATTTGATCAAGAACCAATGATATTGAAGGGAAAAGTTCAAGCTGAACTAAAGGTGTTAGCCAATAATACGGCTCCAGAAATTGACAGCCTATAATTTGAAATGTTCCAAAAAGCTGATGAAGCAAGATGTACTTCCTCATCTGTACCCAGAAATTAGGAAAATGGATACTTAGCCAACTGTTTGGCAGAGATCTATACTTGTACTTTTTTTGTCCCCCCCAAAAGGTGACCCAGTGGAATGCACAAAATATAGAAGCACATCATTGCTCTCAAATACAAGCGAATCTTTCCTGAAATATCCAATAACAGTTGTAGTGATACATTTACATGGAGGTGCCAGAAATTCAGGCCAGATTCAAAAGAGGATGTGGAACAAGGGATATCAGTGCTGATGTGAGATAGCAAATAATACCAGAAAGATGTTTAGTTGTCTTTTATTGACTATGCAAAGGAATTCAACTGCATGGATCATAATAAACTATGGGTAGCCTTGAGAAAAACGAGAATTCCAGAACACTTCATTGTGCTCATCCAGAACCTGTATACGGATCAAGAAGCAGTTGTGCAACAGAATAAAGAAATGCTGCAATGCTTTATAATCTGGAGAGGTGTGTGTCAGTGTGGTATCTGGTAGCCATACTTATTTAATCTGTATGCTGAGCAAATAATTGGAGAAGTTGGAGTATATGAAGAGGAATGCAACATAAAGATTGAAGGGAATCTCATTAACAACCTGTGATATGCAGATGACACAATCTTTCCTCTAAATGTGAGGAGGACTCGGAGCACTTGCTGTAGAAGGTTAAGGGTTGCAGCCTTCACTATGGATTTCAGCTCTTTATAAAGAAAACTCTCACATATGATAAATGGAGAAAAGATGGAAGTTGTCAAGGATTTCATCTTGTTTGAATCCGCAATTAATGGTTGTGGAAGCAGCAGCCAAGAGCTCAAATGATCCATTGCACTCTGTAAAACTTCTGCAAAAGACTTCTTTAAAGTGGTGAAGAGAAAGACTGTCATTTTGAGGATTAAGGTGCACCTGATCCAAGCTATGGTATTTTCAATCACTTCCCAAGAATGGGAACGTTGAATATTGAAAAGGAAGACTGAAGAAGAATCGATGAATTTGAAATATGGTGCTGGTGAAGAATAATGAAAGTACCCTAGACTTCAAAATGAAAAAAACAAATCTCTCTTTGAAGAAGTGCAGTCAAAATGCTTCTTGAAGGTTGTGTGAGTCTGGGTACTTTAGAGAAACAAATCCACAGAAACTCATGTATAAGAGAGTTTTATATAAAGGTTAAGTGCATATCAAGCAAACATCCCAACCCAGTGCTGCCCAAGCCCACAAGTCCAACATTAAGTTGTCCGACACCAGTCCACAAAGTCCTCCTCCATCTCACAAAACACACACTATGATGCCGACTGCAGGTGGAAAGCCGAATCAGTGAATGTGTAAGCATCTCAGCACTGGCAGGGGTCTCCACATGGCTGCTCCAGCACCCAGGGCTGCATCGGGGTAGGTCCATGCGGCTTCTCCTTGGGGATGTCTTGCAGGAAATGAGCCTTGCAAGCTGAAACAGGGAACCGGCTAAGACAGCTGCACCCTGGTCCGACCATCACAAAGCAAGAGACCCAAGAACTAGAAAGGCGAGGCTCACTGAGCCATTTATCCTTCTGCCCTTCAATTAAACCCACATGTTTATCGGCCAGATTGGCACAATAATCTAACTACCTCAGAGGTGAAGATTTTAAGACTTGTGTCATATACTTTGAACACATTATCTGGAGAGACCTGTTCCTGTAAAAGCATATCATGGTTGGTAATGTAGAAGGGCAGAGAAATGAAGAGCCTTGACATGAATTGACACAGTGGCTGTGACAATGGGCTTGAATCTACCAACAATTGTAAGGATGGTGCAGAAACGAGCAGTTGTGGGTTTTTTTTTTCTTTTTTTCTGTACATAGGGCCACTGTGTGGCAGACCCAAATTGACAGACCATCACTGCCACCAACAAAAACAACACCATTCAATCTTTTGCTGAGAATTACAAGACCTTGGCAGGAGAAGTTATATAAAAGCAATCCATTAAACCAGTCTGGTTCTGTAACTTACTAGCTATATTAATGTGGCCAAATCATTTCTCTGAACTTTCATTTATCTCTCCTATAAAGAGGGTTTTATTTTGTTTACTTATTTTTAAAAGTTTTATTGGCACATAATGTACATATCATACAATTCAAGATTTCAGTTACATCAGGAAGAGTAATTTGATGAGTAATTCCAACTAATAGTGATTCTATAGCACAGTGTAGAACTGCCCCTGTGGGTTTTCAAGGCTATAAATCTTTACGGGGGCTGAAAGCCTCAACTTTTCCCGCTAAGGAGCTGGTGGTTTGAAACTGCTGACCTTGCAATTAATAGCCCACCTCGTGATGAACTAAGATGGTATTATCACAGTTGCTATATCAGTTTGTAAATTGTTTTCCATTATAGTATGTCATTGAGTCTGTATTACCACCCACCCAAACCATCCTACTGGAGATCTGATTCATTTTGGCAAGTGTTTGGAAGTACTATTGTTTTGATCAAGATACTTAAACAATCAGAGAAAACAGAATATTTATTGCTACTTCTCTCATCTCCCCCAACACCTGCTCTTCCTGGTCCATCTCCCTAATTTTTTTGGTTGGAAGAGTTGATTTTAGTCAGTATATTTTGCAGAGAATATGATAATTAGATTCATGTATTTTAGCTTCCATTTTAGTCACCCATGGACAACTCCATGGGTTTTACTTTTTTGAGCAACACTTACATGGAGGAATATCTCAATTTATGCATGGAGTACAATATTTTGAGTTTATGTTAAAATCTTCAATTAAACCAAAAAAAATGACCAAGAGTGTGATTAAACGGGTATCACAAATTTGTTCAAATTATTTTGAGGAAAACAATAACTATTTCTTAAGTAACAAATTAATCTCAGGCTTACTGTTCCATAACCAGGGTGTAGATGAGGTAGAGAGAAGAATGTATAGATTTTCTGAAGACTTTCTGCCTCTAATATGACTAATTCTAGTGTGGAATAAAGAAACCTCTTCCTGGTGTTGGAAGGGACAAAAGAAACCCCCAAATTACAAATATAATACATAGGGAGCATTTATTAAATCTTAACAAGAAAAAGACAAGACCACGACATAGAATCTATATGAGGGAGACTATAGACACACTGGCGTCATGACATCCAAAAATTTACAGAGAACCAGCAGATCAAACTGTAACTAAAGCATGATTGGCACCAGTTGCCGGCAGGACAGCAGAAACAAGAATGGGATATGTATATTATGCTAGATACAGCATTTGATAGGATTGTTTCTAGGCCACTGACAAGGCCATAAGTGTATGACACATGACCATGTATCTCTCCTCACTGCCACTGAGTCAATTCTGACTCATAGGTTTCCTACAGGACAGAGTAAAACTGTCTCTTTGGGTTTTTGAAACTGTCTCATCTTTCTCCTATTGAGTGACTGGTGGGTTGAATTGCTGACCTGTGGTTAGCAGCTCAATACATAACCCACTACTACATCAGGGCTCTTTACTACCGCAATTTCCATCAAGGACATACTCAGACAAATCCTTATGGAGAGAGACTGCTTCTACCTAGATGACTTGGGTAGTGCTAATAATGCACTTTCAAATACATTCTGTGTGAGGGAAAACTATTCTTGTTGTTACTTAACAGGCAAAAATAATACAATAGAGGTAAAATGTTCGTGGAGATTCAAAAAGAGATTTGGGGCTTTCACTGTAACCATAGTCTTCTGCAAGCCCAATGCTCAGAATTTTAAACTACAATATACTAGTCACCTCAAGAAAAACTGGGAAGATTATCATTATTTCTACTGTGATGTAACTTCAAATAATTGGTTTACTTGTGTATGTTGCAGTACATCAAAATAGTTCAGATTATCACATAGCAAAAATTTGAGGACTAGACATTAAAGTAAAAAGCAAGACTAACTAACTGTTTATGGCGGTAGAAAGCCTCATCTTTCCCCTGCAGAGTGGAGGTTTTAAATTGATGACTTTGCAGTTAGTAGCCCAATGTGCCATCAAAGTTTCTCTGTGGAGGCATAACTTCTGTAAATTATTGGTCTTGAATATAGGACAAAACTGGACAGATGTATTTGGTATAGAATTGTTATTTGAAAATAGTTTTCGCTCTTTATAAAGCAAACACCAAGCACATCAGAAAATATCTGAGTTGGATTAGATATTAAAAGTCTTCCATTTCAACTCCTTTCAACCCCTTATCTCCTTTGTTCATCATATCTACCATATTTCTTACTCACGGAGCTTGAGGTGAATGCCTGTGGGTTGAGAATTACATTGGAGTGGTATGTTCCTTTGGGCATTTATTAGCAGACCTGAAAGAACTTTGTGACATATCCTGATACACAACTATCAGAACATTTCTCACTGACATTACACCTTGTTAACTTCCTATATGTATATTTAGAAAACCCTCAAAATCACTGCCATAGAGTTGATTCTGACACATAGTGATCCTACAGGTAAGATAGAAAGTGATCCCACAGGTAAGTTAGAACTGCCTGTGTGCGTTTCCAAGACTGTAGCTCTTAATGGGAGTAGAAAGCCTCATCTTTATTCCATGGAGTAGTTGTTGGTTTTGAACTGCTGACCTTGTGCTTAGCAGCCCAGTGTTTACCACTGTATCACCAGGGTTCCTATTAACTTCCATAGTAAATCCTTTAAACATAAACTTTGTGAGTTCTGTGGAGCCATTGTAATAGATATTAGAACCCAAAGAAATAAAATAGAGAACATTAAAATATCAAAGCTGCTAACCAAGACATTGAATATTTATTTTCACCTACAGTTGCCCTGACAAAAGGTCCTGTTGATCTTCAAATATATATCCATTGAAAACCTGATGGAGTGTAGTTCTGCTCTGACATACACAGGGTCACCATGATTCAAAATCAACTTGATGGTAACTGGTTGGAGAGAGTTCTTTCATCGTTGTTGAGAATAATGGATTGTTTAATGGTGATTTATGCTGTTTTAAAATTGATTAGGGAATTGTGTCCTTGTCTGCAGATATATAAATAAAAGTGATAAATCCTTGTGGCTGGAACTGCAGATGACCCTTCTCTGGACATTCACAGCCGACTGTTCTTTCCTTGTCTCCTCCATTACTCCAACTTGTGTTTTTGCTTTTCTTAGAGAAATGTATTCTAGTTTCTGTTTGCTCTAGACCCTATTATGGATACTACTTTCTCATTGTACGATGTATGTGGAATGCTCTCTGTTTCATCTGTCAAAACCTTTTTGCCTGCTGTCAGTTGAAGAGAGGTATAAATCTCACTTCTATCATAAAACTCTACTGACCTGAATGTCACTGAAGTGACAGCTCTCTAAAGCACAGATTATGTAAACACTTCTTCCTGTAGATGTTCAGTATTTTTAGACTCTTATATGGATAGCTTTGTGGAATAGTTATCTGTGTTGTCTGGCATCTTAGATTTTTTTCAATCCACAAAGGGGAGAAATCCTATCCGATTCACTAAGAATTCAGTAAATAGGCATTTAATAGATTGCTCTTTAATGCCACTGTGATTTAGAGCCAAGGTGGACAAAGCCTCTGTGAAATGTGAGAACTCACACCAATTACAATTCCTTTTGGTGCTTGCTGAAATAATACATAATTGAATTTATAGACTTAGAAAACCTGACACAGATAATCAACATTTTAGTTACTGCATGCAGGATCTATAACATTGTTTTATTTTTATTTATTTATCTTTTCCCAATATTTTCTTTTTGTGTGTGAAAGCTTACACAGCTAACTAGGTTCCTATTTGAAAGTTTCTAGGAAACTTGGTGGCATTATGACTATGTGTTTGGCTGCTAGCCACAAGGTCAGCAGTTCCAAACCACCAGACTCTCTGGGAGAAAAGAGGCTCTCTACTCTTGTAAAGATTTGCAGTCTCCTAAACCCACAGGGGAAGTTCTATTCTGTCCTATATGAGTTGGAATAGCCTTTAGAACAGTGAGTTGCAGCACAAGTTGTTCAGTGACTTTGGTTACAATTAAAAAATAAAATTATTTACCATTTTTTACAACATATCAACATTCTTGTTAATTGTGTTCTATTAAATCTGTTTCCTTCCCCTGTCCCCCTTGTCTTCTCATCATTGCTTCAGACTGATTATTGATCTTTTGATCTCTTGTATATTGCTTTTAAATAAAGCTCTATACTTTATTTTGTGTGCCAATCTGTTCTTTCGCTAAAAAATGTGACTTCAAGGGATAGTTTCTGTTTAAGGTTTAGAGTTTCTCATGGGTGATAGTTTAAGGAATCACTCCATCTCAGTTGTCCAGGAAGTCTGGAATGTTTAAGTAACTTGAGTTCTGTTTTACATTATTTAAGTAGTTTCATTTCTCTTTCTTATAAAATTAGTAAGCTTGCTCAAACTTACAAATGTATCATTTACATGATAATGCTACCTTTGAATTTACAAGCTATTGACTATAACTCTTACATTTTTGTCACTACCTTACCCCTGAATCTCACAGAAAATGTGGGAATGCCATTATTCATAAACTATCTGATTAAACCACCACTTTTTGTTTGTCTTACTGTGGTGGCTTACATGTATGATGCTGGAAGCTATGTCAAATACTAGCAGTGGCACTCATGGTAGACGGTTTCAGCAGCACTTCTAGACTAAGACAGACTGGGAAGAGAAACGTAGTAATCTACTTCTACAAATATTAGCCAATGAAAACCTTATAAATAACCTAGGAACATTGTTTTATACAGTACCAGAAACTGAGCCCCTCATGTTGAAAGAAACTCAAAGTAGAGGCAACTTTAATGATCTGGGTAGAGTTTTGAAGAAATGAAAACTTTCTAGCACTTTATTCCATTGGAAATTGATCAAACGGGCAATCAAGATGCCTTGATAATTACTGAAGATTAGACCATAGAAAAATATGGAGATTGCATCATAGTATTTTGCAAGACCGATAATGTCTTCATTGCAAACAGTGTCTGTACCTATGGACCTCACCAGATGGAGTGCACAGGATTCAAGCTGACTTCATCTGTGGAAAGAGAATGGAGAAGCTCCATATCATCAAATAAAATGACGCCAAAAAACAAGGCTTAAGAAATTGATAGAATACCAATTGAAACGTTTCAACAAGCTGATGAAGCACTAGGCATAGGAACAATTGTAAGGATGGTGCAGAACCATGCAGTGCTTCTCTCTATTGTATATAGGGTGGCTATGGGTTGGAACTAACTCGATAGCACTAATAAAAGCAATAACATCATCATAAATATCACATGCAAGTAAATTTTTGCCAAAGATAATTTAAAAACAGAAGCAGCAGTACATTGCCAGGGAACTGACAGAAATTGAAGCAAGTTCAGAAGAAGTGATGGAATGAGGGGTATTATTACTGGCATCATATGGCTTGCTCTTGAAAGCAGAGAATACCAGAAAGATACTTACTTGTGTTTTATTAAGTATACAGAGGTATTTGACAGTGCAGATCATAAAAAACTATGGGTAACATTGTGAAGAATGGAGATTCCAGAACACTTGGTTGTGCTCATGTACATGGATCAAGACACAGTTGTTCAAACAGAACAGGGGGAAACTGCGTTCTTTAAAATCGGGAAAGGTGTGCGTCAGAGTTGTGTTCTTTCACGGTATTATTCAATCTGAATACTAAACAAATAGTCTGAGGAGAAGATGGACTATATGAAGAAAGATGTGGTACCAAGATTGGAGGAAAAATCATCAAGAATCTGTGATATGTAGGTGACAGGACATTGCTTGCTTAAAGTCAAGGGAACTTGAAGCGCTTGCTGATGATTAAGGATTGTAGCATTCAACAAGACCTAGAACTCAGTGTAAAGAAACCCAAAATCTTTACTAGATCAATAGACAATATTATGGTGAATGGAGAAGAGATTGAAGTTATCAAGGACTTCATTTTACTTGGATTCAAAATCAATGCACATGAAAGAGCAGTCAAGAAAACAAACAACATTGGGCAAAACTGTTGCAAAACATTTGCACCTGACTTAATCACCTATTTGCGTCTTAAAGTTGTATAAGGAATAAAGAAGATGAAAGAAGAATTGATGGACTTAAAATACAATTTTGTGGAGAATAATGGCAATAACATGTTCTTCCAGGAGAACAAACAAATCTAGCTTGGGAGAAGGGTAGCCAGAATTCTCCTTAAAACTGAGGATGTCTTTAAGACCCCAGACACTATATCTTTTAATAGCAGGGCACAATCAGCTTTCTTCACCACATTTGCTTATGCACACATTTGTCTTCCAATCTTGTTAGGAAGGTGTGCATCATGGAATGCCAATTTAATAAAACAAAGTGTTCTTGCATTAAGTAAGTACTTGAGTGGAGGTCCAATGTCCATCTGCTGCCTTAATACTAACCCTATAAATATATGCATGTAGATCTATTTCCCCACCATCTTATCTAAATATATTTACATATGTACAGGCCTGTATTTAGACCTCTATAAATACCGTTTGTCTCCTACTTCTTTCCTCTATTTCCTTTTACTTTCCTCTTGTCCCACTATCATGTTCAGCCTTCATTTGTGTTTCAGTAATGTCTCTTAGTTACATTGTCCTTTCTGAATCCCTCCCAGGCCTCTCACACCTTCCGTGCCACTAATTTCGGATCACTTGTTGCTCCCTTGTCCCT
This sequence comes from Echinops telfairi, assembly GCF_000313985.2. Classification (NCBI taxonomy): domain Eukaryota; kingdom Metazoa; phylum Chordata; class Mammalia; order Afrosoricida; family Tenrecidae; genus Echinops; species Echinops telfairi. Next base: position 1,890,216 of record NW_022111315.1, on the reverse strand, counting down.
GGGATGGTGAACCCCACCTCCTTCCCCCCACCTCCCCCTCTCTCATGTCCCCCTGGAACGATCGGGTTTTCTCCTCCAGACTGTTCTTCCAACCTATCTTATCTAGATAAATTTGCAGAAATAATAATATGCACCAAAAAACAGGCATAGCAAGACAAAACAACAAAAGAGAACACAAGGATGAAAACAAAAAAGAAAACCAAATGACCCATAAAAGAATAAATTAATGAAAAAAAAAGGAAAAAGAAAAATATTTAAAAAATTTTAAAAAGCAAGGAAAACCTGTAAACAGATCAAGGACAAAATAATAATAATTTATAAATTATCAAGGGTTCATGAGGGAGGGGGGAGTGGGGAGGGAAGAGGAAAATTTGGAGCTGATCTTAAGGGCTCAAGTAGAAAGTAAATGTTTTGAGAATGATGATGGAAACAAATGTACAAATGTTATTGACACAATGGATGGATGTATGGATTGTGATAAGAATTGTACGAGCCCCCAATAAAATGATTTAAAAAAAATGAGGATGTCAAGACTTCTTCCCACGTACATGTTATTAGGCGTGACTAATACTTGGGAGAAAAAAATCATGCTTGGTAAAGTAGAGGGTCACTAAAAAGTGGATGTTTCTCAATAAAATGGATTGCTTCAGTGGCTCTAACAATAGGATCTATCTAACACAACAATCACGAGGATAGCAAAGGACCAGGCACCGTCTGAGCCCTCAAATTTATAGGCATAGAATTATTTTTAATATCCCCTTATAATCCTTTTCATGTCAAGGAGTAAATGCTAATAGCCCCCTTTTCATTCTTGATATTATTATTTGATGTCTTTGTTCTGTTGTTCTTTATATTTGATTGGAAATAGATTATTTTATTGTATAAGAAAAATACAATTTATTTTTGTTTTTTCCTATTCTGCTTTGGGTTTAACTTGCTCTTGTTTTGTATTTTAAACTGGAATCTTAGATTATTAACTTTATTCTTCTCTTCTAATGTAAGCATTTATTTATATAATTTTCACATTTACTACTATGTCCCAGAACTTTGGATATATTGTGTTTTCATTTGCATTCAGTTGAAAATATTTTAAATTTTTCCTCAAAACTTTGACTCATAAGATATTCTTGATTTCTAAATATTTGGGGGATTCTTTTGCATATCTTTCTCATTCATTTATGCTTTAATTCCATGTGGTTAGAGAATATATATGATTTCAATTCTTAAAAATATGTTGGTCTTAATGAACCAGAATATGGTCCCTCTTGGTGAATGCTCTATGTGCAGTTGTAAATAAAAGTGTGTTCTGCTCATGCTTAGATCAATTTGGTGGATAATGTTGTGAACTGATATATATTTCCTGATTTTCTGTCTACTTGCTTATTGATTGATGACAGAAGAGTGTTAAAATCCTCAACTATAATTGTGGAGCTACTTATTTATCCTTTCAGCTCTGTGAGGTTTCTCTCTCTCATATTCTGAAGCTCTGTTATTAGCTGCATACATTTAGAATTGTGATAACTTCTTGGTAAATTGACCATTGCATTATGTCATGTCCCTATTTATCCCTGGTAATATTTCTTGCTCTGAATTGCGCCTTGTCTTGGATTATTATAATTACTTATATTTCGATTATAATTTGCACTATATAGACGTAATTTCTTTTACTTTTAACTCATTTACTTTTGCAAGGGGGCTTAAAGTTTTTGTGGGAAAATTCCACTTTTTCATAAGTTTTTTGAAGCCCCCTCATATATATATAAAAAGTCAGTTTCTTTTGTGTAACTTGTAGTTGCTTTTAAAACCAGTTGCGGAATTGATAGTTTATACTTACTATAATTATTAATATGGTTAGATTTTTGTCCTCATTTTATTATTTGTTTTTAATTGTCTTCTCTGTTTTATGTTCCTATTTGCCATTTCCTGCTTTCTTTGTGAATATTACAGTGGATTTGGTAGTCTATTTTAATCTCACTCGTGGTGTTTTTGCTTTATCTTATATTTGTATTCTAATTTTAGTATTGTTGTGTATGATCTGCATACCAGATATTTCATAATCTACTTAGAGTTAATATTGTATTTCTTTTATGCCCGAATAGTTTTATTGGCATATAATTCAATGTCAATCACATCAAGAAGAGTTGTACAATCATCACTACAATCAGTTTTAGAACATTTTTTTCTGATTTCTGCCTATAGTTCACTACCACATAGCTCTCTCCATAGGCAGTGCACACTATAGTAGATTCCATCTTCAAGACCAGCAGGAAAATCTCTCTTCTCAGTCTACCAAGGTGGACTCTTGTACAGTGAAATCTGTGTAAGCTAGAACTAAATGGGACTTCCTTATTTGTCCACCTTTGACAAGGTACTCTTCTATTGTTCTCTGTTAATAAATCTACCTCATAAACACCCAGAAAGTATTTCTCTTGTATTTTATATGACTGGAAAAGAATGAAAGCCATCTTAATTTATTTAACATTTTATTCAAATTTTGTATTAATATGTGCATATAATGGAGTCCCGATGGTGTAGTGGTTAAGAGTTGGGCTGTGATCCTCATGGTTGTCGGTTCAAAACCATCAGAAGCTCCTTGGGAGAAAGACTAGGCTGTCTATTCCTGTAAACAGTTACAGTCTCAGAGGCCCACGGGGTATCACTGTGAATCAGTATTGACTCGATGGCAGTGAGAATGTGCATATACTATTCAAATAAATATATGGACAAAATTACATTTTTAATAAAGACAGCTAGTGCTAACTTTTCAGTTTTTTATTTTTAGAAAATTGGTGAAAAATTCTAAATCCATAGTCCTATTTAAAAACGGTATCCTTTAAATTTTCCATTTTTCCCCCAGAGCTGTTAGCTAAACACATGTGTTTGATTTAGTGACTCAGATTTTCTAATGGCCAATCTTCATCATCTTGCTCATTGTCATCTTTAGATGCTAAGTCCGGAATTTCTTGTAGTTTTATATCATCCTTTTCTGCGGCAATTTCTTTGTAGCTGTCAGTGTTTGATGTAGCAGTGCCCCTTTTTTCTGAAACACTGCTATACATGTCATTTATTGCATCTAGAATCTGCATGATGTTATCAGGCTTGTTAGCTGTTTCATTTTGTATACTATTGCCACTACCAAATAAGATACTACAATTCTTAAAGCGTTTTTGTAGGTTTTCCTTAATCATTTTGATTTATCACTTAAACATGAAATTGCAACAAGGATATCAGTTTTCCCCAAATATTCTTTGCCATCTTGTTTATCTCTGTGGCAACACAGTAGCTTCCTGTTGTTTACTTTAATATTGTGGGTAATGCCAATATCCAGAGGTTGTAAGACTGACATTGTAGATGATGGGAAAAATCATTTAATATTTGTCAGAGAAAGTGATAGATTGCAACTAATATTCTCAGTGCACAAATGAATACTTGGATCTGCTTTTTTTCATGCTATTTGGTTCAGTTTCTATTCAAAACCTTTTTTGTACATTGCTTCTATTATCTAAGTCTTTTCACTATATGTTTATTCTACTGCAAGCTGATTAATGTCAATATGTTTGCTCTTTTCAATTGTCCATAGTTTTTCCAATGTTCCATTCACAGTATACTTCTTCATATAATCCAGTTTCTCTGATTATTTGCTCAGAATACAGATTGAATAAACACAGTGAGAGGATATAACCCTATCACATACCTTTCCTAATTTTAAACTATGCAGTATGCCCTTCCTGATTTTAAACCATGCAGTATTCCCTTGTTCTGTTCCCACAATTAACCTTTAATTCACTATAGTTTCCACACAAGCAAAATGAAGTGTTCTAGATATCCCATCCTTCTCAGGGCTATCTATAGTTTGTTTGATCTGCAAAGTTGAATGCCTTAGCATAGTCAATAAAACACAAGTAAACATCTTTCTGGTATTCTCTGCTTTTAACCAAGATCCACCTGCCATCAGCAATGATATCCCTTGTTCCATATTCTCTTCTGAATCTGGCTAGAATTTCTGGCAGCTCCTTGCCAAGGTACTGCTGTAATCATTGTTGAATGATTTTCAGCACAATTTTTCTTGCATGTGATATCAATGAAATTGTTCTAGAATTTGTATACTTTGTTGAATGATCTTTCTTTGGAATGGGTTCAAATATAGATCTCTTCAAGTCAGTTGTGCAGGTAGCTGTCTTCCAAATTTCTTGGTATAGACAAATGAATGTTTCCAGTGTTTCATCAACTTGTTGAAACAATCCATTTGATATCCCATCAATTCCTGGAACCTTGTGTTAGGCTAATGTGCTGATTGAACTTCTTCCTTCAGCACCATTGGTTCTTGATCATATGCTACCTCTTGATAGGGTCAAATGTTGTCTAGTTCTTTTGGGGACAGTGACTGTGTATTCATTCCATTTTCTTTTGATGTGTTATATATATATTAAATATTTCCCCATAATATCTTTGAACATCACAACTCAAGGCTAGCTTCCCCCCACCCCTTTGTTCTCTCAGTTTAGGATATTCCGAGCATGTTCTTCCTCTTTGATTTTGTAACTTTAGATTTTCACAGTTTTATTATAATACTTTTTGTCTTCTTGAGCTGCCCATTGAAATATTTTGTTCAGGTTTTTTTACTTCATCACATACTATATGTTCTTCACCATATATACTGTATTAGTCTAGGTACTTTAGAGAAACAAATCCACAGCAACTTATGTATAAGAGAGTTTTATGTAAAGAAAGTGTGCATCACGAAAACATCCCAACCCAATGCTGCCCAAGCCCACAAGT
>NW_022111315.1:1875183-1884381 GCF_000313985.2 Echinops telfairi | reverse complement strand
TTGTGGGCTTGGGCAGCATTGGGTTGGGATGTTTTCGTGATGCACATTTTCTTTACATAAAACTCTCTCTTATACATGAGTCGCTGTGGGTTTGTTTCTCCAAAGTACCCAGACTAATACACATGTTTATTGACCTTCCTGAGTATTTATTACATCTTTCTATTATGCTGAATAGCATACTATGCTGAGTAGTTTGGGATTGTATCATGGACATTGTGAATTCTATTGGTCATGCTATAGATCTCCAGATAACTTTTTAGAAGACATTCATCCAAGTTAAGTCCAGATCTTCAGCTCTAAAATTCCTTTTATGGATGGTTAGGATCCTAATTTCAATTCAGTTTACTAAGCCTGCTATTTTATTTCCACCCTGTATGTGTGTTACTTAACTGTTTATTAGTGTTTGGTGGATGTTTAAATTGGTATTAATTTTCAAAGCTTTTGGTATGATTCTTTGTGTCTGTTATGCACATGATCAGAACTGAGCATGAATGCTGCGTGGGTTCACATCGAGGACGAGAGAATTCCATTCTCTAGCTCTGTATTGTCCAGATCCCCATTCTTGAGTCTTTGAGTTCCTCCTATCCTGGTTCTTTTGGCCAGAAATATAGGATGATTTTTTAGTTTTATCTACTCAGATAGCTATGATTGTGATAAAAAAGAAGAAGAACAACAAAAAGTCTCAAACTGGGGCTTCCATTTTGGACAAGCCACTAGAAATAAGAGGTGGAAAATCTATTTTTAAAAATCCTTATGTTACCACACTCCCAACTCTTTGGCTCACAGTGGCTTTTCTAATGTGTGCATAATATCCCCAGTAATCCAAGATTACTACTAGAATTTTAACTACTCATGCCACTGCTGTACCTTGCAGTTCTGCAATTAGAGTTCACTTCCAAGAAAATCTGCAAGGGAAAATAAAAATAATAAATAAAAAACATCCTAATATATGCTTCTTCTATAGGTTAAAATAATCTTTTAATAGTGTTTATTTAATTGTGAATAGCAAAATATATGCTGTTTCAGCATTCTTACATATATAATTCTATGATATTATGTTTATCATATTATTCAACCCTAATCATTACATTTCTAGATTTTTCCACTATGCTCAACAGAGCCTCAGGGTTTCCTTTTCCTTCCTCATCTGTCTACCCTTGAAAACAAGTAATAAACTTTAGTCTTTATGTACTTACCTATCCTAGATATTTCATGTAAGTAAGATAAGTAGTATTTATAAGTTTGACAAAGGATATTCCAACCTATTTTTGTGAGGGCTTCAAATACTTTAATGAATATAATAGAGCATTTAGGGGACAAATTATGAAAATTCCTTTACTATAACTAAACACCTTGAGGAAATGAGTCTAAGGGCTCAGGACTTTAGTCTTGTGAAATATCTAAGTTAATTGGCACAGCATAGTCTACATTATTCTCTGGTGAAAAGTGACTGGGATCTTAAATACATGAGAGTGACTATCCAAGGTGTAGCTTTTGTTCTTTCCCCATCTGGTGCAAAGGAGTGAAGAAAATCAAAGGAACAAAAGAATAATTATTCCAAAGAACTAATGCACCTTGTGAGCCCCAACTTCTATGACCCTAAGACCAGAAGAACTAAATGCTACTGGCCTACCATGTGGACTGCTTTATGAAGAATTACAAAAGGCCTTAGCTAAAGTGGGCAGAAGTGTGGAACAAAACTAGAAATCACAAAAAAGCCAGACTTACTGGTCTGATAGAGACTGATAGGACTTCAGATCTACTTCCCCATCATCATATATAAATATATTTGCATATGTACATGCCTGTATTTAGACCTTTATAAATACCCTTTGCCTCCTAGTTCTTTCCTCTATTTCCTTTTACTTTGCTCTTGTCCCACTGTCAGGGTCAGCCTTCATAAGGGTTTCAGTAATTCCTCTCGGTTACATTGCCCTTGATCAAGCCCAATTGACTTCTCTTTTTACTAACAATTCCAGTGAGATATAAGTAGTCAACTACTAAATAGATCGTTTGTGCTATTACATTCTATTACATAGTTATTACATATTACTTTTAATGTTACAAACTAAGCAACAAATACTTATATCTGTTGCCTTTTATATTTTATATAGTTTAAAGAAGCTAAGCAAATATATGTTTAAATTTTATTACATTAGTCTTGCCTGGTGGTGTCTTAGTGATGCTTTGGGCTAGGAACCACATGGTCGGCAGTTCTGGGGGGGAGAAAAACGCCTCAGCCAAAGAAAGACTGAGCTTTCTACTCCTTTAAACAGGTAACCCACTGGGAAACCCACCGGGCATCATTATTAGTCAGGATTAACTTGATGACTGGCAGTGAGAGTTTTTCAGTACTTTAGCATCTGAATTACTATTGTCATTTTTTTCCCCCTCATAGATTCAGGTCCATATCCATTTCTTTAGTTCAATAAAATTTTGTTCTCATCCATCTTCTCTGTGTTGATATTTTTATTTTATTATATTTACATTATAGCCCAACCATACAATATACACACAATAATTTTAAATTTAAGAGAATGAAGGAGAAAATATGCATTTTTGTCTTTTTATATAACATAATTGTCTTTATTGTGCTCTATATTTCCTTGTGTAAGTCTCAATTCCTGTGTGGAGTTACTTTCTTTTAACCTGAACAACTCTCTTTAGGATTTCTCTGTAAGTTGAATCTGCTACCAGTGATTTCTCGTCATTGTTTTCATGGAATATACTTGTTTCATTTTTATTTTTGGTAAATAATTTCTGTAGGTTAGAAATTTTGGGTGAAAGATTTTCTTCCCCCATAACTTTGAATGTAACATCCCACTGCCTTTAGCTTCTATTGCCTTGAATAGAAACTCAGATATTTTTTATTAGAGTTCTCTTATGTGTGGTAAATAATTTCCTCCTGTGATTTCAAGATTTAAAAATTTTATCTTTAAACATTTTTACTCTGATATGTCTGGATATAGTTTTCTTTGCCTTTATCTTACATTGAAATTTGTATTAGCTTCCTGTATAGTTTTTAATAATAAATTTTGGAAATTTTCAGCTGTTATTTCTTCCTTCTTCTTCTCTCCTTCTGTTATTTACATTACATATATGTTGGTGTCCTTAATGGAATTGTCACCTTGTTTATTTGTCCTCATTTCCCTCAAAATATCTTTGGCCACAAGGACTTTTTTTCTTCTTCTTTGTTAAGTAGGGGTCTTAAGAAGAACTCATGGGAAGCCAGGTACGGTGCAACTATTGGTCTCTTCCTATCCTGGGCAAAGAAGAGTGAAGAAAATTGAAGATGCATAGAAACAAATTAGTCTTCCTCTGTTAAGTTTAATGAGCCCTATCAAAGATAGCTTCTATTGTCTATTTTCTTTTGTGTATGGGTTAAACTTCCTTGTTTCTTTGCATATCTTATAATTGATTTTTGTTGAAAATTGGACAGTTTCAATAACACATTTTAGCAATTCCATATACCCCTATATATGCCTATATATAGTCTCTATATGTTGCTCAACCAATTAATCTGGGCTTTGGATATCTATTTAATAATTGATGTCTCCCACAGTGTGAAGTCTGTGATGTGCCTTGGAGGGAGCACAGACTTCGTGGGACAACAGTAGCTTTATCCGAGCTCTTTTTCTTTCTGTGATCTCTCACTTAAACTGCTTGCCCCGTTTGTGTCATATTAGCCTATTGGCTGTTCTCTTGTTTTTCACAACATCCTGTGTCATGAATTTCCCCACCATTTTATCCCATCAAATTCAGGCTCTTTTCAGGGGTTATCTTTGTGACTAAAATCTTAGTAATTTTGTACCTTGCTTTAAAAAATAGTTTATTGGTGTATAAGAAACATTGTACAATAATCACCAGAATCAATTTCACATTTTCTCTATGGTGTTTGCTCCCAATTTCTTTGTTGTTAGCTCCCCATTTCTCTCCAATACCCCGTGCCATGTCCAGGTAATTATTAATCCAGTGAATGGCTCTACGGTTTTCCCTGTCCTAGATTTCATAAACAGAAAATCATGCAAAACACAAGAAACAAATAACAAAATCCTAACAATGACAAAACAGAAAAATCTGAATCAAGAAGAAAAGAAAACAGAAAATATTCATAAACTCATACAACTTTAGAATGGGTCAATATGGAGATCAAAAAATAAAATATTATATTTTAACCAAAGAACATCTGCCACAATCGACTTTACAATGCTCTCTGCATGATAGCAAGGCTATTCATATCTCTGAACTATCGTCAGAGAGGATTTACTGGTGATTCAATTCATGTGGGGACCCTGCAAATGGATTTTGGGCTTCCACTGTCATTCATAGCCTTCTGGAAACTCAGTGTGCTCAATTTAAGCTCTGATACTATTCCTTCCTCTGGATTTGAATTAAAGAAATTACTTAGAAACTTGGGGTCGCCCAGACACATATGGACTTAGTTGATGCCTCACTTAGATGGCTGTTGTTTTAAGATGCCTTTTAGACCCCAGACACTATTCTTTCAGATAGAAGGGCACCATCTGATTTCTTCACTACACTTTGCTATACCACCCATATCTTCAGGGATCACTTCAGGAGGGTGAGCATCAAGTAGGGCCATGTCATAAGAACTAATTGTTCTTAAGTTGTGAATAGAATAAAGTGTGAACCCAAAATCTATTCATGTATCTATGGTTTATATATGTCTCTGGTTCACCTTAGAGACATCATTATCATTTTATGATAGAGAACATTATTAAATATCTCCATTATGAAATATCCCCACGATAGAGAACATTACGAAATATCCCCATTAATGTAGCTAATATTAGAATTTAAAACACTGTTGACAAAAGGAAATGGCATATTTCATACTGCAATACTTACATTGTTGATTTGTACAGATTAGAAGTTGGTGTTACACATTGCTTTTAATCTTGAACTTCCTCAGTCTTTCTTCCAAATAAATTCAGTTCCTATAGGGAGAGTTACCAAATTTTCTGTTGTGTACCTCTTCTGTTCCCCTCAGAAAACCTCTGCACCATTCTTTTGCAGCTAGAGGTTGGGACTGTGACTACTCTTGAAGTTACACTCCTGCCTTATGAATAAGGTGCTGAATAAGTGTGGTAGCTTCTGGATTTCCTGGCATTTCTTTCCACACCCCATGAATGAGCTGAAATGATGGCAATCGCGGTCCTGAATTCTTGGTTTTCTGTGATTCCTGCCCTATGAGTAACAGCTGGGTGCAAGAAGGAGGTCCCTTAGAGAAATGTTTGCATCCTGATCCAACCTAGGTACTAGTTTTATCCTAGGCTGTGAGCTGGGAGGAAACAGAATCCTGTGTTCTTGGTATCAAAATTTCACACTAGAACTTCTATTACACTTGCTGTTTAGGGAGAGTGATGCAGCGGAAGAGATTTATTAGACATTCCTGATTGTTTCTTCATATACTTTATACTTATAGGGTTATTTCTAGTGACTTTTAAGTGTTTGTTATTTTACATATACAATTTTCACCGTTTATATTTTTTAACTTGGTTGAGAGTTCACTGAGCTCTTCATGCCACTATTGTGGACGTCATGCCCCTCACTCCTTTCTGTTCATTCCTTCCCCATTTTCAGTAGCTCCTTCTCACTTATGGATCAGCATTCATAAAAAGACTCAAGTGAACACCTCTGCAGACTTCTTTGCAGCTTGCTTGTCTCTTGTATTCTCCTCCACAAAGTGAAGCCACGTTGGTCTCTCTAAACACCGATGCCTGCCTTTTCAAGTCAAGGAGACCACCAGGCTCTCTTTGTGTTCCTTGTACTGTGGCTTGGAAACTGTATTCTGGAAGTAAACTGGGCAATGATTGAGTTACCCTTGCTTTTTCCTGTTTGCAGGGATTTTGTCCTGGACTGCCTATCATACAATAGCTTTTTAAAATGTTGAGCTATACATTTTCAGGGTTTTATTTTCAGTCATTTAAGGAAGGAAGGTAAATCTGACTCCCTTTACCTTATCTTGGACATAAGAGGAATTCTTAACTCAGTGCTCATCTGTGCCTTTCTTTTTACATTTGATTAAGAACTGAGACTTTAAGTTAGAATTCTAGCTCTCCAGTAATGAAGGCAAGTCATTAATATTTCTGTCCCTCATTTTCTTCCTTGACCACGTGAAGATTTCATAGTGCCTCCTCTCTAGAGTTGTGAAGATTGATGAATAATGCTTATTAAGTGTTTATAGCAAAATAAGCACTATAGGAAGCTGAAACATGTTTTAGCTACTACTGCTGTCACCACCACCACCACCACTACTATCATTGCTACTATCTTCCTCACCCAATTAGCCTTAGGAAAATTGTCTAGGCCATTGTTTATGGCACAGTTATAGAGAAGGGCTGGAATTTAATTCTAGTAGTTACTACTAAGTTTTGGACAAATTTTGGAGTTGTATTTATGGATGTATGAGCCGCCATTTTGTGCGTGGTGATTTACGGATTTAGGATGATAGACTCTCAGAGCTGGAAGAGGTTGTATGTGTCAATTCACATTTTACATGAATAAAATTGGATCCACTAGAGTTGATGCCAAAGGACAAGATAACAGTGCAATCTCTGGCTTCCAAGGCTCTTGATGCATGCCTTGATGCTACTTGGCTCTTTAAAACCTAGATATTCTCCACCACAATGAACATGGAAATTTTACTGTTGAATTTCTAGAATTTTTTATTTTAAAAGATCTGGTATAACCAAAGATAGAGTATTAAATACCCACATGGAATCTTAGGGTGGCTCACTCTTAATAGGTGGATATGTTTAATATTCAGATATTAGCAGAATATCCATGACCTGCTTCTGTTTTACAAAGTTCTGAAACTAGTTAAGATGACTGTACTTAAACTTTCTGATGCATAAAATGTAGATCTCAGGTGAGATATTTTATATGGAGACTTACCGTACATACTCATGTATAAGCCAAATTTTTCAGTACTTTAAAAAAATCATTTTATTGGAGGCTCATACCACTCTTATCACAATCCATACATACCTCCATTGTATCAAACACATTTGTACACTTGTTATCATCATCATTTTCAAAACATTTTCTTACTAATTGAGCCCTTCGTATCAGCTCCTCATTTTCCCCCCTGCCTCCTCCCTCCCTCATGAACCCTTGATAATTTATAAATCATTATTTTTCTTTGTCTTGCACTTTTCAATGTTTCCCTTTATCCCATTATCTGTTGTCCAGTCCTCTGGGAGGGGGTTAAAGTTCCCATTTGTGATTGGTTCCCCCTTTCTCCCCCTACATCCCCTTCCCATCCTGATATGGCTACTCTCAATATTGGTCCTGAGGAGTTAATCTGTCCCATAATCCCTGTATTTCCAGTTCTTATCTGTACCCATGTACATGCTCTGGTCTAGCCAGATTTGTAAGGTAGAATTAAGGTCATGATAGTGTGGGTGAGGAAGCATTAAAGAACCAGAGGAAAGGTGTATCTTTCATCGGTGCTATATTGCACCTTGACTGGCCTGTCTTCTCCCTGCAACCCTTCTGTAAGGGGATGTCCAATTGCCTACAGATGGGCTTTGGGCCTCCAATCTGCACTCTCCCCACCCCATTCATATTGACATGATATTTTGTTCTGGGTCTATGGTAGATATATAATCATTTGTCAATATGAGGATTAAGAGTGAAGGAGTGGGGTCTACTCTGTCAATTGGATCAAAGCCAATGAGGCTTCTGTGTGGGCATAGGTCTTCCCCTAAGGATTCTGGGAATTCTGGTATTTCCTTATTGGAGGTGGGAGACTCTCTGCTCACACCCTGGGAGACATAGCAGCTGACAATATTCGTGGACCCACATTGATGCAGCCCTGGGAAGCCATGCAGAGACCCTTGCCAGCGCTGAGATGTTTCCATTGCTACTGGATCCAAAGACTTTCTACCCAGTGGCCTGTGATCTTCTACATTCAGCGTCATTGCATGTGTTTCGTGAGTCTGAACAGGAATTTATACATTGATATCAGGCACATAGGCTGACATCTGGACTGGGCTGGAATGTGTTATCAATGTTCAATTGCTCTTGTAAATGCATCTCTTTCTTATACACATATGTGTGTCCATGGATTTGTTTCTCTAGTCTACCCAGACTAACACAGGGTGTTTGATGCTTGATACCTGATCCTATCGACACCTCATGATAACTCTGGCTGGTGTGCTTCTTCCATGTGGGCTTTGCTGCTTCTCAGCTAGATGGCCACTCATTTATCTTCAAGCCTTTAAGACTATAGATGCTATATCTTTTGATAGCTGGTACCATCAGCTTTCTTCACCACATTTACTTATGCACCCATTTGTCTTCAACAATCTTTTCGGGAAGGTGAGCATCATGGAATGCAAGTTTAATAGAACAAATTGTTCTTGCATTGAGGGAGTACATGAGTAGATGCCCAATTTCCTTCTCTTTCCTTAATACTAAACCTATAAATATATGCACATAGATCTATTTTCCCATCATCATATATAGATATATTTACATAAGTACATGCCTGGGTTTAGATCTCTATAAATGCCCTTTGCCTCCTAATTCTTTCCTCTATTTCCATTAACTCTCCTCTTGTCACACTATCATGTTCAGCCTTCATTTGGGTTTCAGTAATTCCTCTTGGTTACATTGCCCTTAATCAAACCCTACCAGACCTCCTGCACCCTCCTTGCCATAGATTTTGGATCACTTGTTTTTCCCTTGTCCCTGGGTTTGTTAATACCCACTTCCTTTCCTCCGTCTCTCCCTCTCCCATGTCCCCCCAGAACTGTCGGTCCCATTGTTTTCTCCTTTGGCTTGTTTATCCCGCCTATCTAATCTAGATAGACATGCAGATATTGTAATATGTACAAACACAATACAGAGCAAAACAAAGCAACAATGGAAAATAAAACAATAACTCCAACAAGAACAAAAACTAATGACAAAAAAAAAACGAGGAAAAAATCTATAAATAGTTCAAGGTCTATTTGCTGACCTTTACTAGTGTTTTCCAGTTGAGTCTAATGGGGTGCCACACCCTGACCCCACAGTCTATTTTGTAAATCATTTTATTAGGGGCCCGTAGAGCTCTTATCACAATCCATACATACATCAATTGCATAAAGCACATTTGTACATTCATTGCCCTCATCATTTTCAAAACATTTGCTCTCCACTTAAGCCCCTGGCACCAGCTCCTCATTT
>NW_022111315.1:1866404-1873864 GCF_000313985.2 Echinops telfairi | reverse complement strand
GACAAAAAACAAAACAAATCACAGTCTACTTTTGGTGTTCATTCAGGACTTCATTGCTGTTCGCTTGTACACCCTTAGTGTTTCGCCTATGTGTGGTGGGGTCAGATCTGGGATACATTCCTGCAGTATGTCTCCAGTGTTGTCCCCCGTAGTGCTATGAGTCAGTGAGGGATTTTGTGTCTCGTGGTGGGGCCGACTAGATGGTCCTCTCTGTGCATTGACTTCTCTGAGCAGAAATATCGGCGAGCCAGGATGTACTTCACTCTTTTTCCCTCCCCCTTCGTTTGCTCCTGTGTGCTCTGATCAGACACGTCCCTCTCCATGATCTGTAGCTTCAGTGCTGTTCCCTGAAATGATTTCTTCTGGGGGAAAGGGGTTAGTTGGTAATGGGGTCAGCTTGTCATGCCTCTCTATTGGTTACCTGCTTCAAGCCAGTGTGTGGCATTCTCATCTTGGAACACTGGGTTTCAGCACATTTTTATGCAGTTTGGGTGGTAAAATGAGGTGCCTTGGCTGATATTCAGGTCGGCTTATACTCAAGTGTACACGGTACATAATGTTCTCGGGATTTTTTGGTGTTTAAAAGAAGTTTAATTATTTATCTTAATGATGTGCTATCAGATGATGTGTTATCAGTCATATATGTAATATATATTGAAAAAAGTCTTTTGTTTTGCTTTCTATCTTGACCTGAGCACACAATACATCTCTGTTTGAATGATGTTTTGTGTCAGGAGAACAGTACACTAGTGCTTTCCTATAACTCTCTTCAGCATTTTGGGTGATATAATAAAACTATTAACTTTCTATTGAGCCCTTGGGATCAACTCCTCTTTTTTCCCTCTCTCACTCCCCCACACTCTCGTGGCCACTTGATAGATTATAGATTGTTGCTATTTTCATATCTCACACCAATCGCTGTCTACCTTCCCCTCTGGTATCTGTTGTTCTTCCCCCTGTTGGGGGTGTGTGATTATGTGCCATTCATTGCGATTGGGTCCTCCTTCCTCCCTTCCCCCCCTTTCCCCTACCCTTTTGGTATCGCTGTTCCTGTTCCTGAGTTCCATGTGCCATGAGCTTTGTCTCTTGCCTATACCTATGTACATGTTCCGATCCAGTCCAGAGTGGGAAGCAGTACTGGGGTCATGGTAGTGGGGGGTGCGGAAGCCTCAGGGAACCAGAGGTGTTTGCATGATCCATCAGTGTTCTACTGCACCCTGAATGACTCATCCCTTCCCTGCTGACCCCTGTGTGGAGGGATGTTCCATTGTCTACAAATTGGCCTTGGGTCTCTACTCTGAACCCCCTCCTTCTCACATTGTTGTTTGTTATGAATCTTCTGATGCCTGTTATTCAGTCCTGATGACACCTCATGATCATACCAGCTGGTGTGCTTCTTCGATGTGAACTTGTTGCTTCTCTGCTGGATGGCCGCTCGTTTAAATTCAAGACTTTAAGACCCCAGACACTATATCTTTTAGTAGCCAGACACCATCCGCTGTCTTCACAACATTTGCTTATGTACCCATTTTGTCTTCAGCAATCCTGTCGGGGGTGGGGTAGGGTAATGGTGAGCATCACAAAATGCCCTTTTGTTAGAGCAAAGTGTTCTTGTATTGAGGTAGGATATGAGCTGAGGCCCAAGGCCCATCCGCAGCCTCAGTGTATTGCCTTATAAATATATGTACATAGGCCTATACCTCTATTTTTATGGATTAATGTATTTACATAAGTACACACCTCTGTTAATACCTCTAACTATAGCTTTGCTTCCTAGAGCCTTCCTCTGTTTCTTTTTGCCTCCTCCTGTCCCACCATCATGTTCTTCCTTCTTCCAACTCTTTGTACTTCCTCCCAGCTAGATTGGTGTTGCTCTAATACCCACAGACTCTCTACAACCTCCTGGTTGTTGGATTTAATTTCCTTGTTGTTCCCCTGTTTGTGGTGTTATGACCAGAAGTTAATGATTCATGCATATTTATTTTTGAGAAAGTATAACTAAAGAATACAAGAGAAAAAATGAAAGAAAAGGGGAAGATAGGAGAAAAATGTGAAGAAGATAAAAAGAAAAGAAACAAAGAAAAAGTGTAAAGATGCAGAGAAGAGAAAATAAAGTGGCACACTTGAGTGTGGATGCAGAGCTCTGTTGCTATGGCAGTGTGAATATGTGTGGTTATTTGCCCTCAGGATATGCATGCAGAAGAAGGAGGAAAGGAAAAAAGTGGTTGAGTGTGTATGCCCGAATCTGTGGCAACATATGGTATATGCACACATGTCTCCTGCCGTGGTGTGTCTTTGTATAGGAGGGTAGGTCCATGTGAGAGGAGGATGTAAGAGGCAACAACCACCAAAAAAGCAAAACACAGTTTTGGTGGAAATTCCTGATCCTTTGGTGATATCGGTCTATGCACAAGTCAGTGATGCAGGTGTGTGAGCATATGCATTGCCCTTGTTTGGGGTGGAGGCTAGAGCAATGCCCTGGAGAAGGAGGGAGAAAAAAAAGGAATATGATGAGAAGGATTTAGAAGGGGGGAACCATTATTTGGAGGGTTGCCCACACTGGATAGTGAGGTCAACTGCACCAAGTGTCTAGCATGATCTGCTATCCATGCAGGACCACAGGCAAATATAGAGGTCAGAAGTGTTGCTGGGTCGTGTGAAGAGAAGGAGGTACTTTGCGCTGGGGGTCAATGGATTTCCATGTGTGCAGTGGTGCAGGTAGAGTGAAATGCACAGAACTAGTTCAACTGAAGGGGAGTCAGTAACAGTGAGCACTAGTTGCTGATTTTCACATGGTTGACTGCACAACCCTCCCTTTCCTCCCTCAATTCCCACAAACTTCAACTTTAAGAAACTTTGAACTATTTATCCTTTAAGTTTTTTGTTTGTTTGTTTACTGGCTTCAGGGAGTTCAGGACTTCCTTCTTGGTGGGATTTCACTGGTCATTGTTCAGGAGATTTGTCTGTGTCTGTTACCTGGTGGTCATGTTCCTGGACATCTCTTAGATATTCTTACTTCATCCCATACTGTACTAGCTGCTTAGCAGCTACATGTTCTTGAAGAAATTTTACTCATTTAATTTTTCTTGGAGGGATACTCTAGAGCATTGTGAATAGAAAGATAAACTTTCCTAGTAAATCCATTATGGATATTTTGTAAAGATGTCATTTAATTATCCCAATATTAATAATTCTAATTTTACCCTCACATTTTATCTTACTTTATAATAGTTACACTCTACTGAAATTCTTGCTAAGAGTGGTCATGATAAAAATCTACACCTCCTTTGATATATTTACATTGCTAGGTATTGATGGTAGAATAGGATTAATGTATTTTGTGCAAAGATCTCCATATGGGCTCAGTCTCAACACAGATTATATTTTTAATATGACTACAGATATGAACTTCACATCATCTTTTGGGTATAGAGTCATCTTTCTCAAGTGCTTTGTTTCATTTTTACAGTATATCATTTTAAAGTGGAATATTTTATTGAAATATATCTTTGAATGAAGGCCTTCCTAAAATAATTCATGTTCACATTCCACCAATTCTTCAACTACCATATGATCTTAGAATTTCAGAAGACTACTTGTAAACATCAGGCACAGCTTGGAAAGTTTCATCCAGATACTTAAAAACAGACCTGAAGTTTCGGTTGAAAGGAATATGAGTTGAAAGGAATATAGGATAAAAAGAGAGAGAAAGGAATATAGGATAAAATGCTCCAGTGAGGTGGACTAGAAGATTGTTTTACAGAGAAATTTAGCATTGGGTATTATCTCTTTATGTGCTTAGTCAGTCTGAGAATCATGGTTTATGTATTGTCCCAGTGTTTGCTTCCTACAACCCATGTATGGCCTTTTCACTACTGTTCGGTTTTGCTTCTACTACCCATGTTTGGTCTTTTCACTACTGTTGAGGCTTGGGAGCAATATTTATATTCAGCAAATAATTTTTGAACAAATGAGTAAGTAGAAACTAAAAGACAAATTTGTCACCTGCCCCCACAAAAGATACCACACCTTTTACTTTTAACGTGGATAATTATTAAAACAGTTTCTGTGGTTAGGGATTTTGTATTTTATCTGACTTCTAGTTCCACATAAAAATTTGGGCACTGGGAAAGGGGGAACCGATTACAAGAATCTACATGTGACCTCCTCCTTGGGGGATGGACAACAGAAAAGTGGGTGAAGGGAAACGTTGGACCGGGCAAGATATGACAAAATAATAATTTATAAATTATCAAGGGTTCATGAGGGAGGGGGGAGCAGGGAGGGAGGGAAAATTTTAAAAATCTCCGCTTATACACAATTTAAAAAATTAGGTACTGCCTAATCTGTTTATTCATTAATATATTTTGACATTTTTTCATAATTTATTATTTTCCCTTAGAATGTACATGAAAAATATACACATACACCAACTCAATAATTTCTAGGTATACAATTCAAAGACATTGATTATATCCTTTGAGTTTTACAACAATCTCACCCTCTGCTGAGTCGTTCCTTCCTCATTAACATAAACTCACTGCAATCTTTCAATGGCCAAGGCAGACCATTTTTTATACTAATTAAACTAAATTAAATTACTCTTTGGTTTTAAGATGACTTCAGGGAATATTTTTTGTTTAAGCTTAAAAAATGGTCTCAGGGAAATAGTTTCAGTAGTTCATGTACTTTCCGTGATTCCAAAATGCCTAGAATCCATGAGTATTTGAAGTTCTGTTCTTCATGCTCCCCCTTTGGAACATGATTCTTCTATGAACTCTTCAATCAAAATATTCAGTAATGGTAGCTGGCCACCATCCAATTCTTGTCTCCCAGCAAAGGAAGCAAGTAGCCACTTATTTCATATCCTCTTCTTACATCTGATTCTGCTTTTTTCTCTACTCTTCTAGGTGAATAGAGAACTATTTCTGTACCCTAGATGGTCTCTTGCAAATGTTTAATTCCCCAGGCACTACACATGAACTGAGAAGTAACACAGAAGCACTAAACATATTATTTGTCCAATTAACTGTCTCCTCAGCGACCCTAAACCTACAAACCAAGGAATCAAATTCCACGAGGTATTTACTTTTCCATAAACAGCCTTAGATGCTACTCTTTCTCTGTCCTGGTTATAAATATATCTATCACACTTTTTCCAATTTATTGTTTTACAGATATATAACTTATTGATGGAAATGATAATAATCATTTAATTATTTAGTCAATTAATGTGGCTTGTCCGTCATCATTAAACTTTCCTTTTTTCTTCCCTTCTATCACTGGCAATCACTACCAAACTTTGGTGTTATTCTATACATTTGCTTTTTCTTGTGTTTTTATGTAAGGAAGGTCCCATGATGGTTGTGATTTATGATTGGTTTATTTTGCTCAACATCACATCATCAAACTTCAACCATACTATACCTTGTATCAAGACTTAATTTCTCCTACTGGCTGAATAATATTTTTGTATGTCTGTATCACATTTTGTTCATCCATTCATCTGTTCATGGACAGTTATGATATTTCCATCTTTTGTCTATTATGTGTAATGCCATATGAACATTGGTGATTTTAAAAGTGTGTTGCTTTTCTTTTTATTGTTAAGTTGTAAAAGTTCTGCATATGTTCTTGTTGTTAAACTTGTGCAAAACATATGTTATTTTCCCACCCTATAGGGTGTTTTTTTCATTTTTTTTGTTTGTTCATTTCCTATTTGTTAATGACTTAATGAAGTAAATATATACATTATATAAAATGAACTGTCTTAAAGTGAACAGTTCATTAGTATTTACTACCTTCATAATATTTCCAACTACATGACTATATAATTCTTTGCATTTCTACCACTCCAAAGTTAAAACTTTCTCTGAGTGATTTCTCCCTATTCTCCTTTGCCCACAGCAATTGGCAACCACCAGCGTTCTCTCTATGGGATGATCTACTCTGGATACTTCATAAAATGCAAGCATATAATTTGTGAGCTTTAGTCTCTGGCTTCTTTCACCTAGCAAAATGTTTTGGGGTTCACCCACATTGTACATAGCATATGCCAGTAATTTATTCCTTTTAATTGTTGAATTATGTTGTATTGTATGTACTCCAATTTGTTTATCCATTCATTTGTTGATGGATATTTGGGTTGTTTCCACCTTATTGCTATTCTTGGTAGTTCTGGTGTGCATAAGTTTATATGTATACTTGTACCAGTTTTCAGTTTTGTTGTGTACATGCCTACAAGTAGAATTGCAAGGTCATATGGTAACTCTAAGTTTAATTTTTAAAGGAATTGACAAATGGTTTTCCATAGCAGCTGAACCATTTTACATTCCAACCAACAATGTATGAGGTTTCCAATTTCTCCACATCTTCACCAACCCATTATTTTCCATTTTTTTCTGATAATAGCCATTAAAGCACATGTGAAGTGTTAGCTCATTGACGTTTTGCTTTCTATTTTTATAATGGTTTGGGCATGTTTTCACATGCTTAACTTCCTTAGAGAAATGTCCAATCAAGCCCTTTTCTCATTTCTATTTGACTTACGTTTAGCATTTTTATTGAGTTTGGGGAATTCTTCATATATTCTGAATATCAAACAACCTTGTAGGACAAAGTAGAATGGACTGAGTGGGTTTCTGAGACTGTAATTCTTTACCAGAGCAGAAAGCCTCATCTTTCTCCCTCAAAGTGACTGTTGTTTTCAAATTGTTGACGTTGTTAGCAACCCAATGTGTAGCTCACTGTTCCACTTTATTAGATATTAATCACTCACTGCCATCAAGTTGATGCCGACTCATAGTGACCCCCCACACACACACACACATACACACACATGGGTTTCTGAGACTGTAAATGTTTACAAAGGTAGAAAGCCCCATCTTTCTCCCACGGAGCTGCTGGTGGTTTCGAACTACCGACCATGAAGATTGTAGTCCAACAAATAACCATGACAGGACTAGGGCTCCGTTATCAGATATTTAGTTAACATATATTTCTCCAATTCCATATGTTGTCTTTTCATTTTCTTTATAATATCCTTTGATGGATGAAAGTTTTAATTTTGATGAAATACCATTTATTTTTTCTAATGTTGATCATGTTTTTGGTGTTATATCTAAGGTCATAAAGCATTATTTTCATATTTTATTTTAAGCATTTTTTTCTTATATTTAGATCATTAACTCATTTTGAGTGCATGAACATGTGACGTGAGGCCTGACTTCATTATTTTGCATGTGACTATTCAGTTTTCCCAACCCTACTGTCAGTATTGTTAAATATCAATTAACTTTAAGATGTATGTGTTTATTTCTGTATACTCAATAGTATTTCTTCCAACTTTAAAAAAATCGTTTTATTAGGGGCTCATACAGCTCTTATCACAATCCATACATACATCAATTGTGTAAAGCACATTTGTACATTCATTGCCCTCATCATTCTCAAAACATTTT
>NW_022111315.1:1847990-1865656 GCF_000313985.2 Echinops telfairi | reverse complement strand
ACCACATTTGCTTATTCACCCGCTTTGTCTTCAGTGGTTGTGCCGGGAAGGTGAGCTTCATAGAATGCCAATTTAACAGAAGAAAGTGTTCTTGCATTGAGGGAGTACTACTCAGTAGTATTTCTCTGACATCTATATCTGTTTTGTGCTGAGCACATTTTTAAAGAAATTAATCATTTTATTGGGGGGGCTCTTAAAAATCTTATTAACAATCCATCATTCAATAGTATTAAGCACACTTGTACATATGTTGCCGTCGACATTTCCAAAACTATTTCTTTCTACCTGAGCCCTATGTGATTGAATGACACTAACTTTGTAATCAGTTTTGAATTTGAGACATGATTTTCTCCAGTCCAAATCTAGTCTATGAGTTGGATATTAGTTAGGTACCCTTCCCAACTCTTGTAGCTGCTGACAGAAGCAGGAAAATGAAGAAGGAGGTGGAGAGACCAAGTTCAGTGGGGAAATCTGCTGCACAAAAACTCTTTAAATTGCGGAAGAGCAAGAATGTCACTTTGAAGACTAAAGTGTGCCTGACTGTCATGGTATTTTCAATGGCTTCGTATGCATGTGAAAGTTAGATAATGAATAAAGAAGACTGGCGAAGAATCAATGCAACTTGAACTGTGGCCTTGGCAAAGAATATTAGACTACCAAGAGAACACACAAATTTGCCTTGGAGGAAGTACAGCTAGAATGCTCCTCAGAAACAGGAATGATGAGACTTTGCCTCATGTGTTTTGTACATTTTATTGAGAGACCCCCGTCTCTGGAAAAGGACATGCTTGGTAAAGTAGGAGGTCAGCGACAAAGAGAAATGTAGAACTCCAGGCAGGTGGGACGCACGGGATAACTACTCAATACCCCAGGCAACTTAGTCGCACAAAATAACTAATCAATATTCGAGATTGGGTCATGAGGGAAAGGGAGAGAGACTCGAGAGAGAAGACCATTTCAAGCTTTTCTGCTCACCAATTTTATTAATTTTTAAATTCCATTTTCTAGGATCTTTTTAAAGCCCATTTTACTTATTATTGTTAAATATTGATTGATTGACTTTCTTTTCACTCTATAATGTTCATCTTTACTTTTTCTGACACATGCTGTCTTAAAGTCTACTTTTTTAATATTAAGATTGCCACCTCTCAGCTCTTCTATAGCCATTAATTTCATGGAATATTTTTGTAACAGTTTTATTGGAACTTCATCGATATATACAATTCAATTGTTTAATTATATCAAGAAGAGTTGCAATATCATTACCACAATCAATTTTAGAACATTTTCTTCTTCCTAGTAATCATTTTTATTAGTGTAATCATTTTTTAATTGTGCAAATAATATATACAACAAAACAGTCTCAAACTCAAAAATTTCTGCATGTATAATACAGTGTCATTAATTATTCTTTGTGTTTTGCAACAATTATAGATATTATTTTACACATTATTCCACCACCATTAACATAAACACAATGCCCCATAAGGGAGAAAAATCTTGCACCTTCACCCATGGTAACCACTGGTCTACTTTGGTTTCTTTTTCTTTTTTCAAAGTAGTTTTCTTTATGTGATATTCACATTTCCATTTTTAAGTTGCTTTTAAAAGAGTTTATTTATATCATCACTTTCATTTCTGGTGCTCCCTCCCTCCCCCCACATTCATTGTTTACTCCCCAATAAACCATTGGATTGATTGTTGTCTCTATGCATCTATGCATTCACTCCTTCTGTGCTTCATAGACTGGGAAAGCTAACAAAAACAAAAAACAAAAACAAAACAGAAAGAAAATAATAATAATATGAAGATAAAAATAATGAGCAAGAAAGAAAAGACCACTAACAATATTTTAAAAGCCAGGGAAGAAATTTATGTTGTTGTTGAACAAGTGAGAAATATTTAAGCCTAGAGCAAATTCAGGTTGGGTCAAGAGGTAGGTCAGCTGGCCAAGTATCATATTATATTGTGGATTGATCCACCATAATAAAGCTGTTCCAATTCCTTGCCTGTGGCCAAAGGGAATGTGCCAGAGGATTAATCTGACTATATACTCTCCAGATGGATTTTGGGCTTCCATTGGCCTCCATAGTCTTCTATACGTTGCATAATCACAATTTAAGCTCTAATACTTTCCCCGTCATCATATTTGGATTTTGTTATCTTCATCTTTGGATCATGCAGGCTGGCATGCTTCGTCAATGTGGACTTTATTGATGCCTCACTTAGATGACTGCTTGTTTGAATACAAGCCTTTAAGGCACAAGACACTATTCCAATTAATAGTCTGGCACCATCTGCTTTCTTCACCACATTTTTCTGTAACACCCTTTTTTTCAGTGATTTTTTTTCGGGGGGCGGGGCTTGATGAATACATTTATTGTATTTCTGTGGGAGACCTGCGTGCTCCTGAGCTCTGAGGAAGCTTGCCTTCTTCTGAGCTACACATTTTTTCTTCTGGGCTAGAGACATTTTGAGACAATTAGACCTCTTCTTTTTAACATCTTTCTTAAGCTTTGTATAATAAACAGGATTCTCTCCTATGGTATCATGTGCTTTCTTATACCCCTCCTCCTTCACGTTAGGAGTTAAGTTGTTCTTTATGTATTGAGAAAATTGGCTCTTGTCAGCATCTTCATTCTCTTCCATTAGGTAACATGTATAGTCTGCCACTTTCTGGCCCATGATGTGTTTCCAATATACATCTGAATTGAATTCCTTGCTTTCTGAATCACAACGTGGTACTATGAGGGACAGACAAGCCTCCATCCACAGCCCCTTTCGGAGCTCCAAACACTTTATTTCCAATGGTGTTCTTGGCAAGGCTGGCATCCAAGTTGACCATCAATACTTTCCACATTGTATTCATCTCCACTAGACTCCACTTTGCCTTCATAGATCTTGTCCATGTTAAATCTATTAATAAGCCTATGGACCAGCAACAGACCAGTACAATATGCTCCAGCATAATTGGTCAGGCCAGCTTTCACACCATACTTGGGAAGTTTGAGAGCTTAAGTTGCACAGTCATATTCCCTTCTCTATGGGCATAAGCAATCTGACAGATGATATCCCTGTTGGTTACACAAAGTATCATCCTTGAGTGTGTTGTACTTATTTTTATCTTGGATTACCAAGCATTTTTAGCATAATAATCAGTTTTACCTTCTTGTCATCTCCTAAATTTCACTTGGTAACTCTTGAAGTAGTGCTTGTTCTTGACAACTTTAACAAACACCATCATGTGAAAAAGAAAGTAGTTTCCATGCCTCAACATAGACCTGCAGGGTGGCAGCTTTAATGGCAGGTGGAAGACAGGGGGGTGGAAGCTTTAATTATTTCTTCATGAAGGCAAATATTGAGCAGGTTACATGGAATATATTTTTACATCTTAGGCACTGAACTTTTTGATACCCTTAGGTTTAAGATGTGTCTTTTTAAAAACATATTAATCTAATATATTATATTAATATATATATTTTAGTAGATTTAAAAAGATGTGTCTTTTGAACAGCATATAGATGGATCATTTTAAAAAGAATCCATTCTGATAATCTGCCTTTGATTGTAGCATTTAGCTCATTTTCATTGATTCTATTTACTGATTAGAAGTAATTTATTTCTTCCATTTTACAATTTAATTTTTGTTTCTTAAGCCTTCTTTGTACTTTAGTACTGCTTACTTTGGGTTTCTCTTTGTTCAGTGTAGTGAGGTTTTTTTTGTTTCCTTATTTTGTTTCTGTATGTTTTAAAATTCTTTTCTTAGTTCTTACCATGATTACAAGTAGGGTAATTTGATAATAACTTAACTTCTCTAGCATACAAGAAATTTGGTATCTATTTCATTCCTCTATCCCCCTTTTGCTGTTACCTATTAATTACCTCTTTATATTAGATGTGCCCTGTAACATTTTATCCTTGAATTTATATATTTAAGTATCTCTGGTTACATACAGGAGACCTTTTGGTGCACTGGGCTAAGCCTTAATATGCTAACCACAAGGTCAGCATTTCAAACCCACCAGACACTTTTGCCACCAGGCAAAAGTTAGTTCTTTTGCCATACAAGTCATTATGAGTTGTAATCAACTTGATTGCTATAGGATTTACCCCCTACTCAGTAATTTACCCTAGCTTCCCTTACTATTCTTAATAAGCATAAAATAACATTTCTTTCTGCATGTAAAATTTTCGTGACTTTTTCTGTTACTGGCCTCATGTAATGTTTGTTCTTCTGGTTGTTCTCTTAACAGATTAGTATTAAGTGATTTGTCTTCAATTTCACTAGTTCTGTCTTCCACTTGTTCAATTCTACTCATCTGCCTTTCTAATGCATTATATATTTCTGAAATTTTAATATTAATTTGCTGGATTTTTATTTGCTATTTTGGTAAGTGCAAGTAAATTTTTCCTTAAGATCGTCTAACAATGGATGCAGCAGTACATTGACAGAGGACTGTCAGAAGGTCAGACTGGATTCAGAAGAGGACTTAGAACAAGGGATATTATAGCTGATGTCAAAAGGATCTTAGCTCAAAACAGAGAATACCAGAAAGATGTTTCCTTGAGTGTAATTGAAAATGAAAAGGCAGTGTGGACCGCATTAAATTGTGGATAACCTTGAGAAGAATGGGAATTCCAGAACACTTCATTGTACTCATGAGGAACATATATATGGATCAAGAGACAGTTGTCCAAACAGAACTAGGGAATACTGCATGGTTTAAAATCAGGAAAGGTGTGTGTCAGTGTTGTACACTTTTACCATACTTTTTCTATCTGTGTGCTGAGCAAATCATCAGAGAACCTGAATTATATGAAGAAGAATGTTGCATGAGAATTGAAGGAAGATTTATTAATAACCTGTAATACGCCGATGGCATAACTTTGCTTGCTGAAATAAGGAGGAATTAACTCAATGTAAATCTTCACAACTGAGCCAATAGGTAAATGGAGAAAAGCTTGTTTCGGTCCACAATCAGTGCTCACGAAGCAGCAGTCAGGAGATCAAAAGATGTGTTGCATTAGGTAAATCTTCTATACAAGACCTCTTTAAAGTATTGAAGAGAAAGGATATTATTTTGAGGACTAAGGTGTGCCTGACCCAAGCCATGGTATTCTCTATTGCCTCATATGCATGTGAAAGTTGGACATTTATTTAATTTTTACTTATTTTTATATTTATTTCCTGAATTCTTCTAGATATTTATCTTTTTCTTAATTTCTTTCTTACTCTATGATAGGGACCTGTGTATAATTGTATTGAATTATTTATTAGGTAATTCCAGTACTATTTCTTCTTCTAAAAAAAATGGTCTTGCTCCGCATTTTGGAAACTTCCTTAAGCCTTATTGAGCTCTTTCTTTGGCATAATTTGAAGTTGTCTGTAGTATCTGAGATATTGTGGTGCTACAGTTGGTTATGTATTGCTTCACCCTGGTCTTTTGTTTTAAAAACAAATATATCCACACAATGAGGCAGCCAGAATACTCTGGTTGCTAGTTTGACAGCACTGAGGCTTTTGCTGTTTGTCTCCAGATGAATTTGGTAGCATGTGAGAGCATGGGCACAATTATTTGATCCCTGACTGTATAGAACATCTGAGAGCAGGCTGGGTGTCATGTGTATGGTTGACACACTCATGCTAGAGTGGATGGTGGTACTTTGAGATAATTAAGGTTTATTGTGCCAACCTGGCCAATAAATACATGTGGGACTAATTGAAGGGCAGAGAGATAAATGGCTCCGTGAACCTCGCCTTTCTAGTTCTCGGATCTCTTGCTCTCTGATGGTCTGAGCAGGGTGCAGCGGGTTTAGGCAATTCCCTGCTTTAGCTGGCAAGGCTCACTTCCTGTGAAACATCCCTGAGGAGAAGCCCCATGGACCTCCCCTGAAGCAGCCGTGGGTTCTGGAGCAGCTGCGTGGAGACCCTTGCCAGTGCTGAGATGCTTACATGCTCACTGATTTGGCTTTCCACCTGCAGTCAGCATCATTGTATGTGTTTTGTGAGATTGAGGAGAACTTTGTAGATAGGTGTCAGACATATGGGCTAATGTTGGACTTATGGGCTTGGACAGCACCAGGTGGGGATGCTTTCTTAATGTACACTTGCCCTTTATATAAAACTCTCTCTTATATACATATGAGTTTCCGTGGATTTGTTTCTCTAGTCTACCTAGATTAACACACGCTTATATAGTGATGTAGTGGCAGGTGTGGGTGATTGGCTTGGTAGGTTCGCTACCTCTGATCTGACAGAGGGAAAAAATGCAAAAAGGAGAGAGGAAAACAAGGCAATAAAAGGGGGAAGAATGGAGAAGAAAACATAAAAGGAAGAAAAGCATCACATTACTGGCACAAGTGCTAGCTGATATACAAGGCGGAACACGCTATTTGCTCTGTGAATGTGCACATTGCCAAACGCAAAGAAAGGGTAAGTGCTGATAAAAAATGAAGAAGGGTGCAGCCAGGTTAACTTTTCTGCAGGATCACATACCATAACCTGAGGAGGTGGTAGCAAGTTCTGGTAACCATGGATGGGTCAGGAGTGGGGCAAATGCTCCTTGAGTTACAAAAATGAGGAAGAAGTGGAGAGAGTAAAAAGAAAGAAGTGAAAAGAGGATGGAGGGGAAAAGGGGAGAACTAAGAAGAAATAAATAGAGAGTAATATAGTGCTAGCACAGGTGTTAAGCCTCTAAACACAGCTGTAGTGGAAATATTGACCTTTCTCTGCAGGAGTGTGCACTACTGACCACAGGGTTGGGCAGATAGAAGAACTAAGAAGTCTTCAGGGGCAAAAAAGGCATTATAATACTGAAACAAATACACTAGATGTTAAATACATCTGTGATGGAAACATAACACTTGTTATGTTGAAGCATGTACCAATCATGGATGAACAGGTATAAACTTTTCAAATGTGGAGTCAGGTTATCCACTCTGTGTGATCACATACCACTGCCTGTGGAGATGTGAATGATGGGGTTGCCAACTATGGAGACGGGGGTGTAGGGGTACCGCCTCTGTAGAACCTAAAATGAGGTGGGGAAGTAAGGGGAAAGGGAGTAAGAAATAAGCAGGAAGAAATAAAAAAATAAAAGAGGTGAGAATCAGCCACCAAAAAATGGTTACATTGGAAATGCAGAGCTTTTTCAATGGGAGCATACAGCTAGACCACAGAAATATGTGGTGATAATCGGGGTTGGAGGCGGGGGGTGGGGGGTGCGCGGAGAAAAGACTAAAACAAGGAGGGGGAGACATGGAATAACCATGAAAGGGAAAAGAAAGTAGCAGAATACTGGTGCAAAAACAGCCGAGGCAGGAAGGAGTAGGGGCAGAGGATAGGTAACCATTTATGGGGATCCAAACAAAGGAGTAGAGGAAGGAAAAACATGTAGAAAATAAAAAGAAGTGGGAGAGGGAAGAACGTAGAACAAAGGGGGAAAAACAGCACAGTAATGCTGGCAGCACTTGTCGGCATGCACTGTTGACTATGGAGGGTTGACCTGAACACTTTTTAACTTGGGGACAGTAGGGGAGAGAACATCTGTTTCACAGGATTAAAAAAGGAGAATTGGAAGAGGAAGAAAAAGGAGGGGGAAAAGAGGGAGAATAAAAGAGAATAACTGAGAAGAAAGCAATAATAAATTTGAAAGTGGCGTAGGACTGACATGGAGGGCGGCATTTCACTGTAGGTAGTGGCAAGGGTCAGAGGTAGGAATCACCTGAGTTTGGGTGTTGGTGCGGACCATGGGGAACAGAGCTGGTTTCTTGGTTCCTATCCTGATCATAACGTTACTTGCAATAATTTAGAGGCTACACTACGCTCAGCCAGTTGACAATTCACCATTTGCTATGTTTCCTCATTTACTGCTTTAGTTGAATTTCTTCCTCTAATCAATATTTGATTGTCTTTATATTTCACTTTGATGCTCTGTGTTCCGATATTGTTGTGGATATTCTAAATAGTATATGAAGAGGCTTCATTAAATTCATGGAAAAATTAAATTAAAAGATGAAAAGGTTCTTATTTTTCCATGAATTTTTGAAGCTTCCTTGTATCTGCCTACACAACCATTTTGGCTACTCACTCCTTATGCTTAGCAGGATCGGGTATTCTTGGTTGACAGGATTTTTTTTTTCTTTCAGCACTGTGTATGTGTGTGTGTTTGTGTGTGTGTGTAGAATATGTGCTTTAAATCTGGCTTTTATATTATTTTTTATTTAAAAATCATTTTATTGGGGACTCTTACAGCTTTCATCACATTCCATACATCAATTGTATGAAGCATATTTGTACATATGTTGCCATCATCATTTTCTGAACATTTATTTCTATTTGATCTCTTGGTACCAGCTCGTCTTTTTTAGTGCCCCCCCACCCTCATGACCCCTTGATAAATTATAAATTATTATTGTTTTCATATCTTATACTGACTGATGTCTCCCTTCACCCACGTTTCCATTGTTCATCCCCCTGGAGCAAGGGGGGAGGGGTTATGTGTGGATCCTTGTGATTGTTTCCCTTTCCTCCCCTCCTCCCCTTCTTTTCCCCCTCCCCTCCTTGTA
Source organism: Echinops telfairi (assembly GCF_000313985.2). Classification (NCBI taxonomy): domain Eukaryota; kingdom Metazoa; phylum Chordata; class Mammalia; order Afrosoricida; family Tenrecidae; genus Echinops; species Echinops telfairi. The sequence continues at coordinate 1,857,088 of NW_022111315.1, read as the reverse complement.
TTGATACTCCCATTTCTGCCCCCTGAGGGGTTTCTCTGAACTGGATTCCATGTGTCATGAGCTTTTATCTGTACCAGGGTTCATGCTCCGGTCTAGCCAGAACTGAAAGGCAGAACTGGGGTCATGATAATGGGGGGAGAAGCCTCATAGAACCAGAGGAATAATGTGTGTTTCATCAGTGCTATACTGCACCCTGGTTGATTCACCCCTTCCTTGTGACCCTTCTGTGAGGGGATATCCTATTGTCTACAGATGGGTTTTGAGTCTCTGCCCCAACCCCCCTCCTTCTCAACAATATGCTTGTTTGTTTGTTGTCTTCTGGTGCCTGTTACCTGATTCCATCAACACCTCATGATCACACAGGCTGGTGTGCTTCTTCCATGTGGGCTTGTTGCTTCTCTGTTAGATGACCATCTATTTAATTTCAAGCCTTTAAGACCCCATATGCTTTATCTTTTGATAGACCAGCACCATCAGCTTTCTTCACCACATTTCCTTATGCACCCATTTTGTCTTCAGCCATTGTGTTGGGAGGATGAGCATCACAGAATGCCAGATTGTTAGAAAAAAGGTGTTCTTGCCTTGAAGGAGGGCTTGAGCAGAGGCCCAAAGTCCGTCCACTTTCTCAATGTATTGCCGTATAAATATATGTACTTTGTTAGGCAGGGTTCTCTAGAGAAACAAAACCAGAACACTTATTACTTTATATATATTTATAAGAGGATAGGTTTATACATTCAGAAGGAATATAACAGCTAATTAGTCCACAGTATGGTACAGAGGGCTCAGTTGAACTCAGTTCCATGGAACAGTTAATATACTGGAAGCTCTTCAACTCAGGTAGGAGGCAGGGTCCAAGGTCAAAGAAGCAGACAGCCGAGTTTTCCCTCAGGCAAGAGAGGCAGAGTCTGCCCACAGGCAGCAAACAGCAGGGTGGGATACCTGCTTTGCCATGCTACTGGGTTGTACATCGCTTGAGGGTGAGGCTGGTGGATCCTGTCACCTTGCATTGCCGGAGTTTGAGATCCTATCAGGGCCTGCTTTGCTAAGATCCAGAGCTACTGACTTTTGGTGTCCCACCCTGCTGTTCAGGTCTCAAAGGAGCCTCAAGCTCTATGGACAAGATCCATGGATTGGCTTTGCCCACAGGTTGAGGCAGAGAACTAGCTAAAGCAGCAGTAGGTTCCAGTAGACTCCGATCACCAGAGAGCAAAAGAGAGGGTAGCGGGCCTTGCAGAACTATATCTCTTTACCCTCCAATCAAACTGCAATCTGATTAATCCTAAATGTTACTATTGGCCAGGTTGGCACAATAAACCAAACTGTCATGTGTACATACACCAATAACCTCTATTTTATGAATTAATATATTTATTTAAGTACACACAGCACTTTTTAATATATTGTTTTTATTGACATCTTATACATTCTAATACACCCATTCACATACAATTCTGTTGTTCAATCACGTCTGGTGGGGTTATACAATCATCAATGCTATCAACTCCCTTTCCCCCACCCCACCCCCCTTCCCATAGCCTCAGATAACCATTGATTATCTGAAGATAATCCTGTCACTATCTCTGAGGGGTCACCTATCCTGACTTCCATCTACTTAGTGGTCTTAAATATACAAATGAACATATGCACATCTAACAGGATTAATGAGGTAAAACACATAAATCCCTTAATAGTAAGGGAAGGAAATCTTAAAGAGCTAGAGGATAGTGATGTGTTTCATCAGTGCCATACTACACCTTTATCATCCATTCCATGTGGCCCTTCTGAGAAGGACAGTCCAATTATCTTGCAGGTGGATTTGGGGTCTCTATTGCATCCACACCCCATTCACATTTATTTAGTTGTGTGCTTTTGAACTTCTAATACCTTTTCCCGGGGATACCTCATGATCACACTGGCTGTTGGGCTTCTTCCATGTGGGATTTGTTGCTTCCCTGCTAGATGGCTGCTTACTTAATTACAATCCTTTAAGACCCCGGACACTATATTTTTTTATAGCTGGATACAATAATCTTTCTTCACCCCATTTGCTTATACACCCATTTTGTCTTCAGTGATTGTGTGAGGAAGGTGAGTATCATACAATGGCACATTCGTAGAACAAACCGTTCTTTTACTGAGGCAACATTTAAGTAGAATCCCAATGTCATCTTCTTCATTGTTACATATGCATATATATACATATTTAAACAAATACACATGTATTTATATATTTATACATGTTCCCCCCTACTACACGGTTATATTTACCCTTCTTTCACCTCTCAGTAATTCCTCTGACACTATTATCTTGTGCCCATCATTATTGGCTCCCCACTTCCCTCCCCTCTCATACCCCCAGAAACCATCAGTCCAGTCACTGTCTCTAGGTTGCCTCTCTTGGATATCTTGTATAGATAAACACCAAAATAAAAACAGATAGTCACAAGTCTGACAGGAACCGTGTTTTAGAACAGATGAATACCTCTATGTTTAAGAGAAAGAAGGACATATTACAAACCATCAGTCAGTCTCCATTTCATTCAGGGATACCTATCCTGGGTCCCACTTATTTAGCAACACATACACCCTATTAGTCTTCAGCAATTTTGTCTGAAAGGGAGCATCCGATAAGACCACATTGTTATTCCCATAGTCAGGGATGGAGTGGTCTTGTGCACCACCACCCACCCATTACCCCTTCAGTCTTTCAGTGTGGCCACCTTATGAGTAATCCACAGCCAGTTCAGATGGGGTGCCAAGTGCTGCTCCCCAGGTCAGAAGTCTACATTCGGGATTCTTCAAGTACTTCATGGTTTTGCTCCCTTCCCTAGCTTGTTGCACTCCCATCATGGTTTGACCCCAGGTAGGTGGGTCAGATAAGTCTCTCTCCCAAAAGGGTATCACCAGGGCTATCCTCTGCAGTACTGTCATCTAGGGAGCGGACATCGCATCTCTGCAGTCATCTCTGGAAATGAGCTGCTCTGAGCAGGAACATAGTTCTTGTGAACCGGCAAACTGGAATGAGGTCTACTCTCACTCTTCCTTTGCTGTGGAGATATAAAGAAGTCCCTCCCTTGGGTGGGTTAGTGCCCTGACCACCCATTGCTGTTTGTATTCTTCCCCCACACCTCTGTGGGCCTTAAAGGCATATGAGAGTTGGGGGTAGGGAAGATGCCTTTTAGTACAGATGCTATTTGCATCTGGTGTTGATGACATATGAATCATGACATTCCCTCTGGTCTATACTGTTTCTGAGGCAAAATCAGCATTCTTTGTTTGTGATTGCTTGCTTCTGATACTGCTTTCACATTTCCCTATCTTTAATTTTCGAGATCCTAAGATGATGTGTTTTGGTGCAGAGCTCTTTGAGTTTATGCTGATTGGGGTTCTTTGAACTTCTTATATTTGTAGATTCATATCCTTCATTAGATTGGTGAACTTCTGTAAACCTCTTTTCTGTTTGTTTTCTCTTTATTATCTTCGTTTGGAGCTTCCATGATTTTTATCATATGGCTTGTGTTTTCCTATAATTCTGCTAAAGTGTGCTCAGCCTTTGTTAGCCACCATTCTTATTTATCTTCAATCTCTTTAATTTCAATGTTTTTTTATAGTATAATTTGCTGATTCTTTCTTCTACCTAATTAGATCTGCTGCTAAGTCCTTTTTCCCATTTATCCAGTTTTAATTTCTTTTTCCAGATCCTCATTTTGTTCTTGCATTGTTCTTATTATTTCTTCTAGTTCTTTGCCTAGAGTTCTTCGTTTTCTCTTAGTTCTTTAATTATGTTTAATGCTATTGTATTGTATTCTCCCAGCTTTGAAAATCATTTAGTCATCCCTAGATACATTTTCACTCCTACTGTCATCTTAATTTGGATGTTTCATTGTTTCTCAGTTGTTCATGTATCTTGTGTGTGTGCGTGCGCGCATGTTTTCGTGTTTATTGTCGTGGAGGCATTGGAATTATAAAATGTGTCTTCAGTTTTACCAGGATTTTGTGGTTTTGTTCACATTACTTTCTGTAAAGTACTCTTATGTAGGCATATCCTTCGACTTTTGCTTAATGTCACCTCTCCTTCTGTAATAGCTCCTTCACCTTCCCCGACTTAATTAGGATTCAAAATGTCCAGATCTTGTTTTTCATCTGTCATTCTTGCCCATACACACCCAAGAACACACTGATCACTCCGTTAACCAGTAGTCACAGCCACTTCCTTGAGATACTGTGTACTCTTTAATCTGTCTACTGGGGTGCATCCACCTATCTCTGTTTTCCATGCCGTACATTCTCTTTTTTTCTGCAATCATGTTTTAGTTAGAAAACCCATACTCGGTGTGCCCTCTCCGGGCCTGGATGTTGTTCTCCATTTTGCCCAAAGTTTGATTTCCTATATTGTAGGGGCTCTTTATATATGAACTAGCATTCAGGGGCAGCAAATTTTCTCTCATTTCAATGTGGCAGTGGGGCTCGTACTCCTCTGAAGACCTTTAAGAGATCTGTCTTGGTTTCCGAGCCTGAGTGGCCCTGTCATAGTTGAAGGCACTTAAGTGATCCATGTCCTGATTCCACAGTATGCAGCCTACTGGAGGAGGACTGGAGGGATAATATCTCTCCAGAATGACCCCTAATGCGGTCTGCTTTGTTGACATCAGCGCCTTCCCTGTACTATGTTAGTTACGGATGTGGCCTTCAATGAAGTTGCCTGCTTTCTAGCACACAGCAGCCTCAGCCAGCCGATCTCTGCTCAACTGTAAGAGATAGCCTTAGACACAAGCTGATACTCAGAGAGATCTGTCCTGTTGGTTTAAGAGGCCTGGTTTTTCAGGTGTTCAAAGAGGCAATTAAACTGTTGACTACGGGAGCAAACTCCCCTATTTAAGCTTTCTGCAGAAATTTGTGTAGGCTTGCAACTTAAAGTGTCTGGGGAGAGAAAATGCTGGTATAATAAAAATGGACTCCAAGAGAGGTATACCTTATTGATTTGGGGGGGAGAAGATAGAGGTTTTCTTGCTTTTTATAGGCTGAGGGTATGGTGGTTAAGGAAGCAGGATCCTTTTGTGTGGCTAGTACCACAGTTCTTAGCTTTAATGACTGGGGATGAGGCAGGGAAGATGGGAGGAGAAATTTTCCTACTGTATACAACATGTTTGTTGATTCTTGCCTGCCTGCAGTTTACCCTTTGCTTTCCTCTGTTCCTTCCCAATTAAAAACAATTTTATTATTAAATTTCTTCTTTTTTATGTGGGGGAGGGTCATAACAGTGTTTATGCCACTATCTTCCCAGAGTACATGTATTTTTATTTTAGAGTTTACCTCTCTATTTGTGCTAGGGAATTGATGAGTTAGTTGGTTTGTTTACTGTTTATTTATTTACCAGCATTGTTCTATTGATATAGTCATGTAATCTATGATAGCTAGGATCTATTCAATCCTACATGAACTAGTGTCACTTCTCTGTATGGCAGGAGTGAAAAAGATCACCAGTAAAATCAGCCAGAAGAAAAAGGGCTGTGTGTTGTAGCAGATCTTTGAAGGTATCTAATTTGATCTTGTTATCTGTAATTAATAGAATAAAACAGGAAGAAGAACGTATAGTTTGTGGCTGATAGCACTTCTGAAAGCAGAAAGTTCTAATTTTTTTTTACTTTCAAAAAAATCTGGAAGAGAGCCTTAAATAATTCAAGGGAAGAAAAATTATGCCCAAATGAAGTCACAAGATTCAATTGATAATTCCAGCGATATGCAAGAAGAACTACAGTAATGTTAGTCTATAAGTACATACAATGCTATACAATAGATTGATTATACTAAACAAAAGAGAAAAATTCTTTCTTTTAGAAGTTTAAAATCTAAATATACAAGTTGGTCTGGAAGAATATGGATAAGAATAATAATTGAGCCCCATGGTGGATGGTCTTCAGAGCTGAAATGTTTCAAAAGCAAGTGCCTTTTTGAAATTATGAAAGTGGAAAGAGAGGAGTCCAAGTGTGCCAAAGAGTGGAAAGGTGCTTGGGGGAATCTGGGGAATGTGCAGCAGGAAAGGAGGGATGGGTAGTATGTCTGAAAAGAAACTAAACACAGAATGGCTAGAGATCAGATTGGCATTAGCATGGTAGAGCTTGGTGGATTTAAAAACAAGGTAGCAGCAGAACTTCCTACTTTCAGAGATATTGTTGGGGGTGGATTTATTACAAGCATTGCATTTGATTCTGTGTTAGGTCATTACAAACTCTCACATTAAATATCATCCTAAAGACTCTCTCTATTTTCCCTACATTTGAACTAATTCTGGGTATTTCAATCAGTGGACATATTCTTATTCTCATCCCTGCCTTTTCATGTGCTAGCCAACCTCTTTCCAATTTTCTTCAAATGGTCACTTTTTTCCTGGTCTCAAAATATCCTTTTATACTCTACCTCTATCTAACAGAGGTTCGAGTTGACTTACTGAGAATAACAAGGGGTCCTTAAAAAGTTTATGGGAAAATGGAATGAAAAGGTAATCGAATTTTCCATGAACTTTTTGAAACCCACTCATATATAGGAAACAAGATTATTTCAAAAATAAATGTCAAAAACTAGATGAAGCCAATATAAGTCCATTAAACCAGGTGGTGGTGTGGATTAGGTATTAGGTTGTTAACTGTAAGTTTGGTGCCTCAATCCTACCAGCTTTTCTGTAGGAGAAAGGTGAGGTTGTCTCAGAGAACCTACATAGGGTTGCTATGAGCCAGAATTGACTTAATGACAGTGGGTTCAGTTTGGGGAGTTTATAGTAATTGAGGCTTTTATGGTTATGCTATAAGTTTGACACTGAGCTTAGCAGGAGGGACATATTAGTTAAAGATTTTTCAGATGTGCATATTCAGTTTTACATATAAGGATTTTATCCTGAAGCCAGTGTAAGCTTTGGATACAGGGAATGACATAAATATATCTGTATTTAGAGCATATATAGGAAAGTTGCAATAAATAGGGGGATACTGAACTTAGTGGAATCAGATAGAAATCAGAATGTAATTAGTCTGGACAGGATATCTGAACGAGAATAGAAAGGACAGGACTGCTAGAAGGAAGGATAGGAAGACAGAGTCATTGCTTAACATGAGTCGAAAGGGTGCAATGAAGGATGCCTGTAGGGGTCTGATTTAACGAAAAAGACCATACCCTATCCCTTGCAAATGCAAGTAGATGAATTAAAGTTAAAAGCCTGAAAGGTTATGAAAAAGCTAAGAAATTCACATTTAGGGCAAAACAGAACAAAGAGAATTGAGAGATACCATTCATTTTGTACTATACATGCATGTGTACACATGTACATATCTATTTTACTTTTACTATGGTAAAATATTACAAAATTAGCCATTTTAACCATTTTAAGTGTACAGTCAGTGGCATTAACTACATTCTCAATGTTGTGCAGCCATTACCATTATTCATTTACAAAACAAAAACTCTATACCACTTAAACAATAATGCTTGATTCCTTCTCCTCCCTAGCCCCACTAATTAGTAACCACTAATCGACTTTCTGTCTCTATGCATTTGTTTGTTCTGGATATCTCATCTAAATGAAATCATATAGCTTTTTCCTTTATGTCTAAACATATTTTTTTCAAGGTTCATCAATGTCACCTCATGCATCAGGATTTCATTTCTCTTTGTATGTACATACCACATCTGTTTATCCATTTATCTAGTGATGGACTCTTCAGTTGTTTCTATCTTTGGGCTGTTGTGAATAATGATGCTGTGAACATTAGTGAAAAATATCTGCTTTGGTCCCTGCTTTCAATTATTTTGGGTATGTACCTAGAGGTGTAATTGCTGGATCTTAGGGTAATTCTGTGTTTGAATTTTTGTACCCACCAAAATACTTTCCACAGAAATTGTACCATTTTACATTTCCACCACCAATGCACAAAGGTTCTAGTTCTCCACATCCCTTTCAGTACGTGCTATTGTCCCTTTTTTGAGCATAACTATCCGATTGAGTGGGAAGCATGGTGTTCTTCCCCAGCGACTGGTTTCTCTTGACAACATGCTTGCTCCTTTTAGATAATTTTAAGAGTGACTGTGCATCCAATGGAGAGTGACAGTGTCGCAACCAGTTAAATTTCACAGCTGCTCCATGGGAGAAAGATAAAGAAACTTGCTTCTGTAAAGAAAAGACTTATAGCTTTAAAACTCTTATCTAGGGTCCTTATAAGTTGGAATTTGCTTATTGTCATTGAGCTTTGGTTTTGGATATTCATTGAGTAAGGATCCCTGGTAGCACAGTGGATTAAGCACTTTTTTGATAATTGTTGGTTTGAATCAACTAATTGCTCCTCAGGAGAAAGATGGGTCAGTTTGCTTGGGGTAGTTTGATGTGACAGGCAGCCATGGAAATCCACTATTTTTAAGAGTCACTATGAGTTGGAATTGACTCAATATTAGGCGGAATAATGTGCACTGAGTAAGGATGTAATTAGTTTGTTAATGAAAAGTTTAACCCTACTTTTTTTTTCCTTTTTTAAAAAAAAATTAAATCACTTTATTGGGGGATCTTACAGGTCTTATCACAATCCATCCATTGTGTCAAGCACATTTGTACATATGCTGCCATCATTCTTTTTATATCTTTTTTAAAAATTATTTTATTGGGGGCTCGTACAATTCTCATCACAATCCATACATACATCCATTGCGTCAATCACATATGTACATTCACTGCCCTCATCATTCTCAAAACATTTGCCCACCACCTCAGCCCTATCAGTTGCTCATTTTCCCCCTTCCCTCATGAACCCTCCATAATTCACAACTTATTATAATTTTGTCATAAGTTACCAAGTCCGACGTCTCCCCCCGCCCTCTTCTCTGCTGTCCCTGCCCCAGCGAGGAGGCAATACCTAGATTCTTGTAATCGGTTCCCCCTTTCCACCTAACATTCCGTTCAACCTTCAGGCCTCTCCGCTTTCACCACTGGTCCTGAAGGAGTCATCTGTCCTGCATTCCCTGTGTTTCCAGTTGCTATCTGTACCAATGTACATCCTCTGGTCTAGCCAATTTGTAAGGTAGAATTGGGATCATGATAGTGGGGGGGGAGGAAG
>NW_022111315.1:1843563-1846947 GCF_000313985.2 Echinops telfairi | reverse complement strand
ACTAGTTCTTTCCTCTATTTCCTTTTACTTTCCTTTTGTCCCACTATCATGCTCAGCCTTCATTTGGGTTTCAGTGACCTCTCTCTGTCACCTTGCCCTTGCGGTATCCCTACCAGGCCTCTCACACCCTCCTTCCCACCGATTTTGGATCAATTGTTGCTCCCCTGTCCCTGGGCTAGTCAGCACCACCTCTTTATCCCCGCCTCCCCCTCTCCTGTGTCCCCCCAGAACCACTGGTCCTGTTGTTTTCTCCTCCAGACTATTCATCCAGTCTATCTTATCATGATCATTCTTAGAATATATTTTTTGACTTTTTTCTAGGTTCTTGACTAATTCTAGTTAGGTGTGGGCTGGATATGTAACTTAAAATGGGGAGGTATTGGTATATATATCCAGTATGTAAACTCAACCTTGTTTTGTTTTTTTAAAAAGCAGATATTATATTAATGATAATAACTGAATTCAAGGGGACAGAGGAAATAGAGGAATGGGGATCAATGGCAAGGAGCAAAAGGGAATTTCAGGAGTAAATAGTGAAGATGGAAGGTGGGAGAAATTAGAATGGATTGTGATTGCATAACTCATTTTAAAGTCAATTTAAACATGGGGGTGTTCTAAAATTGATGTGGTGGTGATTGTACAATTCTCCTTGATATGATTAAATGATTGAACTATTGAGTTATATGATATATAAATTACTTTCCAATAAAACTGTTGGATAAATAAATAAATAAAACAGATACTACTGATTGTCTCTTGGAAATATAACACTGCTTTACAAACAGAAACATGGAAATGTAGCAGTGTTTTACAAACAAAAACCATCAAACAATTTCCTCAAATATCAGGGATCAGTGCTAACTGCAAACGTAACATATTAAGCCACTGGCTTATGTACTAGTATATGCAAAATTTGTTTATCCATTCATCTGTGGATGGTCTCTTGGGTTGATTTTACCTCTGGGCTATTGTAAATAATGCTGCTATAAACTTTAGTGCAGAAGTATTTGTTTGGGTCCCTGCTTTCAATTCTTTGTGATATTTACATAGGGGTGGAATTGTTGGATCATAGCAATTGCTGTGTTTACTGTTTAAGTGGTACAGAATTTCTGTGAATTTTTATTATTGTTAATTGCCATCAAGTTGGCTCTCACTCATTAAGGCTTATGAATAACAGGGAGAAATTATTACCCAGTTCTGTGATGCATAGAATTTTCATGGGTTAATACTTGATAGTAAATTAAAAAACTTTATTCCTAGTCTTTCTTAGTCTGGAATCTCTTGTGAAACTAGTCCACCATGTGTGACCCTGCCATTATTGGAAATATTAGTAGCATAGATATCAGCATCACAGCAACTTGTAAGCCAACATAGTACAATAAAGTGACAGATAGGAGGTATTATGCATTTTCATTGTATATAAATGAAGTTATAAAAGATTTCAAGTGTTGAGGGAGGGCATAAGCCCAAAGTCCTTCCACTTCCTCAATGTATTGCGATATAAATATCTGTACATAGGCCAATACCTCTATTTTTATGAATTAATATATTTACATAAGTGCACACCTATGTTTATACCTCTATCCATAGCTTTGCTTCCTAGATCTCCCTCAATGCAAGAACATTTTGTCTAATTACCTGGCATTCTGTGATGCTCACCCTCCCAGCACGATCGCTGAAGACAAAATGAGTGCATAAACAAATGTGGTGAAGAAAGCTGATGGTGCCCATCTATCAAAAGATATAGCATCTGGGGTCTGAAAGGCTTAAAGTTAAACAAGTGGGCATCTAGCAAAGAAGCAACAAGCCCACATGGGAGAAGCACACCAGCCTATGAGATCATGAGGTGTTGACATAATCAGGTAACAGGCACCAGAACACCCAAAATAAAAATTAATAAAAACCATATTGTTGAGAATGAGGGGAGTCGGAGCAGAGACTCCAAACCCATCTGTAGACAACAGGATATTCCTCTCAAAGAATGGGATTCATCCAAAAGGGATGAATCAATAAGAGTGCAGTATAGCACCGATGAAACACATTCCTGGCATTCTGTGATGCCTGATTTTCAGTCCTGATTTTCAGTTTTGGCTAGACCAGAACATGTACACTGGTACAGATAAGACGTCACAACACATGGAATCCAGGTCAGATACCACCCCCACCTCCCTCCCCAGGAACAGAAATGGGAGTAGCAATACCAGGAGGGTAGGGGAAAGGTGTGGGGAGGAGTGGAGGAAGGGGAAACCCATTGCAATGTGTGGTAGTTACATAATCGTATGTAAATTTGAGAGATTATGAGTGAAGGGGTGGAATATAGTCTGTCAATCAGGTCATAGCTAATGAGGCTTCTCTGTGGGCATGGCCTACTCTTGGGAATTCTGGGAACTCCGGGATTTCTTCCTTGGAAGCAGGAGACAACTCTCTCTTTGCTCACTCACTGGGACACATTGCAGCTGACAAGACACATGGAACTATGCGAGTGCCCTGACTGGAGAAGCCACGTGGACCTACCCTGATGTAATCAGACCTGTGAAGCCAGAGAAGCCATGTAGAGACCTCTGTCAGCGCTGAGATGCTTACAATGCCACTGGATCCAAAGACTTTCTACCCACTATCCTGTGATTGGCCTTCATTCAGCATCATTGCATGCATTTCGTGAATCTGAAGAGGACTTTATCGATTGGTTTCAGACATATGGGCTAATATTCGACTTAGGGACTTGATCTGGACTGGGCTGGGATGCTTTTTTAATGTACAATTACCCTTTATATAAAACTTTCTCAGACACATGAGTTTCTATGGATTTGTTTCTTTAGTCTACCCGGACTAACACACAATGATTGACACATAACTCCCCCACCACCACACCAGGGGGCAAACAACAGACAGATGGGTGAAGGGAGACAGTGGTCAATGTAGGATATGAGAATAATAATAATGTATAATTATCAAGGGTTCACAGGTTGGGGGGAAGGGTGCAAAAAAGAGCTGGTACAAAAGGCTCAAATAGAAAGTGAAATTTTAGAAAATGATGATGGTAACATATACAAATGTGCTTGATGCGATTGATGTAGGGAATATTATAAAAGCTGTGAGGGCCCCCAATAAAATGACTTAAAAAAAAGAATTTAAGTGATTTCCCAGTCTTCTTTATCTAGAATAATTTTGACTTCTCTCAGGTTCACATCCCTTCTATTGTAAAGGTTGCATATATCCCCTTTTTTTTAAAATCAATTTATTGGGGCTCATACAATTCATCACAATACATAGATCAATTGTGTAAAGTACATCTATACATTTGTTGCCCTCATCATTCCCAAAATTCGCTTGCCTCTTGGGTTCCCGGAACCCGCTAATTTTCCTTTTTTTCCCCCTCCCCTT
>NW_022111315.1:1841245-1842372 GCF_000313985.2 Echinops telfairi | reverse complement strand
TATGCCCTTTGCCTCCTACTTCTTTCCTCTATTTCTTTGCAGCTTCCTCCTGTCCCAATACCATGTTCAGCCTTCATTCTGGCTTCAGTAGTTCCTCGAGGTTGTCTTGACCTTGGTCACTCCCTACCAGTCCTACCGTCCCCTCCCTACTGTTGGTTTTGAAACATTTGTTGTGCATATATCCCCATTTGTTTCTACTAAGTCTTCCTTCCCTAAATAGTTAAGAAGCTTCCAACCAACCATTTCTGGTCCACTTTTCCTCTCTGTGATTGTAGTTTTGTATAATTGTTTATTTCTTAGAACAGGCAGCTTGGGGCCAAGGGGATACTTGCATTGTCAGTTAGAAATACTCTTATGTTACCTTATGCCCCCACAAAAAATTGACTTTGGATTAATTGTGTCTGTGGAAAAATACAGTTGTGATGCAGCAAATATTTGTGACTTTGAATTGACTTTGGGAGGTTTTCAACTTGATGCTTTTTGGAGTGTCCTTTTATAATCCATGTCACAAGATAAAATTTGCCTGCCGTTTGTCAATTTTGCCAATACTTTCAAAAACCATCTTGTCTCATTTATTTTTTCCCTTATTTTTCTGTTTTTGTGTTCAATCTCCATTTGTTTATCTTTATGTTCCTGTTGATCTCCAGGCTTATAGCATTGTGATCTGATACAATGGATCATAAGAGATCGATGTTTTTAATGTGTTTAAGCTTCCTTTGTGGCCTAACTTGTGATCTCTCTATAGCAACAGTTCTCAACCTGTGGGTTGCGGACCCCTTTGGGGGTCAAACAACCCTTTCATAGCGGTTGCCTAAGACCATTAGAAAACACATATGTATGATGGTTTTAGGAACCGAGACACCGCTCTTCTATCAGTCTCCAGGTGAGGCGCCCACATGCAGATATGCTCACATACGATTATTCAGCGTGATGACATTATCGCACCAACCCCATCACGTACACCCCGTACAAATACAGGTATACAGTGAACCCTCACCACTTCGCGCTTCGACTTCCGCGGCTTCACTCTATCGCGCTTTTTGCGTAACAGCGCATGCTCTGTCATTACTGCCACTGATTGGCTCATACTGTACACGCTTCTGTCTGCATCGCTACGTATCGGAGCT
>NW_022111315.1:1821384-1839865 GCF_000313985.2 Echinops telfairi | reverse complement strand
CCTACTTCGCGGAATTTCATTTATCACGGTAGGGTCTAGAACCGATTAACCGCGATAAACGAGGGTTCACTGTATGTGTCAGCGTTGGCGCCATAACGTACTTAGGCAAACCAGTCACATGTATAGAGAGCAGCTACTGTGTAGAAAGCAGCAGTATTGGAGGTAAAATGACACTCCATGAATTATAATTACTGGGTAAATGTAAAATCATGTACTGTAAAATCATCAACTACTACAACATGGGAATTTACTCTGGATGCTGATAGATCTTTTTATATTCAGCTGTGGTTGATGTGAATACCTGCCCCCATGTGATAATAACAGGTATGTAAAAGAAAAACAGCACAGAGAATGGTGAATCATAGGAAATTTTAATGAACTGTGTTGACTGAACTATGCAATGTATCATCTTTTGTTTTATTAAAGCTATTGTTATATATTATTTTCATTAGCAAACCATCCCATGACAATGGATCATGTAGAGTAGAATGTTAAGAAATAAAATATAGTGAGGATATTTTACAGTATGGTTTTACCTCAATAATTACAGCAGGAATTGAGAAACCACAACATGTTATTTGTTGTGAAGTTCATTCAGCAGAATCTATGAAGCTGAACAATCTAAAACACCATTTTGATTGCAAGCATCCAATCTTTGCCCAAAGGATACCAACTATTTTAGAAGCAAAGTTGATGGGCTAAAGAAAGCGGGACTTGACACTGGTGGCAAGTACTACAAAGAAAACGTAGCAGCCATTGAAGCTTCATATTTGGTGGCACTCAGAATCACCAGAGCTATGAAACCTCATACCATTGCTGAGGATTTACTGTTGCCAGTGGCCAAAGCCATTGTTCGAATTATGATCAGAGACAGATTTGTTATGAAATTGAATGCAATTTCCTTATCTAATAACACAATCTACACAAGAATAGATGACATGTCTGTTGATATTCTTGATCAGGTAATCCAGGAAATTAAGTCTGCTCCACTTCCAATACTTAGCATCCAGTTTAATGAATCTAAAGATGTTGCAAAGTGTTCACAGTTATTGATTTACATGAGGTATGTTAATGACGGCGACTTCAAAGATGAGTTTTTTTTGGAAACCTCTTGAAACGACAACTACTGCACATGATGTATTTGACACAGTTGGTTCATTTCTGAAAGAGCATACGATCTCTTGGGAAAAGGTTTGTTGTGTTTGCACAGATGGTGCTCCAACTATGCTAGGATGTCGATCTGGATTTCAACGTTTGGTACTGACTGAGTCACCAAAAGTCATTGCAACTCGCTGCCACAAAAGTTACAAGAAGTCATGAAAAGCCTCATAAGTTCTGTCAATTTTGTAAAGGCAGGCACTTTAAATAGTTGACTGTTTTCACAACTGTGTAACGAGTTGGATGTGCTGAATAATACTCTGCTAATTCTCACTGAAGTTAGATGATTGTTGAGAGGAAAAGTTTAAAACGTGTTTTTGAGTTTGGTGATGAACTCAAAACGTTTTTTAATCAGAAAGGATGCCCACAGTATGAAGCACTTTCCAGCGATAAAAGTGAACTGCAGAAAATAGCTTATTTGGTTGCCATCTTTGCCATCTTGAATTAGTTAAATTTATCACTGCAAGGGCCAAACACAACATGCCTCAATTTTTCTGAAAAGATCTGATCATTCAAAATGAAACTTCATTTTTGGCAAAAAAAAATGGGTGAAAATATAATTTACATGTTGCCTACCTTATCTGCTTTCTTTGAGGAACATGACCTTGAACCAGATAAAAGGATTACGATGATAATTTCTGTGAAAGAACACTTGCAGCTTTTTGCAGATGGAATTTCATCGTACTTTCCAAATCCACCTGACACCCCATTTGCACTTGCCAGAAGCCTCTTCAGAGTCAACGTTGAAGATGTTCCTGAGACAGTGCAAGATGAGTTCATTGAACTTACTAACAGTGATGGATCGATAACTGATTTCTCTACAATGCCAGTTACAAAATTCTGAATCAAGTGTTTGCAGACATATCCTGTTTTGTTTGAGATTGTGTTGGGCCTACTTCTTCCATTTCCAACAACATATCTTTGAGAAGCAGTGTTTTCCAATTTGTTGGTTATTGAGTCTAAATATAGAAGTAGACTTGTGGAAAATGAACTTAGTTGTGCTCTTACAAAACTGCCTTTAGAATTTCTGATCTGGTGAGAAAGAAACTATCTCAACCTTCGCACTGATGTTAGCTTTTTACACATAGTCACAAAATGTAGCAATGTAGTTTACTGTTGTTATATTAAGCATGCTATACCATGCTTCAAGACAAAATTTCATTTATTTGCAATTAGAAATAAATATTTCACAATATATAATTGCATATTGTTTTGTGATTAATCACTATGGTTTAATTATGTTCAATTTGTAACAATGAAAATACATCCTGCATATCAGATATTTGCATTATGATTCATAACAGTAGCAAAATTACCATTATGAAGTAGCAATGAAAATAATTTTATGGTTGGGGTTCACCACAACATGAAGAACTGTATTAAAAGTTCACGGCATTTGGAAGGTTGAGAACCACTGCTCTAGAGTATGGACCATGTGCACTTCAGAAGAATGTATGATGTTCTGTTGTAGGGTGGAATGTTCTGCGTATGTCTAGGAGGTCAAGCTGGTTGATTATGTTGTTTAACTCATCTATTTCTTTATTGAGTTTCTCTCCAGTTAATCACACTTTCCTTGAAAGTGTTGGGTTGAAGTCTCTACTATAAGTGCTGAGCTGTTCATTTCTGTTTTAAGCTCTAAGAGAATTTGATGTATTTTGAGAGTCTTTAATTGGGTGCATATATGTTTATTAAAGTTATATGTTCCTGATGTATTTTTCCTTTAATCATTATGTAGTGTCCAATCATTATTCATTATGTTATTCACATTGAAATCTATTTTATCACAGGTTAATATGGCCTCTCCTGCCTTTATATAGCTGCCATTTGCATAATAGATTTTTCATTGTCCTTTGATTTTTAGTCTATCTTTTGCCTTAAAGTTTAAGGCATGCCCCTTGCAGGTAGTAAGTATATAGATGGGTCTTGCTTTCTTATCCATTATGCCACTCTAGAGTTTGATGATCCATTTAGTCTAATGACATTCAATGTCACTTCTTAAGTGTGTGGGGGTGGTTTTATAAGTGTCTTTGTTATCCTTCACTTCTGTGTTGCTTTAAGTGCTGCTTTCATTGTATTGGTGTCTTGGTGGTGTTTTATGTGTGATGCTCTCAGCCTTATCTATGTTGATATTGATTCTTTGGCCATAGTAATCCAGTTAATATTTTTTGTAATACTGGTCATGTTTTTATGGTTTCCTTTTGTTTTTCCTTGTCTTGAAATACATCTATTTCTACCTTGTATTTGATGGATAATTTTGTAAGATATGGGATAATTGATTGGCAGTTTTTTCTTTTAGAATTGTACATATGTCACTCCATTGTCTTCTTGCCTGCATAGTTTCTCCTCAAAAGTCAGAACTTATCCTCAACAATTTTCCTTTGTTGGTGACTGTTATTTTTTCCCCTCTAGCTTCCCTCAGGATTCTCTCCTTCTCCTTGAAATTGGAGACGTTGCCTACAAAATGTGCTGTTTTCTCTATGGAGATCTATCTTATTTAGGGTTCTCTCAATTTCACTAATTAATTTGTCTCCTTTGTAATGTTGAGCAATTTCTTCCCCATGAATTGTCGCACTATCTTCTTTGTAGACTTTTAGTTGCTGCTGTATTCTTGTTCTGGGATTCCAATGTGATGTAGCTTTTTTCTCTTGGTAGTGTCCTACATCATTCTCAAGCTTTTTTCAGATTCCTTAATTTTTTTAATTGACTGTTTTTTTCATTGATTGTAGTCAGAGAGACTGTCTTCAAGTTCACTGATTTGATTTTGCTTGTCTTCGATGGTATTTCTCATGTCTTTTAATATAATGCCTAATTTTTATCTCATTATTTATCTTTTGTGAATGTGCTACACTAGGTTGATGACAAAAGCAAATAAGAAAGAGCTTTATATCAAAGATTCATTGTATATTAAGAAAGCATTCCACCCCAGTCCAGGTCAAGTTCACAAGTCCAATATTAGCCCATAAGTCTAATAGTAGTCCATAAATTCCTCTTCAGATTCATGTAGCCACTCACAATGATGGCAAATGCAGGAAAATCACAGGCTTAGGGGTAACAAGTCTTGTGAATCCAGTGACAGTGAAAGCATCTCAGCATTGGTGTGGGTCTCTATGTGGGTCCTCCAGCTCTCCAAGTGTGGGTCTTCAATAGGAAGATAATGCAGATTTCCGCAAGTCTCCTAGGCTTGTCAACAGGAAGATGAAGGAAGAGAGAGTGTGTGGCCTGCCTCTAGGCTAAAAGTGAGGAAGTTCCCAAGGTCCTTATGAGAAGGCCATGCCTGCAAGGAGGCATCATCAGGTTGTGACCTGATTGACAGATTATACTCCACCCCTACACTTATTTATCAAGTTGACGTGAAATTGTGTAACTACCATAGTGATTAATTTTGCTGTAAGAATTTTATTTTTTTTAATTTCTTCCATTGCTTTCATGAGTGTTCTCCACATTTCTTGAACGTACTCTAACACCACTCTTCTGAATTCTGTTTCTGGTAGTTCCAGGGCCTTTATGTTTGTTTGTTTCAGAGTATTCCGTTGGATTTTTGTGCTTTTCAAATGCTCGTGTTTTTTTTATTGTTTATCTTTTATTTCATAGTCATAAACTTAACTCTGCTTTCCAGCTGGACTCAGGGGGCATAAGGAAAGTAGGAAACCCAAAGAACTGGAGTGAGAGCACAAGATTTAACGATACTGCAAGCACATTGGGAATAGAAGGGTGATTTCCCAACCTACACAAGGAATGGTCTGGTGCTTAAGATAAAGCATGAAAATTCAGATCAAATGTAATTAGAGTTGTCCACAGTCAGCAATGGTGATCTTGCTGGTCTTTCCATTCCTGGAACCAAAATGCTCCATGGCTTCCACAATGTTCATGCCTTCTTTCACCTGACTGAAGACCATGTGCTTGCCATCCAACGATTCAGTGCAGATAAAAAACTGGGAACCATTCGTATTGGGCCTAGCATTTGCCATAGACAGGATGCCAGGACCTGTGTGCTTCAGGGTGAAGTTCTCATCTTCAAATTTCTCTCCATAGTTGGACTTGCCATCAGTGCCATGATGGTGTGTGAAGTCACCACCCTGGCACATAAATCCCGGAATGATTCTGTGAAAGCAGGAACCTTTATAACCAAAACCTTTCTCCCCAGTGATCAGAGCACGGACATTTTCTGCTGTCTTTGGAACTTTGTCTGCAAACAGCTCGAAAGAGATGCGGTTGAGGGGCTCGCCGTCGACGGCTATGTCAGAAAACACAGTCAGGTTGACCATGGCTGGACACAACAGGGACCAGAAAAGACTACAAATTCAAGCGGCGGCGTCTGCAAAGCGGGGCGCTTGTGTTTGTTTTTATTAATTCTTTTGGTTTGTTTTTTTACTGTTTACTGTGTTTGACTGTTGTTTCCTCAGCATCATGATACAGCTTCTGGGTCTTGGGGAGTACTTGGCATTGCCTTTTGATGTGGGAAATTCCTAATAAGAGCTACAAAACATACTATGGTGAAATAATAAAAAATAAAGGACAGGGACATTGGGAAATATGGGAAAAGGTGGGAACAAAGAGATCGAATAAAATGAGCGTTATAATATGCTGCTATTTAGGTTTTGTAAAAAATAAATGGGAAAATGTATCTTCAGAGGGGAATCAGAATTATTAAGTTTCCTGGAAATACATTTCACAAGGAAATATATTGAACTCACAAATAGATAATGGGTGGATGCACAGGGAATAGATGGGATAAAGAAGACAAAAAACTCAGATGCGGCTTTGATGTGGTTGTGAAGTTTTGTTGCTCTGGCAACATGAATGTGGGATGTATGTGTACTCAGGGAGAAGATAAAAAGCCCTTGTTTGAGTTGGTATCCTGTCATCTAGACTTGCCTTTTTTTCTCTGCGGGGATTGAATAGTCCCATAATTGTAGAGCTCACACCAGAAGAAGTATGAAACAACTTGAAAAATAATATAATGGAATAAAAGTACAAAAACCAAAAGTAATGAAATAAAGTTAAAAATAAAACTGCTTTGTGGGGGAGGAGATTCCTGTTCCTTTGGTAGTGTTTTTGTGTGTACATATGTGCCGTGGGGCATGTGCAGGATCAGGGCACTGGTGAACAAGGCAGGAAAGAATGGAGATGGGATAAATGATGAAAAGTGAAAGCTTCGGTATTAAGTATGTCAGCACCAAGCTGTCCACATGATCTACTCTCCACTAGGCTCCTCAGAAGCCAGCAAGATAAGAAATTTGCTTAGCCGGGTTGCCTGGAGGACCAGGAAAATTCAGCTGTGCCAGGAAGGAGCCGGTGGTCAGTGGTAAAGGGGAATCTGTTAGCAGATGTTGTTGTTCTCCCTCTTTAAGAAACTTGGATCTACTTAGCTTTTAAATTGAATTTCTCATTGCCAGGAAGTGAAGAATATTCCTGCTGGTGGAACCTCTCCAGTAGTTGCTGAGGGGAACTGCCTGTGCTTGATATCTGGCAGCTGAATTTTAACTGTTGACAGTTACTAAACTTTTTTATCACTATGATTTTTTCATTTTAAGAACGTTATATTAAATGGATTCATATGCTATCTAAATTTTTGTATTCATATAATACTTATCTAAATTGTCTCTATCAAGAGTTAGTTGTTGTTGTTTTTTTTTTAACTAAGTCATTATTCCATGATTTGGATGTATCAGTTTGTTTAACCTGTTACATCAGACCAAACCTGTGAACATTATAAAGGACATTTAGGTTGATTCTATGTTTTAATAATTACCACCATATTGCCATGAGCATTTATGAATTTAATATAATTATTAACATATTAGATCTCAAGTCTGCTATTTTGATTTTTTTTGCTATTGTTTTATTTCTGTTTGTACCATATTTCAGTTTTCTGTTTTATTTTTCCTACATACCTATGGGTTACTTTAACTACTCTTACAATTCTGTTTTTATTTATTTATAGATCCTTGTAAAGCTTTTTAAATGATTTCTCTTGGCAGTAAAGTATATATATATATATCCTTTCATAATTTATGAATCTAATGGTGTTAACATTTGACCAGTTTGAAGGAAACCTTGCGTCTTTATATCCTTTTACCTCCCCTAGTTATAATATATTATTTTTTGTTATTGTTAGGTGCCTTGGAGTGAATTCTAACAAATAGAAACCCCAGAGACTGATAAGAATTTCCCCATAGGATAATTTTTGGATGTAATATTTATGGAAGCATATTGCCAGGTTCACAGTGCTGCTGGGTATCTTTGAACCTCCTGTCTTTCAGTTAGCAGCTGAGTACTTAACCATTGTGCCAACAGAGCTCCTTAGTTTTAAATATTTCCTGTAATACATTGAGGATCATATCAAACAATGTTATAAATTTTACTCTCTTTATTCATCAAACAAGATTTAGATGACTTCTGAGAAGAAATGTCTATTTTACTTACTCCTATTTTTATTGTGCTGTTTTTCTTCCTTCCGGATGTTTTTTAATCATTTCCTTTTGTTTTGCAGAATTTATTTACCCAGTCTTTTACCAGTAATTATAATGGGACTAGTAAAAGATTCTCTTAGTTTTCCTTCTTCTGAGAATGTTTTGATTTCCTCTTTCACCTTGAATTTCTGAAGTATATTTTTACAGGATTTAGAATTCCAGGTCAACTATACTTTTCTTTCAGCCCTTGAAAAATATTGTGCTTCTTTCCTATGGCCTCCAAGACTTCTGATAAGAAATACACAGACATATGAATTTGTTTTCATGTACAGTTAAAATATCATTCTTCTCTGGTTTTCAGCCATTGGACAATCATGTAACTCCATGCAGATTTCTTTGAATTTACCTTATATGAGGTTCTCTCAGATTCATATATCTGAAGCTTTATGTTTTTTACTAAATTTAGAATCCTTTCAACCATAATTTTTACTACTTTTGCAGTCACTTATTTTTGCTTCTTCTGCAACTTAGATGACACACACATATATTTGATTTTTCGTTATAGTTATGCAAGTTCTTGATTATCTGTTCATTTTTTACAAGGCTGTTTTATTGCTATTGTTAAGTTCAGGTAATTTATATCACTCTATCTTTAAGCTCAAAGATTCCTGGTGGTACAATGGTTAAATCCTTTGATTGCTAATCAAAAGGTGGGTAGTTTGAACTTATCGGCTGCTCTGCAGGAGAAAATTGTGACAGTCTGCTTCCATAAAATTACAGCCTTCAAAAACATATGTATGCCTATAAGGTGAACAGTAACACTAGGCAGGTGAGTACCCAATTGAGCAATCAACCATACAATTACAAAACTGTAATATTTGCCCAGAAATGAAGCATAGAAGACAGGAAGGTGTAGCAACGAAGGACAAATAAAAACAATAAATATAGGAAAGAAGTGGGAAGAGTGCTGTTAAAATGTGTAGATTATAATTAATGTCATGAAACAAAATGAATATGAATTGTTAAATGAGAAACCAGTGTCTTCTGTTAATTTTCACTCAAATCACAATAAACGGTTGAAGGAAGGAAGGAACTAAGAGATGATGGAAGGAAGAAATTGTTGCTGGTGGTAGGTGTATACCATGTAGTTCTCATTTCATGTTCGAAAAAGATGTGGTTAGCATAGACTATTAATCCCATGGATTCCTTTCTTCATTAAGTCTTTTATTCCCTTCTTTCTCTTTTGTTCCATATGAATAGAGACCAGTAGTTTCATTTTAGATGGAAACTTGCAAATTTTTAAGACTCCAGATTTAATCATTGAACTAGGATGTGTAACATTATCTTTGTGAACTATATCAATTGATTAGGTTATCCCCAAGACTAGGGTCCCAAACCATTTAACAACATAAATCAGTCCTTCAAGTTGTTTATCTATGTATAGGAAGCTCACATAACCATGGCCCCTATTCAAACATGTACATACATATGCCTATACATGCACATTCATTTGGTCATATGTTTCTATATATGCATATATACCTCTATTCATCTGTCAGTTTGTGGCCTGCATGTTGCCTGAAATCTAGGTAACTGATATTGCAAACAACAACAGGGTGAACTATGAAGAAAATATTTAAGCAGAGCTTCCAAACTAAGAACAAATGAAAAAGAAGAAAGAGTTGGTCCACTTCTGAAAAATTTGCCACTTTAAACTCTATTATAGCAATGGAACAGTAGTCTCTCAGCTTGGACAACTGGAAAGAACTTCATCCTTGAAGTAGAGTCTACCTTAATGACATGTATGGAGTAAAGCTTTCAGGACCTTCTTTTGCTGATGGGACACAACTCAAAATTAGAAGAAACAGCTGCAAATATCCATTAATAACTGGAACATAGAATGTACAAATCATTAATCTAGGAAAATTGGAAGTTGTCAAAAATGAAATGGAATGCATAAAGATCAATATGCTAGGTATTAGTAAGCTTAAATGGACTAGTGTCAGCCATTGTGAGTCAGATCGTCGTGTGGTTTACTATGCCAAGAATGACAAATTAAAGAGGAATGGCATCACATTTATCAGCTAAGGGAACATCTCAAGATCTGTCTTGAAATACAATGCTGTCTGTGATAAAATAATATGTATACGCCTACAAAGATGAACAGTTGATACAACTGTTAGCCACTAAAGCCATTGTTTAATAAATTGAAGAATTCTACCAACTTCTTCTGTGTGAAATTGATCAAACATGCAACCAAAATGGATTAATAAATATTGGTAATTGAAATATAAATGTTGTAAGCAAAGAAGAAGGATAAGTACGTAGTTGGAAAATATGTCCACAGTGATAGAATGAAGCTGATATATTTTTGCCAAACCAATAACTTCTTCATTGCAAATACCTTCTTTCAATAATATAAACAGCGGTTATATAAGTGAACCTCTCTATATGTGATACACAGAAATCCAATTGATTACATCTACAGGAAGAGATGATGGAGGAGCTCAATATCACCTGCCAAAACAAGGCCAGGACCAACTATGCAATAAACCCTCAGTTACGCATCCATAAACCCAAGTAGAAGTAGAAGAAATTTTTCAAAGTATGTAAGTCAAAATATGACCTCAAATATATCCCAACTAAATTTAGAGACCATCGGAATAATACATTTGACACCCTGAACACGAATGACCAAAGACCAGACAAGCTGTGAGATGACATCAAGGAAACAAAAGGACATTAATAAAGGGAAAGAAATAAACTATTAAAGTGGATGTCATAAGAAACTCTGAAACTTGTTCTTAAGGTAGAGTAGCTAAAGCAAAAAGAATAAATGATGAAATAAAAGAGCTGAACACAAAATGTCAAAAGACAACTTGAGAAAACAAAGTAAAACATTATCATGAAATATGCAAAGTAGTGGAATAAGAACATCAAAAAGGAAGAATACACTCAGCATATCTCAAGCTGAACAAACTGAAGTAATAATCCAAACTTCAAGTTTCAATATTGGAGGATTCTTTGGACAAAATATAGAATGATGCAGGAAGCATTAAAAGACAGAAGGAAAGCACATAGTCACTGTACCAAAAAGAACTGATTGGCATTCAATCATTTCAATAGGTAGCATATGATCAAACACCTACTAGTACTGGAGGGAAAAGGTCAAGTTTCATTGAAGGCATTTGTGAAAAACAAAACTCCAGGAATTGATGGAATACCAATTGAAATATTTCAGTAAGCTGAAAAAGCACTAGAAACACTCTCTTATCTATGCCAAGAAATTTGGAAGACAGCTACTTGGAACTGATGCAAAGAGATCCAAATTTGTGCCCATTCCAGAGATAACCCAACAGAATATGGAAATGATCAAACAGTATCATGAATACCATATGAAAGTAAAATTTTATGAATATAATTCAAAAAAAATTACAGCAGTATATCAACAGGGAGTCACCAGAAATTAAAGCTAGATTGAGAAGAAGACATGGTATGAGAATATCATTGCTGATATTAATAGATCTTGGCTGAAAGCAGAGAATACCAGAAAGATGTTTACTTGTGTTTTGTTACCTGTGCAATCGCTTTCAAACTGTGAATTCTAGTAGACTATGGATAACATTACAAATGGGAAGTCCAGAAGACATCACTGTGCTCATGCATAACATGTACATAGACCAAGAAGCCTTTGTTCAAACAGAACAAGAGTAAACTGCGTGGCTTAAAATCAGGAACATTGTGCAAGAAACACGGCCTCGGAATTGGAGGAAGACTTGTTAACCTGCACTATATAGACGACACAAACTTTTGTGATAAAAGAGGAGTTAAGGCACTCACTAATGAAGATCAAAGAATTTGGCCATCAATATGGATAGCAACTCACCGTAAAGAAAACAAATATCCTCACTACTGGACCATTAGACAGCGTCATGATAAACAGAGAAATAATTGATGCTGTCAAGTATTTCATTTTACTTGGATCCATAATCAACACTCAAGGAATAAAGTCAAGAAATCAAACGATGTATTGCCTTAAACAAATATGCTGAAGACACTGGTTTTTTTCCTGTTGAAACGGCATGCTAAAGAAGCCAGACACAAAAGTTACACACATATTCGATGATACTATTCATGAAATATACAGACTAGACAAATTCCTAAACATAGAAAGGAGATTAGTAGTTACAAGTGTCTAAGATGAGAAGAGAATGTGGAGCGACTGCTAATGGGTACAGGATTTCCTTTTTGGGTGATCAAAATGCTCTACAATTAAATATCAGGAACAGTTCTGCAACTGCAAGTGTACTAAATGCCACTGAATTGTATGCCTAAAATGGTAAAAATTTTGGTATGTGATGCTATTTCAAATGAAAAACTAGTTGGGCTTCTTTTGTTGGTCTATATCCAGAGTCTTTCTGTTCCATAGAGTCACGTATGTATCCCTTTTCCACTGCCACATACTAGGCATTTTTTAAGTGTTCTTTATCAAATTAGCCACTTCTTTATTCCTTCTTTGCTAAGGATTTTTTTTTCATGAATTGGTGTTAGGTTTTGTTAAATCATTTTTTTCTATCACTTGTTATG
Source organism: Echinops telfairi (assembly GCF_000313985.2). NCBI lineage: Eukaryota > Metazoa > Chordata > Mammalia > Afrosoricida > Tenrecidae > Echinops > Echinops telfairi. The sequence continues at coordinate 1,827,707 of NW_022111315.1, read as the reverse complement.
ATATTTTTCATTAGTTTCTTGTTTTACTTTGATTTCAAATGTTCAACCAGCCTTGAATATCTGGATGAAGATTTTGGTTGTGGTATTTAATTTTCTTTATAAAGCTTTAGATTGGTTTGCTAAATTTTAAATTTTGTAAATTTAGATAAAATTTACATTAATATAAAAGACACAGAAAAGTATTAAGTACAGTTTAGTGGCTCATAGTAAATTCTAATATTCATATATAATATCAGAATTTTTTACTACTTCCACTAAGACATTTTGGATCTATTAATTAGTCACTCTCCATTTTCCCTTCTCTTCAGTCCCTTTTGTTGTTATTCATAGCAATCTATATTTAATAGAGCTAAACATTTCTGAGCAATCCTCAAAGTTGTTGCTGTGTTTGAGCCCATTATTGTTCCCAGCTCCTAGCAAACGCTAATTTACTTTCTACTTCCTTGGATTTTCCTATTTGAAACTTATAAATGAAATCATACCCTGTGTGGCATATTGTTTCTGACTTCCTCCACTTAGCATAATGTTTCCAAGGTTCATCTATGTTGTAGCACATATAATACTGCACTCCTTTTCTCCTTCATTAAAAAAAACATTTTATTGTGAATTGGGTGAAAGTTTACAGAACAGATCAGTTTACATTAAAAAATTCATTTATATGAACTTGAGCCAGTGGTCTGCTTTATTACCTGCTGACCCTGGGCTTAGTTAGCCTCTACAGCCTTTAAGTCAGTAGCCAGATATTTTACCTGCTGGCTTTGCATTTGTCACCTGTCACCGCATGACACCTGACTTGCTGACCTTGAGTTTGTCAGTCTCTCAAGTACAAGTATCAGGAGAAGCCTCCGACCTGACATCTAATTGATGAACTTAGAATTTGCCAGTCTCTACAACTGTGTGAAACATTTCCTTGAGAGAATTCCCTCTATGTATTCACATTTGGAGCCTCACTGATTTTACTTCTTTAGAGAATCCAGTCTAAGACACTCCTTTCAGTGAACTGTGTGTTTAGTTTGTTAGTATTTAATTGAGAATTTTTGCATCTGTGATAGTCATTAAAGAAATTGGTCTGTTTTCCTTTCTTATGGCATGTTTGTATTTGGTATTGACCTTATAGAAGGAATTAGGAAATTGTATTTGGTATTGACCTTATAGAAGGAATTAGGAAATGGTTCTTCCTCTTTTTGGTTTTGGAAGAGTTTGAGAAAATTCTATGTTAATTATTCTAACATTTGTTGGAATTCGCCAGTGAATTGATCTGGGCTAGGATTTCTTTGCAGGCAGTACTAAAATTACTACTTCAATTTTACAATTCTATTTACATTATCCATTTTTCTCTTTAATCAGTTTAGATAGTTTGTATCTGTCTTAGAATTTTTTTATTTCATATGTTATCTAATATGTTGGCACACAATTTTTCATAGTGTTCTCTTATCATCCTTTCCTGTAAATTCCTATTAGTGTCCAAATTTTTGTTTCTGCTTTTAGTAATTTGAGTTTTCTCTCTTTTTCCTAGTCAATATAGCTAAAAGTTGCCATTTTGTTGATCTTTTCACAGAATCATTTTTGTTTATTTCTTTGCTTTTTTTCTATTGATTTTCTATTCTACTTAATTTCTCTGAACAATTATTCTTTCTTTCCTTCTACTTTAGGTAGTTTTGTACTTTGATTACATTATGATCTGTGAGGATGTTCTGTGAGATTGCTATTTGCCTTTTAAGACTTAACCAAAAAGTCTTAAAACCTTTTTTTCCTGATAAGGTTACAAGGGTGTCTGGGTTAAAGTCCAGTACACCTAATGGAGTTCCCATATGAGGTCTTCCCAATGCACCCTCTGGAGCATGACGTGCACCCCGAAGATCTAGGATTCAATGTCCAGGCGTTCTATGGCACGCAGCCTGGGTTCCCAGACACTCAAGGTCAGTGGTTCTCGGTCGTTAAAATGCCGCAACCCTTTAATACAGTTCCTTATGTTGTAGTGACCCCCCAACCATAAAATTATATTCGTTGCTACTTCATAACTGTAATTTTGCTACGGTTATGAATTGTAATGTAAATATCTGATATGCAGGATGTATTTTCATTGTTAAAAATTGAACATAATTAAAGCATATTGTGATATATTTATTTCTAATTACAAATAAATGAAATTTTGTCTTGAAGCATGGTGTAGCATGGGTAACAGTCTTCATGCTGGTACTCCAGGAGGGCAGACCTCCTAGAGATGGATAGAGGAGTGTTGTCTCAGTTCCTAAGACCATTGGAAATAAGTGTATTCTTATTTCCAACCCCTGTGAAATGTTCGTTCGACCTCCAAAGGGGTCACAACCCACAGGTTGAGAACCACTGCTCTAGGTCAATTCTGCCCTTCTGTTGCATGCCACTAAAGACCCTCCCCACCTAATGATCCTAAAAGCAACCTCAGTCTCCCTACCCCCCACTCCCAACCTGGCAGTCAGCCCTCCCTTCCCTCCCCTCAACAGACATACACTTATGTTCACCCAAACTTCACCATTCCCTCTACCAGTAAGCCTCATCTTTCTGACAGGCCTGCCTCCCTCTCCTGGGACCCTCACCCCAGCGCCACATGGCTACCACTCAGCAGACAGTTACCCCCCACTCCCCACTCCAAACCATTTGATTCTACCTGTCATGACATGCCCTCCAGCCAAGAGACCTACACTATACATAACTGGAGCAGACGATGTGTGGTTCATTGGCACTGTCTGGCTCTTTACCAGGCTCTCTGATTCCCAGTCAGCAGACTGGATGGCCTGCAAGCTTGAGCTTGTGCCTGTTCTATTGCTTGTTCCTACAGCAGTGGACTCATGCAGTATTTGTCCTTTTGTGTTTGAGTAACTTCACTCAGCATGCCTTCCATATACCTCCATGTCTTGAGGTGTTTCATAATTTCACTGCTGTTTTCCAGGGATGCATAGTATTCCATTGCGTGTGTGTACCAGAGTTGTGTTTTATCCACTCTTCTATTGATGGGAATTTAGGTTTATTCCAGCTTCTTGCTGTTATGAACTGTGCTGCAATTTAACATAGAGGAGCAAACATCTACTCCTGAACTGTTCCTTATTTCTTTGGGGTATATATTCAGTAATGGTATTGCTGGATCATATGGTAGTTCAATTGACATCTGTTTTTATCACCTTCCACAGTGGCTGTATGTATTTACAAGTCTACTAGCTGTGTATAAGAGTTCCTATCTCACCACACTGTGTCCAACATTTGTTGTTCTCAGTATTTGTTGTTGTTTTAAAATTGGGCTTCAGTAATGGGCATTAGGTAGTATCTTGGTGGTATCTTATGCATTTCTGGGATATCTAATGACCTCAAATATTTCATCATGTGTTTATTAGCCATATGAGTGTCATCCTTTGTGAATTTTCTGTTCGGGTCTTTTGCCCACCTTTTCAGAAGGTTATTAGTTTTTTCCTTGTTGTAAGCTTATAAATTTTCTCATTGATGATCCTGATAGCTTTGGGTTTTATATCTAGGTCTTTGATCCTTCTTGAGTTTGTTTTTGTGCATAGCGTGAAATATGAATCTTGTTTCAAGCGTCATACATGGATATCCACCTTTTTAAACACCATTTATAGCAAAGGACATCTGCTTCCCATTTAATAATTTTTGGGGCTTTTGTCAAAAATCAATTGTCTGTACGAGGATGCTTTTATTTCTTAGATTTCTGTCCTAATCCATTGGTCCAAGGTTATATCATTTTACCAATTCTAGGCTGTTTTGACAACTGTGAATCTTTAGTAGGTTTTGAGGTCAGGTAGCACAAGTCTTCCTACTTTGTTCTTCTTCTTGAGGAGTTTTTTGTCTATCCTGGGCTTCTTCCCTCTCCCTATAAAATTGGTAATCAGTTGTTCCATTTATTTCAAATTGATGATGGAATTCGGATGGGGATTGTTTTGAATTTGTAGATTGTGTTTGGTAGTATTGACATTTTCACAAACTTGAGTCTTCTGATCCATGGACATTTGAATATGCTTCCATTTGTGTAGACTCCTTTTGGTTTCTTGTAGCAATGTTCTATTGCTTTCTTTGTACAGGTCTTTTGTGGTTTTTTGGTTAAGTTTATTCCTAGGAATTACAGTTTTTGAGTGGCTATTGTGATTGTTACTGGTTCCTCGATATCTTTTTCTGAATTCCCGTCATTGTATATTGGAATCCAATTGACATCTGTTGGTGAATCGTGTATCCTACTACTCTAGTAAACTTCTCTATTGTTTCCAACAATTCTATTGTGGACCCCAGACAATTCACAATATATAAAATCATATCGTCTTCAAATAGCAAATGTTTCACTTCTTCTGTACCCAATTGTACACCCTTGATATCTTGTCATTCTCTATAGGATTGGCGAGGACTTCACACACAATATTAAATAGAAGTGGGGATAAGGAGCATCCTTGTTGGGTTCCCTTGTTCAGTGGAAATGATTTAAGCTTTTCTCTATTGAGTGTAATATTAGCTATTGGTTTTTCATATATGACTTTTATTGTATTGAAGTTGTCCTCTTCTAATCCAATCTTCTTGAGTCTTTATTAAGAATGGGTGTTGGATGCTTTTTCTGCATCGGTTGATATGATCATATGGTTATTGTTCTTTTTCTTGATGCATGTGGTAGTTTCATAATCTGGTGTAAATTTGGGACTTGAGAGGATTAAGAGTGAAGGGGTGGAAGGTAGTCTGTCAATTAGGTTATAGCCAATGAAGCCTGTGTGTGGGCATGGCCTTCTCCTGAGAATTCTGGGAACTCTGGTATTTCCTCCTTGGAGGCTGGAGACACATTCTTTCTCTACTCATTCCCTGAGAGACTCTCTACTGACAAGACACATGGTGTTATGCCCTGGTAGCTGGAGAAGCTACATGGACCTACCCTGATGCAACTAGACCGCTGGAGCCAAAGAAGCCATGTAGAGACCCCTGCCAGTGCTGAGATGCTTACCACGCCACTGGATCCACAAGACTTCCAACCCACTGGCCTGTGATCCTCCTGCATTCTGCATCATTCCATGTATTTCATGAGTCTGAAGAGGACTTTATAGATTGGTATCGGGCATATGGGCTAATATTGGACTTATGGACTTGATCTGGACTTGGCTGGGATGTTTTCTCAATATTCAATCACTCTTGTATATAAACCTTTTTCTTATATACCTATGAGTGTCTATGAATTTGTTTCTCCAGTCTACCTAGATTAACGCAATGTGGTAGATTATATTAATTGTTTTTGAGTTATTGAACCATCCCTGTATGAAACCTACTTGATCATGATGTATTATTTTTTTGAAATGTTGTTGGATTCTATTGCCCAGGATTTTGTTGAAAATATTTTCATCTATGTTCATGAAAGATATCGGTCTGTAGTACCCTATCCTTGTGGGGCCTTTGCCTGGTTTTGGTATCAAGGTTGTGCTGGCTTCATAGAATGAGTTTTATTGTTTGCTGACCCTTTCTATGTTCTGGAAGATTTTGTGTAAGATTGGTGTCAGCTCTTCTATGAATGCTTGGTGGAATTGTCCTGTGAAGACATCTGGACTGAGGATTTTTTTATTTGGGAGTTTCTTGATGACCTTGTCTATTCTCCCTTTACTTTGGGTCTGTTCAAGTTTTTAATGTCCATATGCGTTAATTTGGAGACAGAGTGATTTTCCTGGTGTTGTTCCATGTCCTCCAAATTATTAAATTAATTTGTTGGAATACATTATTTCTTAATATTGCATTTGATTTAATCTTTTTATTTCATTAGGGCCTGTTGTGACTTCCCCTATTTCTTCCCTTATTCTAAATTATTTTTAAAAACTAAATCACCGGATAAACAATTAATAGGTGCTTTTAATACACTTCTTTCAAAGAATGATCAACAGTTAAGAAACTCAATAAAGATACCGAAGAGCTTACTCTCACAATCAAACAAATTCGACCTAATAGACATTTTCATAGATCTCCAAGCAACAGCAAAAAAACAAAACCAACACATTCTTCTCCAATGTACATGGCTCATACTTGAAAATAGACCACCTGCTGTGATACAAGGCAGGATTGTAAAAATTGAAACACATCAGGGTTTCTTTTCTTTTGCTGTTACATGATTTATGCTGTCAGCTCTTGTCTAGCTGCTGGGCGTGCTGAGTTAAGGTGCTGGCCATAATTCTCTTCCTTTTTTATCTGTGCATTTATTGCAATAATGTGACAATCATTTATTGCAATAATGTGACAGTTGATAACTGTCTTGCTGTGTCCATTGGCCTTGGTATGTTGTGTTATCATCATTGGTTTATTGCAAATTCTCAACTTCCTCT
>NW_022111315.1:1797173-1820843 GCF_000313985.2 Echinops telfairi | reverse complement strand
TTTTTTTCCATGTCTAACACCAACTGTTGTCTCCCTTCACCCACTTTGCTATTGCCTACTCCCTTAGGAGGGGTTATATGTAGATCATTGTGATTGGTTCCCCTTTTCTCCCTCCACCTTCCCCTTCCCCTCCTGGTATTGCTGCTCTCATTATTGGTCCTGAGGACTTTATCTGTACTGGATTCCCTGTGTTTCTAGCTATTATCTGTACCAGTGTGCATGCTCTGGTGTAGCTGGATTGGTAAGGTAGGTAGTGGGGGAACATTCAAGAAATAGAGGAAAGTTGTATGTTTCATCAGTGCTATACTGCACAGTGACTGGCGCTTCTCTTCCTTGTGAACCTTCTGTAAAGGGATGTCCAACTGTCTAGAGATGGGCTTTGGGTCTCTACTCTGCACTCCCCTTCATTCAAATTGACATGATTTTGTGTTCTGGGTCTTTGATGCTTGATACCCAATCCCATCAACACCTCATGATCACACAGGCTGGTGTTCTTTTTCCATGTGGGTTTTGTTGCTTCTCACCTAGATGTCCACTTCTTTATCTTCAAACCTTTTAAGCACAAAATACTATATCTTTTGATAGCCAGGCACCATCAGGTTTCTTCACCACATTTGCTTATGCACCCATTTTGTCTTCAGTGATCGTGTCAGGGAAGGTGAGCATTACAGAATGCCAGGTTAATTGAACAAAGTGTTCTTGTGTTGATGGAGTACTTGATTGAAGGCCCAATGTCAGTCTGTTGCCTTAATACATAAGGAATAAACATATGTACATAGATCTATTTCCCAATCATTATATATAAATATATTTACATATGAACATACTTGTATTTAGACATCTGTAAATGCCGTTTGCCTCCTAGTTCTGCCCTCTATTTCTTTTTACTTTCCTCTTGTCCCACTATTCTGTTCAGCTTTCATTCCTGTTTCAGTAATTCCTCTCAGCTATATTGCCCTTGATCAACCCCACCAGGCATCTGATGCCCTTCTCGTCATCAATTTTAGATCACTTCTTGTTCCCCTGCCCCTGGGTTTGTTGACACCCTGTTCCTTTTCCCCAGCTCCCCCTCTCCCTTGCCCCCTCCCCCAGAACCCTAGGTCCAGTTGTTTTCTCCTCTGGATTGTTTAGCCCACTCATCTTATCTGTATAGACATGCAGGGGCAATAATAAGCACAAAAACAAGAGAGATCAAAACAAAACAATAAAAGAAAAGAAAAACCAATGACCAAAAAAAAATAAAAGCCTATAAATATTACTAGGTCTATTTGTTGACAGTGAGTGTTTTCCCATCGAGTGTGATAGGGTGCCATCCCCTGGCCCCAAAATCTATTTTTGGTATTCCCTGCAGACTTCATTGCTTTGCTCCCCTTGCTGCTCTGTTGCACACCCTTAGTGTTTTGCCCCAATGTGGTGGGGTCAGATCGGGCACAATTCCCACACTCTATCTTCAATGTTGTCCCCCATAGCACTATGGCTCAGTGAGGGCCATCGGGTCTCATGGTGGGGCTGGCCCTGTGGTTCTCTCTGTGCACGGGCTGCATTGTCCTCAGAGCTTGGTGGGCCATGATGTGCTCCACTCTCTCTCCTTCCCTCTTCCTTTTCTACTTTGTGCTCTGATCAGACATGCCCCTGTCCATGAGTTGTAACTTCAGTGTTGTCCTCTGGAGTGCATTCTTCTGGGAGGGGGTGTGTCCAACATACCAACATGAAGCAGGGAGCCAATAGAGAGGTCTGCGGGCCTGGCCCCAATCCAAACTACGTGGACACACACACCCCTGCCCCCAATCCAGTGATTTCTCTTTTCATCTCTTTGAAAATTTGGTTGAAGAAATTTGAAGGTCTTTTGTTGGAAGCATGTATGTTTATGGGTTTTTAGTCTACTGATCCCTTGATCTTGTTATGTCATGTACCTTGAGGTTTATTTTTTCAGGGTTTAGATGGCCACCCCTGCTTTTTGGGGATTGACATTTGCATGGTAACTTTTTTGCTATCCTTTGACTCTCAGTCTATTTTTGTCTGTAAGTTTGAGATGTGTCTCTTGATCGCAGCAGATTGACAGATTTTGTTGTTTTATCCATTCTGCTACCCTTTGTCTTTTAAAAGATGTGATTAAAACTGTTAACATTCAGCGTACTTAAATCTAAATGTAGATTCTTTTCTGTAATCTCGTACTATTTGTGTTTTGTATTTCCTCTTCTCCTTTATAGCATAATGTGTGTGAAGTTTATTTTTCTCTCCTATCTCCATTGGATCCTTCATGTTTTGAATACTGTTTGTAATGTGTTGGTTTCTTGGTTGTGTTACAGCCTGTGCTGGTCCCAAGTTTGTGTGCTGTGGTTGTTGGGGTTTTGCCCATAAAGACCTGGAAAGTATCTTTTGTAATGCTGGTTTTGTTTTTACAAAGTCTCTAAATGTTCCCTTATTTGAGAAAACTTTAATATCTTCTTCAGATTTGATAAAGAGATTCTCTGGAAAAGGATTCTTGGATTGCAGTTGTCTTTCAATTTCAGAACACATTTCTCCAATTTCTTCTTTCCTGCATGGCCTCTGAAGAGAGGTCTGAGCTTATTCTTATCCGTTTACCTTTATATGTGACTCCTTTTTTCTCTCTAGCCACTCTCATGATTCTCTCCTTTTCCTTGAAATTTGATAATTTGTCTAGTATATGTCTTGATGTCATTTTGTTTTGTGTGTGTTCTCTCTGCTTCCTCAATGGTTATTGTCTCCTCCTTTGTGATATTGTGTTAATTGTCTTCCAAGAATCCCCTTACTGTATTAACTAAAGGATTATTTATTTATTTCTTCTTGTTCATGGGCCCCAATAATTTGAATCATATATTGCTTCATCCTACATCCTCATCAGGCTATCTCCAGATACTTTTGCTTCTTTGTTTGACTCTTTCTCTCATTTGCTTAATTCTGTTGGTTATCTTCAAGATCACTGATTTGGTTTTCCATTTCTTCTATTGTATTGTTGATATCATTCACCATTTTAATCTATTTTTGTTATGTTATTCCTTAACTCCTGGAATTCCCTTTGGTGTGAGGATTCTAGTATCTATATTTTTTCATTAGTTTTCATGATTAATTCTAAAATTTCTTGTATGGCACTAAGTAATATTCTCACACATTTTTTCACTGGCATTTCAAGGGCTGCTTCTTTTGTGTAAACTGCCAGGTTTGGGTCATCTTCAGTAATTGACTTATGTTTCTCTAGATCTTTTACAGTAGCTGTTGTTGTTGACTGTTGCTTGTGTCACATCTTGTGTGAGCTGATGGTGAGCATACTATTCTGGGGTGTATAGTGGGAGAGGGGCTGGCTCATTTATTTAGGGCAAGGATCAGATAGATGCTGGAAATGTATTGTGCATAGATGAGGAGGGAGTTTTAGTTGAGTAAGTTGATTTGGATTTTGCTGCTCATGAGTAGGTTTTGAGTGGTGGTATTAATCATAGTAAGCTGTCCCTTAGTTATGGAAATTTTTCATGAGTTGGAGAAGGAGGTAGATGAAATTTTACTTGGTAAGTTAAAGGAGGCTGTGTGTTGTTGAGGTGGAGGGAAGAGGTTATCATGGTTAGGATAAGGGAGGGGTATAATGAATCTACCAGAGTCCATTACTAACCCTGTGTATTATGTAGAGAGTGTACCATCTTTTCAATATTGTGCTCATAATGGTGGATTCCTGCACAATTCAGAACTATCTGCTCTTTACATGTGGTCCTAGGGTGTAAACGGGCTATTATAGTGGATGTCCAAGGGAAGAGGGGCTTCTGATCAGTGGGCATCTAGCCTGTGGTGGAAAAATTCCAGGTTCCGTTTTCTTAGCCAGCATGAGGATACTTGTGTGTCCTTTCTCAAAACAAAGTAGGAACAATTCTACCAACCCCCCTGGAACCTTCCCCCCTGGAACCCTCTGTACTGCAGATTCCAGCAGCTCCTATGTTTCCTTGATGCTAGTTCTCTCTCCAACTAGCCAGAGTTATTTTTCTGTAGAGCAACTTGGGGAGAGACCTGGGCCTTTGTTAGGGATTATCACCAATGGAAGCACTGCTCCACTGGCCACTGCCATGACTTCCAATGTTCATGATCCCCAGGAGTTCTCATGTGTGTCCACAGGATGCACTCAAAACATAGATTGTCCTTAGCCATTCTTCAGGCTGGTGAGCCACTGAATATGGGGTGGGGGGAAGTGGGAGCAGCCCCTCAGCTACCTGGCCTGCAAAGCTGGTGATCCCACAGCGAGTTCCTCACACGTGGGATCATAAATTGGTGCCATATTTCCAGAGCTCCACCATTTCATTTTTGACGACTTACATTTTTTCTAGATTCAAAATGTATGAATTTCAAGTTCCAATTATTAATCAATGTCTCCAAATGTATCTTCTCTTTTTGAGTTGTGCTTCCTTAGCATATGAAGGTCCTGAAGGCTTTACTCCATCTATGTCATTATAGTTGACTGTGCTTTAAGAAGGTAGTTCTTCTTCAGTCATATTTTGAGTACTTTCTGGCACTCATCTACTGTTACTATAGCTGACAGTGTTCTTCTGCTACGACTAGAAGCACTTGCTGATGAAGATCAAGGAAATTTAAAGACAAAAATAAAAATCGTTATTGTTTAGAAAAAAAGAGTAGATGAGAAAAAAGAAAAATAACACTATGTGGAACTTAGGGCCTGCCTTTGTGAAGCATGAGGCCATTTGAATTCTGACTTGCTGGAGTATGGGGCCAAATGGCCTTTGCTGTGGTAATGAGTAGGGCTGACTAGCTAAGGCTGGCTGCATCCGAAAATGGCAAGTGAGTGCTGGTAACCAGAGGAAGAGCATGGGGGGCCTGGAGAGTGGGCCTGTTCCTTCTTCCTTTTTCTATAATTGTTCCCACAATCTCTGGGATGTGGATATTTCAATTCATTCCATTCTCTGAGATCACAGGCTACCTGATCTTTCTTTCATGCTAACTTACTCTTGGTTGTAGAGAGATCTGCCTGTGTGTATGTGTGTTCTCAGTCCGATATCTAGCTTTCAAAGTCTTAATTTTTACTTTCATAAATGCTGGACTATTATTTATTCCATAAATATTATCAGTTTAATGATATAATATTCCCCACATCTGAGGCAATACTCTGGTAGACATTCTCCTCAATGCCTCATTGAATTTTTAGTTTTTCCAATCTAACTAGCACAAACAATTATCATTTGGTGTGCAATGTGCTGATTATTGGAAACTCTTCCCTCTAATCTTTTTTAATGGTTTTCCCCTCTGTCGTAGAACAGTTTCCTTTTATGCACATGCTGATCAATTCTCTATGGAATCTTCAAATAGGTTTTCTTTCTGTGCTGCTCTCTACTCTATGCTACTCTGTTCTGTAAACTTTAGACACCTTGGACTGACACATATTCAACTCTGTTGGTTTAAGCCAGAGAGTCTGAGAAATGCCCAGAGAATTTGTTCTTCCTACACTGCAAAATGGAAGCAATCTCATGGCTGTGAGCTGGGAAAACATTAGACTCATTTGTTTTGTTTTCAGGCCCTCAAACTTTATTCTGACTATTTTCCTGATGGCCCATGCCTTGAAAAGAATTGTTTTGAGTATATTTTGTGGTTTTCTGTTTCTTTAGGGCTTTTAATTACAAAGTCAGTAGTTCATAGTTACCGTCTTTTACATGATAGTTTATCTTGAGCAAAAGTGTAGCTTTCATTTTTCAAATTCATTATTGTCTTCCATAAACATTTACACAGCAAATTATATTTTCATTTAACAACTCCTATAAAACTTGTTCGGTGTCATTGGTTATATGCATATATTTTAATCCAAGAGAAGCAAAAAATATTAAAAATAGAAAATAAACAAGTATGAGTTAAAATGGAAAACAAATGATAGCTTGTTTTTTATTCAAACAAATTCACTACTCTTAAGTTGATTATGACTCGAAGCAACCATATAGGACAGGATAGAACTGTCCCTATGAGTTTCTGAGACTGTAACTGTTGACAGGAGTAGAAAGCCTCATATTTCTCCCATGGAGAGACTGGTAGTTTTGTACTACTGATCTTGCAGTTACAAGCCCAATGCCCAATTTAATTATTATATGGCAACCTCAAAATCAAGAAATTTGAACCAATACCTTCAAATTCCATTACCTTATCACAGTAGTCTTTCTCTTCTCTTCTCAGGGTTTTAAAGATTTAAGTTCAAAAGCGTGTATTGTTGTTGTTGTTTTCCATTGAGTTGGATCTGACCTATAGCACAGCAGAACACAGCACCCTATGCACAGCAGAACAAAACAGTTCCCAGTCCTTCTCCATCCTCTAATTGTTTCTATGCTTGAGCCCATTGTTGCACCCACTGTATCAATCCATCTCCTTGAAGGTCTTCCTCTCTTCCACTGCCCTTCTACTCTACCAAGCCTGAAGTTATTTTCCATGAAGTGGTCTTTCCTGGCAATATGTCCAAAGTATATGAGATGTATATTAGTTCCTTTAATTAGCAAATGGATCATTTAAGGTAAAATCTAGCAAACTTAGTGGCTTTTCCAACTCAGATCTTTCTGATGTGGCCTATTGTGGTAGGCTGTACACATCAAAAGAACAAGATCTACAGAGTCTAGGTAGCCTATAGTATGGCCTTGGATCACCAAGGGCTGAAAAGAAACTCATTTAAAGGTGCATGATTAACCATATTCTTTTCCTTGGGAAACATAAAGGTGAGAAATAGATCTACGTGCATATATATATATATAGGTTTAGCGAAGGCAACAGATGGACATTGGACCTCCACTCAAGTACTTACTCAATGCAAGAACATTTTGTTCTATTAAATTGGCTTTCATGATACACACCTTCTGGACATGATCGTTAAAGCAAAGCAGATGCATAAGTAAATATGGAGAAGAAAGCTGATGGTGCCCAGCTATCAAAAGATATAGCATCTGGGATCTTAAAGGCTTGAAGATAAACAAATGACCATCTAGCTGAGAAGCAACAAAGCCCACATGGAAGAAGCACACCAGCCTCTGTGACAACGAAGTGTCGAAGGGATCAGGTATCAAGCATCAAAGAGCAAAAAAACATATCATTGTAAATGAGGGGGAGTTCAGAGTGGAGACCCAAAGCCCATCTGTAGGAAACTGGACATCCCCGTTCAGAAGGGTCTCAGGGAGGAGAGGAGCCCATCTGTAGGAAACTGGACATCCCCGTTCAGAAGGGTCTCAGGGAGGAGAGGAGCCAGTCAGGGGGCAGTGTATCAATGATGAAACATACAACTGTCCTCCAGTTCTTTAATGTGTCTTCCCTCCCACTGTCATGATCCTAATTCTAACTTACAAATTCGCCTATACAAGAGGATGTACGCTAGTACAGATAGGAACCGGAAACAGGGATTCCAGGACTGATGATCCTTTCAGGACCAGTGGTGAGAGTGGCGATACCACAGGGTGGAGGGATGGTGGTGTAGAAAGGGGGAACCAATTATAAGCATCTACCCATAACCTCCACTCTGGGGGACGGACAACAGAAAAGTGGATGAAGGGAGATGTCGGGCAGTGTAAGTTATGACAAAATAATAATAATTTATAAATTATCAAGGGTTCCTGAGGGAGGAGGGATCCGGGAGGGAGGGGGATAATGAGCTGATACCAAAGACTTAAGTGGATAGCAAATATTTTGAGAATTATTAAGGCAACAAATGTACAAATGTGCTTGACACAATTGATGTATGGATTGTGATAAGATTTGTATGAGCCACCAATAAGTACGAAAACAGAACATGTGTCAAACAGGATAGTCAAAGAGTAAGGAAGCATATGAAAAGGTGCTCTCAATCATTAGCTACTGTTGTGTTTTGGGGCCATGGACTCAACATCAACATAACCACCCTGTGTACAATACAGTGAAACACTGCCTGGTTCAGTGCTATCTTCACAACTGTTCTTTTGCTTGAACCCACTGTTATAATCACTGCATTAATCCACTTCCTCAAGGGTCTTTTTATTTTTCTATGAACTTTTAGCTCTTCATTTTTAAAAAATAAAATACTTTTATTGTGGGTTTTACATCTCTTATCACAATCCATACATTCATCCATTGTGTGAAGCACATTTGTACATATGCTGCCATCATTTTCAAAGCATTTTCTTTCTATTTGAGTCCTTGATATCAGCTCCTCATTTTTCCCTCCCACCCCCACCCACCCTCTCTCATGAACCCTTGATAAGTTATAGATTATTATTATCTTATCTTACATCATCCTCTGTTGGCCTTCACCCACTTTTCAGTTGTTCGTCCCTCTGGGAGTGTGTTATATATTGATCCTTGTGATCGATTGTCCCTTTCTCCCCCCACCTTCCCCTTATCCTCCTGGTATCGCTACTCTTATTTTTGGCCCTGAGGGTTTTATCTATCCTGGATTCCCTGTGTGTGCGCTCTAATCTGTAGCAGTGTGTATGTTCTGTTCTGATCTGATTTGTAAGATAGAATTGAGGTCATGAGAGTGGCTGGAAGTAGAGAAAAGTTGTGTGTTTCATTGGTGCTATACTGCACCCTGACTGGCTCATCTATTCCTTGTGACCCTTTTGTGAGGGGCTGTCCAACTGTTTATGGATGGGCTTTGAGTCTCCACTCCACACCCGCCCCCTGTTCACATTGGATATTATTTAATTCTGGGTCTTATATGCCTGATACCTGGTCCCATCAACACCACATGATCACACAGGCTGGTGTGCTTCTTCCATGTGGGATTTCTTTCTTCTCAGCTAGATGGCCATTTATTTATATTCAAGCCTTTAAGACCCCAGAGGCTATATCTTTTGAGAGCCAGGCACCATCAGCTTTCTTCACCACCTTTGCTTATGTACCCGTTGTGTCTTCAGGGATCGTGTCAGAAGGTGAGCATCACAGAATGCCGGATTTTTAGAACAAAATGTTCTTGCATTGAGGGACTACTTGAGTCGAGGTCAAACGTCCATCTGCAACCTTAATTTTTTTAAATTAAATAATAATTTTATTAGGGGCTCATACAACTCATCAGAATCTGTACATACGTCATTTGTGTCCAGCACATTAGTACATATGTTGACTTCATCATTCTTACAACACCGCTTTCCACTTGAGCCCTTGGTGTCATCTCATTTTCCCCCCTCCATCCCTGGTCCCCCCTCCCCCAGAACCCCTGATAATTTATAAATTATTATTATTTTATCATATCTTACCCCATCCAACATCTCCCTCACCCACTTCTCCACTGTCCGTCCCCCAGGGAAGAGGCCACATGTAGACATTGTCCTCTGTTCCCCCTTTCTCTCTCTCCTTCCCTCCACCATCTCGCCGTCACCACTCTCTCCAGTGGTCCTGGGGGGTTCATCTGTCCTGGGTTCACTGTATTTCCAGTTCCTATCTGTACCAGTGCACATCCTCCGGTACAGCCAAATATGTAAGGTAGAATTGGGATTATGGTAGTGAGGTGGAGGAAGCATTTAAGAACTAGAGGAAAATTGCATATTTCATCGTTACTACACTGCACTCCAATTTGCTCCTCACCTCCCCGCAGCCCTTCTACAAGGGGATGTCCAATTTCCCCCGGATGGGCCCTGGGTCCCCACTCTGCACTCCCCCTCATTCACAATGCTATGATTATTGGGGGGGCGGGGGGGCTTTGATGCCTGATACCTGACCCCTTCGCCACCTTGTCATCTTACAGGTTTAAACCTTAATTCTTAACATATAGATATAAGTACATAGATCTATTCCCCTCTCGTTATATATAAATATATTTACATATGCACATACCTGTATTTAGACCTCTATAAATGTCCTTTGCCTCCTAGTTCTTTCCTCTAATTCCTTTCACTTTCCTCTTATCCCACTAGCATGTTCGGCCTTCATACGGATCTAGCAATTCCTTGCTGCTACACTGCTCTTGATAAAGCTCCACGCAGCATCCCACACTCTTCTCTTCATTGATTTTAGTTCACTTGTTGTTCCCTTGTCTCTGGGCTGGTTCCACCCCTTTTTTTACTCCCGCTCCCCCTTCTCCTCTATCCTCTTGGAACCATCAGTCCTGCTCATTTCATCTACAAATTGTTTATCCCGCCTGTGTTATCTAGATAGACATGCAGAGACATTAATAAGCACAAAACCAGGCAAAGCCAAACAAAACAACAAAGGAATTCAAAACCAACAAAACAATAACAACAACACCAAAACAAAATAACAACAAAAATATGCCACTGACAACAATGGAAAAGCCTATAAATAGTTCAAGGTCTGTTTGTTGGCCTTTACAAGTGTTTTTCAATTGAATCTGATGGGGTGTCATGCTCTGTCTCCAAAGTCCATTTTTGGTATTCCCTGAGGATTTCATCACTTTGCTCCCTTTGCTGCTCTGTTGCATGCCCTCAGTGATTTGCCCCAATGTGATGGGGTAAGACCGGCCACAGTTCCCACACTGTCTGCAGCACTCTCAACTGTAATGCTGTGGTTCAGTGAGGGACATTGTGTCTCGTGGTGGGCCCGGCCCTGTGGTCCTCTCTGTGCCTTGTCTGCTCTGAGCAGGAATATCATCCTCAGGGTTTGGTGGTCCAGGAATAATTCCGCTCCCTCTCCATCATTCTTCATTTATTCTGTGTGCGTTAATGAGACATGCCCCTTTCCCCAAGCTGTAGTTTCAGTGCTGTCCTCTGTAGCGCATTTTTCTGTGAGAGGGGGATGTCCACATAGTTGTGATTGGGGCCAGCCCCGCAGACCTCTCTATTGGTTCCCTGGTACATGCTGGTATGTTGTATTCACATCTTGGTGCATCAAGTTGAAGCCTGGTCTCTCTCTTTCCCTCTCCTGTGGAGATCTAAACAATAATCTCCCCTTGGGTTGGTTTGTGGCCTGCTTCCCCCCCTACCCACTTCTTTTTTTCTCTCTCTTTCTTTCACCGTAATATATATTTGGCTGCCGTATGTATCCCTGGATTTGGTTTGGTCCCTGCCATAGAACCTGAACCTCACCCCAGGAATGTATGTATATAGTAGCTTTTCTCCTATGTCCCATTTTAAGCTTACCTCAGTGGACTTCTCCTTTTGTGCTTGGCTTACTTTGCTCAGCATGATTTCCTCCAGTTATTCCCATGTGGCAATGTGCTTCATGCGTTCATCACTGCTTTTTAGGGATGTGTAGCACTCCATTGTATGTATATACAACTGCTTTTTGATCCATTCATCCATTGATGGAAATTTGGGTTGTTTCCAAATCCTTGCCATTGTGAACTGTATCACAATGGGCATTAGAGCACAGATGTCTGGCCATGGTTTGTTTCTTGCCTCTTCTGAATATATGCCCAGTAGCGGGATTGCTGGGTCATATGATAGCTCAAATTCCACTTGTTTTACATATCGCCAAATAGATTTCCATAATGGTTGTACATACCTACAGATCCACCAGCAGTGGACGATAGTTCCTACCTCACCACAGCCCCTCCAACACTGGTTACTTTCTGATTTTCCAATTCTTTGAAGAAGGATGATGGTATTTGTATTAGGATAGCGTTAAACATATATAGTGCCTTGGGCAGAATTGACATCATTACTATAGTGAGTCATCCAATCCACGAGCATGGGATATTCTTCCATTTGTTGAGGTCACTCTCGGTGTCTTGTAATAGTGCTCTGTAATTTTCCTGATAGAAATCTTTTGTTTTTTCAGTTAGGTATTCCCCTGGGTATTTCAATGTGTGGTTGCCTAATCATCTCTTCTGTGATCTTATCTGATGTGTATAGCAGTCCAATAGACTTGTTGATCCTGGATCCTGCCACTCTGACACATTCCTGTATCGCTTCCAAAATTCCACGTGTGGACTTTTGGGGGATTTTCAATATATAAAATCATATAATCTGCAAATAACGAAGTTTCGCCTTTTCTTTCCCCAGAAGAATACCTATGATGTCTTTTCTTTGCCTTATGTTGTTAGCTGGGACCTCCAGTACAATGTTAAATAGGTGTGGGGACAATGGGAATCCTTGTCTGCTCCCCTTTTTCAGTGGAATGTTTTCTGTCTTTTTTTTCATTGATTATCACGTTAACTGTTAGTTTTTGTATATAGCTGGTATAATATTTATGAATGTTCCTTCCATTCCAATCTTCTTGAGTGTCTTAAACAGGAATGGGTGTTGGATGTTGTTGAATGTTTTTTCTGCAATCGATAATATCATGTCGTTCTTATAATTTTTCATGTTAATGTGGCAAATAATACTAATGGTTTTGTGTATGTATGAATGCCACTTGGTCATGGTGAAGTATTTGTTTTATATGCTTTTGTATTCTTTTGTCCAGTATTTTGTTAAGTATTTTTACATCGATGTTCATTAGGAATATTGGTCTGTAGTTCTCAATTCTTGTGCGATTAATGCCTGCTGTAGGTATCAGAGTTATACTGGCTTCATAGAAAGAGTTTGGGAATTTTCCGTCTTTTTCTATGTTCTGGAAGAGTTTGTGTAGGATTGGTGTCAGTTCTTCCCTGAATGCTTGGTAGAATTCTCTGAAGCTATCTGGCCCAGGGGATTTTTTTTGTTGGTAATCCCTTGATAATCTTGCCTATTTCTTCTATTGCTATGGATCTGTTGAGAGTCTTGCCGTCCATCTGGGATAATCTAGGGAGTGATTGTTTTTCCAAGTATTTGTCCATGTCTTCAATGTTGTTGAATTCATGAAATTTCAGCCCTTTGTAGTACTGCGTGATTATCCTTTGATTTCATTAGGGTCCCTTGTAATGCCCCTGCTTCATGCCTCTTCCTTGCTATTGAAATTTTTTCCTTCCTTTTGTTGGTTAAGTTTGCCAGTGCTCTATCAATTTTGTTGATCCTTTCAAAGAACCAACTTTTAGCTGCATTAATTTTTCCATAGTTTTTTTGTTTTCCCTCTCCTGTACCTCAGCCCTGATTTTCATTATTTCTTTCCTTTTGTTACGAGTAGGATTGTCCTGTTGACTCTGCTCTAATTGTTCTAAGTTTTGTGCCAGCATATCAACCGTAAGTCTCTTTTCCTTTTTCATGTGTGCATGTATTGCTATAAAAATTCTTATGATAAATGCCTTTGCTGTGTCCCATAGGTTTGGGTACGTCATACTTTCATTTTTATTGTTTTCTAGAAACTTCCTGATTTTATTTGTGATCTGTGCCATTACCCACTCCTTTTGCAACAGAGAGTTATTCATTCTCCAATTGTTTGCCCTTGTTTTCTTCATCGCCGTCTTTCTGTTGATGTCCAGCCTGATGGCATAATGGTCAGAGAGAGAAGTGTGTATTATCTCTATGTGGTTGAGTTTACACAGGTACGACATGTGTCTCAGCATGTGTTCTCTCTGAATTTGTGCCATCTTGGCTTGAAAAAAAGTGATTTTTTTTTTTTTTTTTTTGCATTTGGTGGGAAAGCTCTGAAAATATCTATCAGGTCAACTTCTTAAATTGTGCTGCATAGATCTGCAGCCTCCTTGTTAAGTTTCTTTTCCTGTGATCTGTCTTTTTCAAAGAATGGTGTATTAAAGTCACCTACTATAGTTGTTGAGGCTGTGATTTCTTTTTTCAACTTCGGAGTGTTTTAATTTCATGGATTTCTCATTGGGTACATATATTTATTATGCTCATTTGTTATTGGTCTACTGTTCCCTTCAGGATTATATAGTGCACACACACCCCTTGTGTCGTGTATGGCTTGTACATTAAGATCAATTTTGTCAGAGTTTAAGATTGCTACCCCTGCTTTTTTAAATTGTCATTTGATTGCTATATTTTTCTCCAACCTTTAATTCTCAGCCTGTTCTTGTCTGTAACTTGAGATATGTCTCCTGTAGTCAGCAGATCGATGGGTTGTTTCCTAAGCTAGTCTGCTATCCTCTCCCTTTTAATGCCTGAGTTAAGTCCATTGATATTCAGTTCATTACATCCATTTGTGGACTCTCTGATGTTATCTTGTACCTTTTGTGTTGGGTGTTTACCTACCTACCTATCTTATCAGCTTGTGTTTTGTGTGTGTATGTGTGGTTGATTCTTGCCTTCTTTCCACCATTGAGCTATTTCTATCTTGGGGGGCTGTTTTCTCTTTGTCGCCCTCTAGGTGGAGTTGTTCTATATGGCGGTCTCTTATTTGTGCTTGGTGACTGTTGATTTTCTGCCCGTACTAGGTCGTAAAGGATATTTTGTAGGGCTGGGTTTCTTTTCACATATTCTTTGAGTTTTTCCTTGTCTGGGAAGACTCTAACTCCTCCATCTTTCATAAAAGATAATTTCCCCGGATTTAGTATTCTTTGGTTTGCGTTATTTTCCTTCAATTTTGCAATATGTTACTCCACTCCCTTCTCTTCTTCATCGTGTCTGCTGATAGGTCGGAACATATTCTTATTTGGCTACCTATATACGTTACTATTTGTTTTTACCTAGCTGTTCTTATTAATTTCTCCTTTTCCTCATAGTTGGATCATTTAACTATTTTGTGTCATGATCACTTCTTCTTGGGATTCAGTCTGGTTGGTATTCTTTCAGCCTCCTGAATAATTGCCTAATTTTTATTTATTAAGCTGGGGGAGTTTTCCTCTAAGAATTCCCTTGCTATTTTCACTGTTGACTTCTTTGCTGTATCTTGTTCTGATAGTCCAATCATTATAATATTGTTCTTATTCATAGCATCAGACATAGATCTCAGATTTTCTTCGGCTTCTCTGATTGTCTTATATCACTGTCTCTCCTGTTTGTTGAAGTCTGCCTGGCTCTCATCTAGATCACTGGTGTGATTCTCTGCCTCCCCAAGTCTGTTGGCAAAGCCTGTTAAGTTGCTACTGGATTTTGTTATTTTAGCCCTTAGGTCTTGTATTTCCCTTTGGGGCATGGCCATTATCTCATCTATTATTTCATCCTTTTTCTGTATTTCTTCCCTCATATCCTGTATGACATGGAGCAGCATTCTGAAAATTTCTTTCTGTGGCAGGTCAATGTCTGTTCCTTCTAGGCACATCGCTATGTTCATGACTTCTTCTGGCATTGTGTTCTGTTTCTCCTGCTTTGTCGTTGAGTCTGTTGAGGCTGATTGCTGGTTATGTGTTGTTTTAGAAGACCCTGGTGTCATCTACAAGACAGTCAAAGAGCACTGGGCTCTTTTGGCACTCATATGAGTGCTTCTTCAAACTTTCTATAAGTAGCTGCACTGGGTGGTTAGACTACCACTGTATCTGTCTGTGGTTTCACTCTTACCCTATCCAACCAGTATTCATGGGACAGTGTTCGGTGGTTGTGGACCCACAAGGATTTTGCTTCACTGGCTGAAATCCCAGGAACCTGTGGTGGTGTGTTCCATCGAGCTTGGAGCTCCTCGGATGGTGTGTGGAGTTTCCTTCTGCAACTGGAGTGCCATGGAGGCTGGGTGTGTGTACCTTCCTTCGTGTAAAGCACCATGGATGGCAGAAAGAATTGCCCTAGTCAGAAAGATTGCCGTGGATTTGGGGCAGATGTTCCCACAGCAGTGTAGAGCACCACAAATTGTGGATATTAGTTCCCTCAGCACTTGTACGGTCTTGGGGTGTAGGCTGAAGTTACCCCAGCTGTTTGAGGGGTAGATTCCCTAGCCATTGGGGTGAAGTGGAGGCAGGCCCCATTTCCCCTGCTGTGTGTGAAGCCAATAAGTGTGGGCAGGAGTTCCCCCAACTGGGCAGCCAAAATTGCCCTAGGCTGAGGGGAGTGGTCTGGAAGCTGTTAGTGGCTTGTGAAAGGAAAGAGGGGGGAAAGGAAGAAAAAGAGAGAAAAAGCAAACAAACATAACAGCAAAAATAAAAAACAAATAACACACACAAAAGCAAAGATTAAAAACAAAAACAAACAAGTAAAATAACAAAAGAGGAAAACCTGAACCTGCTGAGACTGTGGCAGGCAGGAGAGAAGAGATAGAAGATGAAAAAAGAAGAAAAAGGGAATGAAGAAGAAAATAAAAAAAATTAAATAGCTAAGAGATTGCTGAGCCTAATGCTGTGCCATGTGCAGCAGTGCCTCATGTTGTGTGCATCACTGCCACAGGGGGCAGGCTGGAGCTCTTCCCGCTGTATTGGCAGAGTTGCCTGAGGCAGAGGGTATAGGTGCAGGATGCTAGCAGTGACCTATGGAAGGAAAGAGAGGGAGAGGCGAGAAGAAGAAATTTTAAAAACACAAGAAAAAATTAAAGGAAAACAAAAAGAAGGAAGGAAAAACACCACCGTGCTCCGTGAGACTGGCTGGTGGGAAAGAGAAGAGTGGAAAAAAAGAATAAATAAGAAAGCGATAGCTGATTCCTGATCACCTGAATGTGGGGCTGGAAGGGTTTAAACCCTGCCTCAAGGTGGCAGGTGGGTGTGCCCTTTTAGTGCAAGTCCCACAGTTGCTGGGAAGAATTTTCCTAGTTGGCTTGATCACCATGGAGACCAGGTAATGTTTCCCCTGCAACGTGGAACACTGGAGAGGGCTGTTGTAGCTGCCTTGTGCGGTGTGTAGCACTCCCACAGAGGACAGGCTGGAAATTCCCCCGTTGTTTGGGTGGAGTCACTCTTGGTGGAGGGTAGTGGCTCAGAAGCCAGCAGTGGTGTGTGAAAGGAAAGAGAGGCAGAGAATTAGAAAAAAGAAAGAAAAGGATAAAGAAAAAATGGGCCTATTGAGACCGACTGTGGTGAGAAAGAAAGAAGGGAGAGAGAATAAAGAGAGAAGGAAAAGAATCAAAATTAAGGAGATAGCTGAGCCCTGATCACCTGACTGTGGGACTGGAGGAGTTCCAACCCTGCCTCAAGGTGGCGGGGTGATGTGCCCGCTTGGTGGAGGTCCCACAGATGCTGGGTAGAATTACCCTCGTAAGCAAGATCACAGCACAAGCCAGTCAGAGGCTCCTTCGGTGGTGTGGAGCACTGGAGATGACTGCAACAGCTGCCTTGTGCCATACGAAGCACTGAAGCAGGCAGGGAGAAGTAACCTCGGCCATCCTCCAGCCTTGCAAAGGACATGCAGGACCTCCACAGCTGTGTGTAGGACCACTGAAGGCGGACAGTAGCTTCCCCCATTGGGCTTACAGAGTTGCCCTAGCTTGTGCCAAGACCGCTGATGTCCGAGTAGGTCAGAGAAGGTTTTTTTTATCCCCTGGCCAATTGAAATTGAATTAAATAAAATAAGCCATCTGGCTAGGGGCTCTCCATTTGTGCTCAGTGAAATTATTCTGAGACTAATGTTTGCTCCAGAGGCTCTTTGTTGTGTTGAAAGCCTCCAGGCTCTGTAGCTAACTTCTGGCATTCCTCAGCTCTGGCTCCTGTATTATGTTGATGTTTGCTAAAGGACCTGTTCTGCAGGTTTGTCTTGGAGTTAAACAATAAGCCTGGGATTTACAGTTTTTACCGAAAAAATATTTTCCCCTTTTTTATATTGGGCTTGTGGGGTGCTGTTATTTAGGGGATGTCATGCTGACCCCTTAGGAGAGGAGATCTAGTTTATTAGAGAGGTTGTTTTCTTCTCGGCCAAGAACTGAATTTGCCTACCACAGTATGTCTACCTGCTTGTTCTCTGCCACACTGTGATTAGACTCAAGTAAATTTCCTGAAATGTTTTCAATCGCTGCAAATCTATGGCTACTTGCACGGACCCTAAGAGTGCAAGGTAGCTAACAGTGAGATGAGCTCTGAGGTCTTGTGATTAGCTTTCAGAAACTCTCTTCAAGTCTTGGATTATGATCACTTTAGATGGTAGCCTGGAGGAATCACTGCTCGCTGCTGGACTAAGGTGCTGGCAGGGGCATGAGCCCAAAGTCCATGAGCCCAGCACAATGAATCTAGAGCTTCAGTGTGTTCTTGGTTCACTTTGTGAGTGAAAAATCCAAAAAGTCAGGGGTCTGGGGCAGACCTGAGTACCTTGATTCTAATTTTAGGACTCAGCCTCCTTGTCTTGTTCCCCTTATGTCTTAATTTTCTGGTCTAGCAGCAGGAGCTCTGAGTGGGTAAATCTACCTGGATGCCATTTTCCCTTGGCCTATTCCTCTACTCTAATCTTCATGACTTATTTTCTCATGGTGTTTAAGGGTATATTTTGTTGCTCTTGTTCAAGTTAATGAAGATGCTGTTTGTGGGTTGATTTCAGTTCATATGTGTGATGATGCTACTTGCGAGCCCTGGTGGCATAGTAGCTACTCATTGGGCTGTGATCCACAAGGTCGTCAGTTAGAGACCACCGTCCACTCCAGGGAGACACAGAGCTTTCTACTGCTGTTAACAGTTTCAGTCTCAGAAACTCACCGGGGCAATTCTACTCTATCCTATAGAGTTGCTACAATTTGGCATAGACTTTATGGTAGTGAGTATGGCGTTTTGGTTTCGTTAATTGCTATCAATTGCTTCTGATAACAAATTTTGCTGTTTTCCAAAGGTTTACTGTAGATTTGTTTCAAGGAATTTTACAATTTCTTCCCTTATTTAAACTATTACCCAATCAATCTTAGTGGTTTGTTGTTCATTTAACAATTATATAGTTTTGTACTCTTGTTCTTTCTGTTATTAATTTCTATTTTATAGTGATATTTTCGAGAAGATGAGTTATGGAATCTCAATTTTTAAAAAATAGTTTTATTGGCATATAACGCATACATCATACAATTTAATTATTCAGTCATATTAAGAAAAAATGCGCAATCATCACAATCACTACATTCAATTTCAGAAACTTTTTTTTCTTGTGTTCATTATTTTCAGATCCCCATCTTCCCCATTCTCTCCTGCCATGCCCCTAAATAGTTATTAATCAAGTTACTGTCTCTATAAATTTATCTATAAATTTTTGTATATTGTATATTTTCAAAAATCATATGAAACATAAACAAGACAACCAAAAAACAAACTCACTGTTATTTAGTTCATTCCTACTCATAGCAAGCTTTTGTGACAATGTAGGGCTTCCCTGTGGGTTTCTGAAACTGTAACTCTTTATGGGAATATGAAACTTCATGTTTTACCCAAAGAGCAGCTGGTGTTTTTGAATTGCTGATCTGGCAGTTAGCAATCCAATATGTAACCAGTTTGCCACCAGGAAGCATACAACAAAAAAACAACAATGATGACAAAACAAAACAAAGGATCACCGCAATAGAAAATGTTAAAAATTGAAACAACTTTAAAATGGTCCAAAAGTGAGATCACATGATTAGATGTATTACATTTTAACTAACCACATCTGCTATAATTGACTTTACAATGCTCTCTGTTTGATATCAATCCTATTCACATCCCTGGACTATGGTCAGAGTGGATTCACCAGAATCTCAATGCATGTGGAGACCCTGCAAATGGATTCTAGGCTTCCATTGTCATCCACAGCCTTCTGCAAACTGGGTGCTCACAATTTAAGCTCTCATACTGTCCTTCCTTCAAATTTGGTTTTTATTATTTACAATCCTTGGTTGGCACTGGGTGGTGTGCTTTTTTAATGGGGACTTAGTTGATGCCTCACTTAGATGGCTAGCTATTTTGCAAAACATTTGGTCTATTTTTGGGAATGTTCCATGTGCATTGGATAACAATACATACTATGTCATTGTTGAGTGGAACATTCTACATATATATTAGAGGTTGAGTAGTTTCATTGTGTTTTTAGCTTTTTTGTGTCTTTCTTGAGTTTTTGCCTGATGATTTGTCTTTCCTTAAGAGTAGTATATTGAAGTGTCCCACTATTGTTGCCTTAGAGTCTGTTTCTCTCCTGAGTACTGTGAGAGTTTGATGTATTTTTGTCACCTTTCACTGGGTGTATATGTTTCCTTGTTTTATTATTTCTTTATTCATTACGTAATGTCTTTTTAGTCTTTCATGATTTTTTTGCCTCTATGTTTATGTTATCAGAGCCATGCCTGCTTTTTTTTGGTCATTTGTTTGATATGCTTTTGTCCAGACTTTGATTTTTCCGTTGGTTTTTCTCTTTGTGCTTTACGTGTGTTTCTTATAAGCAACATATTGATAGGCTTTGCTCTTATCCTTTCTGCTACTCTCTGTCTCTTGACTGGCGCATTTAAACCATTAATGTTCAGTGGCATTATTGATATGTATAGTTTTGTTACTGTCATTTATATGTTTTTCTATGGCGTTATTGGTTTCTTTGTTCTTGCTACATTTCTGATATTTTGTATGTTGCTTTGAGCTGTGTTTGTTTTGTGTGGAGTTGTCTTTAAAGTCGGTCACCTTGGCCATTCTCTTTGTTCATTTCAGTTCCTATCTATTCAACTTAAAATATATCATTCTTATCTATATTCTAAGCCATCTTTTGAAATCCACTTGAATTTACTGCCCATCATATAAGTCCTCCAGTTATTTAGTCTTTCCTAAAATCAAATCAGTGAAATTTAAAAGCTAACTCTCATATTTTCAAAGTTTTTCATAAATAGGTTTAAGCTTTCCACACTCATGTTGTTCATATAAAATAGACGCTGCATTTTCTTGTGGGAGCCACCGTGTTGAGAGCAGCTTGGTCTTTTCTCTTCGTCATTGCGTGTACTCTTCCACTGATCTCAGTGTACTGTGAAAAGATTGAATCATGTGGCAAAGATATTGCTTTTCCAGATGTGTTCAAGGCTTCCATCCAACTGGATATCATGAATTTTGTTCACACCAACCTGCGCAAGAACAAAAGGCTACCCCATGCTGTCAGTGAATTGGCACGTCATCAGACCAGTGCTGCTTCCTGGAGTAGTACCTGAGCTGTGGCGAGAATTTCCAGAGTTCAGGACAGTAGGACACACTGTTCTGGCCAAGGTGCTTTAGGAAATATATGTTGTGGACGTTGCATGTTTGCACCAACCAAAATCTGGAGTCGTTGGCACCAGAGAGTTAACACAATGTAGAAGTGCTATACCATCTGGTCCTATCTGATTGCCTCCACCTTGCCTGTGCTGGTCATGTCTAAAGGTCATTGTACTGGGGAAGTTCCTGAACTTCCTTTTGCTGTCAAAGACAAAATATTAGGCTACAGAAGGCAAAGGGAGTTGTTGTGCTTCTTGAGAAACTTAAGACCTGGAATGATATCAAGGTTTATGCCTCTCAGTGATTAAGAGCGTGCAAGGCCAAAATGAGAACCCATCAGTCCAGTGCAGGGACAGTGCATTATTCACAATGAAAATAATGCTATCATCAAGACCTTCAGGAACATCTCTGGAGTTACTGTGCTCAATGTCAGCAAACTTAACACTTTGAAACTTTCTCCTGTTGGAAACGTCGGGGTTTCTGTATTTGAACTGGAGGTGTATTTTGCAAGTTGGATGAAGTGTATGGCATTTGGCAGAAAGCTACCTTCCTAAAGAGTAACTGCAACCTTCCCATACACAAAAAAATCAACACAGACCTTAGCAGAATTTTGAAAAGTCCCAAGATTCAAAGAGTCCTCTGAGCACCAAGCAAGAAATTTCATCACAGAGTCCTGAAGAAGAACCCACAGAAAAACCTGAGAATCATGTTGATTCTCAATCCCTATGCAAACACCTTCTGCAGGAACACCATTCTTCTGCAGGACTTGAATCACAAGCTCAGGGTGGCTGAGGCATCAGCAGCATTAGAGGCTAAATCAGATGAGAAAGGAGTTCCCGGCAAAAGCCTGTAGTGAGGAAGAAAGGAGGAAAGAAAGTGGCTTCTGTGAAGAAGCTGAAGAAGACTGTCATGGGAAAGAAGGCTGCAACTAGAAAGAATTCATATGTTCAGAAGAATAAACTGGCAGAAGAGAAAACTGCCACAGAAGAAAAGAAGCCTGATGCATAAACCCTTCATTTTATTCCATACAAGTTGTCTTTTTGGACAGCTCATTCTGAACAAAGACCTAATTGAAGCAACAGTGAGGAAAAAATAAAAATAAAATCGATCCTGCTAACAATATCATATGTTAATTATATTTCTAAACTAAAGACTCTCATTTTAGCAACGTTGTAGAGTACACACTTAACAAACACATATCAGTTGGGCTTGTATGTACCAAAAATGATACATATGAAAGGGAAATTCATGGGGGGGTTAATCCATATATAGTAATACTTATGAGAATAAAATACCTGGAAATATATATAATCAAGGAGGTGAAGAACTTAGACCATGAGATTTATAAAACATTGCTGAAATATACTAAACCAAACTCATGTTATCGGGTTGATTGTTATTCATAGTAACCCTATAGGACAGGGTAGAACTTCCCCTGGGTTTCTGAGACTGTAACTCTTTACAGAAATTGAAAGCCTCATCTTTCTCCTGAGGAGAAGTTACTCATTTCAAACTGCTGACCTTGAGATTAGCACCCAACATGTAACCTAATGTGTAACCATAGACTTAAATAAATGGAAATCTATGCCATGTTCATGGATTGAAAGACAAAATATTGTTATGATGTGAATACTATCAGAAGTGATCATTAGATTCAACATAATTCTGATAAAATTTCTTACAGCTTTCTATAGAGAAATAGTAAAACAGTGAAAGGTGCCACAAATAACTAACACAATGTTGGAAGTGAACTAAATAGGAGGACTCACATTCCTGATTTTAGGACATATTCTAGAGCTACAGTAATTAAAACAGCCTTTTTATTTATTTATTCGAAATTAACATTTTATTTCCTATGTAGGAGATAATTATCCTCAGGATAAATGTTGTTTTGGTTGTCAGGTGTCATTCAGATAGCTCAGTTCATAGCAACTCTATATACAACAGAAGAAAACACTGCCCAGTCCTGTGCCATCTTCCAATTATTGTTATGATTGAGCCCAATGTTGCAGCCAATGTGATGATCCAGCTTGTCAGGAATCTTCCTCTTTTTGCCAACCCTCCACTTTATCAAGTGTGATGTACTATTGCCGGCGCTTGTCTCTCCTGATAATCTGTCCAAATTCCTTAGCATAACGTAGTGAGTGCTTCCAAGAATGCAGCTGTTTTTTTGAAACATTCCAATTGGCTTACCATCAATTTATAGAGTTTTATTTTTCAATAATTACTTCAGTGCAGCTTGGACTACTTTACTCCATACCATTGGTTCTTGATCATATGCTACTTCTTGAAATGGTTGAATATCAGCCAATTATTTTTGATGCTGTGACTCTGTATTTTTCTTTTATTGGGGGCCCTTACAGCTCTTATCACAATCCATACATACATATATCCATTGTATCAACACATCTGTACATCTTTTTTCATCATCTTTTTCAAAACATTTTCTTTCTACTTGAGCCCCTATCATCAGCCCCTCATTCCCCCCCCTCTCTCTCACCCTCCCTCTTCCATGTCCCCTTGATAATTTATAAATTATTATTTTTTTCCATGTTTTACACTGACCGCTGTCTCATTTCACCCACTTTCTGCTGTCCCTCCCCTTGGGATGGGGGTCATACGTCTATCACTATGATCAGGTTCCCCGTACTCGACCCCCAACCTTGCCTGCCTAGTATTGCTGCTCCCCTTATTGGTCCTGAGGGGTTTATCTGCTCTGAATTCCCTGTGTTTCAAGCTCTTATCTGTACCAGTATGTGTGTTCTGGTCTAGCCAGATTTGTAAGATATAATAGGGGTCGTGGTAGTGTTGGGGGCGGGGGAAGCATTAAAGAACTAGAGGAAGATAGTGTGTTTTCTCAGTGCTATATTGCACACTAACTGGCCCTTCTCTTCTGAGTTAGTTAATTGTACCAACCTGGC
>NW_022111315.1:1788625-1794893 GCF_000313985.2 Echinops telfairi | reverse complement strand
GAGGATCACAGGGCCAGACCCATCACGAGACACAACGGCAACCCTCTCTGACACAGTGGGACAGCACTGGGGACACAGTGTGGGAAATGTGCCTGATCTGACCCCAACATACCGGGGTGAAACACTAAGGGCATACAGCAGAGCAAAGTAATGAAGTCCCAGAGTAATGCCAAAGGTGGACTTTAGGGCCAGGGCTTGGCACCCCAGCGAATTCAACTAGAAAACACTCATAAAGATCAGTGGACAGACCTGAAATTGTTTGAGGGTTTTTCAGTTTTTGCTGTTGTTTTTTCATTTTTTTTGTTTATTTTTGTTTTGTATTGCTGTACTAGCTGTTGTTGATTTATTTTTGTTATGTTTTGCTTTGCCTTGGTTTTGCGTATATTATTGTCTACACATGTCTATCTGAACAAGATAGGTGGGTTGAACTATCCTGAGGAGAGAACAATGAGACTGACTATTCCAAGGGGACATGGGAGGTGGGGGGGTGGGGGCGGTGCCAACAAACCCAGGGACAAGGGAAGAATAAGTGATCTAAAGTTGATGGCAAGGAGGGCATTGGATGCTTTGGGGGGTGGGCCTCAAACAAGGGCAATGTAGCTGAAAGGAATTACCAAAACCTGAATGAAGGCTGAACATGATAGTGGGATGGGAGGAGCAGTTAAAGGAAATAGAGGAAAGAACTGTGAGGCAAAGGACGTTTACAGAGGTCTAAATACAGGCATGTATATATGTAAATACATTTATATACAGTGACAGGGGAATAGATCTATGTACATATATTTATTTATAAAGTATTATGGTAGCAGGTGGCCATTGGGTCTCCACTCAAGTACTCCCTCAATGCAAGAACAATTTGTTTTACTAACATGGCACTCTGTGATGTTCACCTTCCCTTGACACAATCGCTGAAGACAAAATGTTTGCACAAGCAAATGTGGTGGAGAAAGCTGATGGTGCCCAGCTATCAAAAAATATAGTGTTTGGAGTCTTAAAGTCTTGAAGATAAGCAACCAGCCATCTAGCTGAGAAGCAAGAAAGCCCACATGAAAGAAGCACACCAGCCTGTGTGATCATGAGGTGTTGATGGGATCAGGTATCAGGCATCAAAGACCCAAAAGAAAACAAACAAGCAAACAGACAAAAAGAATATCGATAGGATTGAGGAGGAGGGCAGAGTGGAGATCTAAAGCCCATCAGTAGTCAATTGGACACCCCCTCTCAGAAGGGCCTCAACGAAGAGAAGAGCCAGTTTGCAGTACAGCACTGACAAAACACACCACCTTCCTCTAGTTCTTTAATGCTTCTCACACACACACCCCACTACCATGACCCCAAGTATATCTTACAAATCTGGCTAGACCATATTTTGGCTCTCATGGACTTGTTTTCATTTTCTTCTGTTTTATCCTAGTCTTACATATGAGCAACTGATGGTCTGTTCCACATTCAGTGCTGGCCTTGTTTTAACTGCTGACATAGAGCTTCTCCATTATCTGTTCCTACAGATGTAGTCAATTTGATTTCTGTGTATTCCATCTGGAGAAGTCCAGGTGTAGAGTTGCCTTTTGTGTAATTCAATAAAGGGTATTTGCTATGACGAAATCATTAGTTTGGGAAATTTTTATCATGCAATCTCCTGATTCATTTCTATCACCAAGTCTATATTTTTCAACTACTGTTCTTTCCTATTTGCTCCAACTTTTGCATTCCAATCACCAATAATTATCAAAGTATCTTGATTGGATGCTTGATTAATTTCTTACTGAAGTCATTGGTACAATTCCTGTTTTTTCATCACTTACTGCATAACTTTGCATAAAGTTGTATTGATTATATTCCTTGAAGGGGGATAGACATAATCCTATCACAGAAAGCATTGTACTGCATGATTGACTTTGTAATGTCCTTTTAGACAGCTTTTTAAAATTCAAAATGGCCAATACCAGTCTATTGGATATGTGCTTTATGTAATTTTTTGACCACCCCCATTTTTCCTAAATTCATACTTCACACTTCACACGTTACATTCATTAGCAGATTTTTTAAGGTATTTCTTCTTACCTTGAGTTGTGCCCTATCAGCAAATGAATATCTCGAAGATTACACTCTCACAGGCTTTACCCGACTCACATCACCATGGTCAACTCCACTGGAGAAATAAGTTCCTCCTCGGTCACATATTGAGTTTCCTTTCTGAGGTGCCCATCTTCTGGCACTATGTTTGACAATGTTCTGCTTCCATTCAGTATCTGACAATATTTTGAAGCTACGCATAAAGCTTCTTCCTTCAAAGTGGGGAGCTAAATCCTTAATTCATTGTCTATTCTTAGTCTGGAAATCTATGCTGAAACCTATTCACTATGGGTCACGCTGCTGGCATTAGATTTACCAGTGGACATAGCTTCCAGCATCATAGGAACACACAAGCCACCACAGTATGACAAAAGCACATATCTATTTTGCTCACTTTAAATATTCCTCATATACAGGTTTTTTTTTCTTTTTATTTAACAGTATCGTGTACAGAAGTTGTTCAAAGTGCATGCTTCATTTAAATTATTACCTGCTTGGTGTATTGAATTATCTTAAGAAAATATCTTTTGTTAGGTTTAGGGTTAGGGTCAGTGTTACTGTAAGTGTTAGGGCTAGGATTAGGGTTAGTATTAAGGCTAGCACTAGAGTTTGAGATAGGTATAGAGTTAGGGTTAGTATTAGGGATTGACTTTGATTTAGGATTAGGGTTATTGTTAAATTAAGGGTAAGGAACAGGGTTAGAAAAGTTAAGGTTAGTCATAATGGTAGGAATGAGGGATGGTCGGGGTTTGGTATAGGATTATAATTATCATTAGTGTTAAGGTTAAGTTTAGAGACAGAGTAAGAGAAAGGGTTTGAGATAAGATTAAGTATAAAGATAATGTTAGGTATAAAGTTAGGGTTAAGGTTACAGATACAGTTACATTTAGGTTTGGGCTTAGGACTAGACTGTTGTTAGGTGCCCTTGGGTTGGTTCAGACTCAGAGCTACCCTATGTAAAACAGAACAAAACACTTCCGTATACTGTGTCATCTTCACAATGGTCCTTATGTTTGAGCCCATTGTTGCAGCCACTGTGTCAATCAATTTTATGGAAGTGCTTTTTTGCTGTCCCTCTACTTTACCAAGTATGTCTTTCTCCAGGGACTTGTTTCTCCTGCCATGTCCAAAGTCTGTGAGATGAAGTCTCACCATCCTTACCTCTAAGGAGAAATCCAACTGTACACTTGGAGAATTCCAAATCTGTTTGTTTGTAGTTATTTCAATATTTTAACCAGCACCATAATTTAAATAAATTATGATTGTTTTCTTTCTTCCTTATTCAATGTCCAACTTTCATATGTAGATGAGGCAATTGAAAATGCCATGACTTGGCTCAGGCACACCATAATTCTCAAAGTAACATCCTTGCTTTTCAACATTTTAAAGACATCTTGTTCAGGAGATTTTTTTAATTAAAAAGTAATTTTATTGTGTTTATGTTTTGTTTTACACCAGAGGCCTATGCACAACTATAAATAGGATAAATTATCCAGAGACTACAGGAGGTAGGAGAGGAGTGTCCTAAAGCTTCTACACTGAAGGATTGTTTTTGGAACACTAGTGGGAGTTTTTGTTGATTTTAATTTGAATAGATAATAGAATCTTTTATTAGAGGGAGTCCTTCCCATTTCAGGGGGGCTGCTTTGGAACTAGAAACATCAATACAATTTATAAATTAGGAATATACTGCCTCCTAACCTCAAAAGTACTAAAAATGTTGGATTTGAATGTTTTTAATGAGTATGTCAAATGAGCTCAGAATCAGTACTATTGATGCAATGTGTTCCTAGGAAAAGTGGATGCAATTATGATCTTGCCTGCAAAGATTATGTAGAATGACAAGGCTCCGATAGGTAGCCTGGTAGAGAGGTGTTGTATACTTTTGAAAGCAAAGGAAATCTGTCATTTCGAAGCTATTAAGACACAATAAAATGCATAAAAGCAAAATTATTTCTAGGTGTTGGCTGGATTGGAGTCCCTGGGTGGCACAAATAGCTAAAGAATCACCTACTAACTGAACCTATGGCAGGAGCCTCGGGAAAAGTCCTGGTGATTTTCTTTGGCAGGATTATAGCCTTGCAAATATTTTGTAATACAGCTGTGCTTGCCATTAGTTGTAATTGAAGCAACAGATCCTTTTTTTAATGGAGTCAGTAATTTTAATATTATTAATATGGAGACATTAATCAGGAATACCACTGCATTACCAGTTACTCTTGATTTGATTTTGACTCATGCCAATTCATTGTTTATCAGAATATAACTGTGCTACATAGGGGGAGCAGGGAGGGAAGAGGAAAATGAGGACCTTATGCCGGGGGCTTAAGTGGAGAGGAAATGTTTTGAGAATGATGAGGGCAATGAATGTACAATTGTGCTTTACACATTTGATGTATATATGGATTGTGATAAGAGTTGTATGAATCCCTAATAAAATGATTTTTTTTAAAAGAACCCCAATGCATATTATCAGAGTTAAAGGTTTCTACCATTGTAATTATTGCTTTACTGGATTTAAAGACTCTGGGTTTAAGTCAGGTTTGAGTTAATCCTTTGCCATATTGACAAGTAATGGTGCCCAATCAAATTCAAAATCTTGGCTGGTTCATTTAGTGTTGTCCAATGGAATAATGGTCTTTAAAGAGGGCTTTAGAAGCCTCTTTAAAATGTTGAAGAACAAGGATGTTACTTTCTAGATTAAAGTTTGCCTGACCCAAGCCATGGGATTTTCAATCATCTCATCACATGTGAGGTTGGACATTGAATAAATAAAACTAAAAAAGAATCAATGAATTTGAATTATGATGCTAGTGAAGAATATTAAAGTATCAACAAATATTGAAAGAACAAATACATCTGTCTTTCAAGAAATACAGCCAGAATGCTCCTGAAAAGCAAGGATGGTGATACTTCGTCTCATGTACTTTGGACATGTTGTCAGGAGATACCAGTCCCTGGAAAATAATATTATGCTTGGTAAAGAAGAGGGCAAGTGAAAAAGAAGACCCTCAACAAGATGGATCAGCACAGTGACTGCAACAATGGACTCAAACATAAAAACAATTGTGAGGATGAATCAGGACTGGACAGTGTTTCCTTTAATTGTACATAGAACCATCATGAGTCAGAACTGACAAGTTGGTCTGACTTGTCATGACCTTATATACATTTGAAGACTCTCAATCTTTATGAGAGCAGATAGCCTCATTTTTCTTTCAAGAAGGAGTTGGTATGTTTAAATTGCCAATTTTGCCGTTAGCAGATCAACTCCTACCCCACAGCACCATCTGGGCCACTTAGAGGCTCAGTAGGGCTTAGTAGGGGCAGCTTTGTACAACTCAAAGTACAAGCTCACCAGCAGGCAGCAGCACCAATCAAAGTATACCCTTGCCAACAGGCAGCAGAGCCAGACAGCAAGCCAAAGCAATACCCCCAGGTGTTGACAATTATCACTTAGACATCCCATTCACAGTGCCAATTGTCTTGTGGTTTCCTTTTAAGGGATGGGATACATTCCCCAATCCAAAATATGTTTGGAATGTCAAAACTGATGGCACCAAATACGCGCCAAGGTTATATGGAAAAGTTTATTACTACCAGACAGAGATTTTCTGGGAACAGTAAGGTTGTCTTCTAAGCCAGTACAAAATGGCTATACAAAAGAGTCTAATGATTTTTATTTTTATTATGGTATAGTGGAAGGACTAAAATGAGAGTTCCTGTGCTGGCCGAAGTTTGAGTAATTTGACCTGCCTTGCTGGAACCATGCTAGAAAGTACCCGAGTCTTTTTATTGGATTTCTCTAATGTGGGAGGAGATGGTATAGAAAACTCTTAATTTCAAAACCAAACTCACTGACATGGAGTTGATTCTGACTTCTAACAACCCTATAGGACAGGGTAGAACTGTCCCTGGGGGTTTCTGAGATTGTAATTCTTTCTCCCACAGAGTGGGTGGTGGTTTTGAACTACTGGCATTGTGCTTAGCGGCCCAGAGTATAACCACTACACCAGAATCAGCTTCTTAGTACAGTTTTCATCTTTAAAAACACTGTACAATGTCATCAGTAGAAAATAAAGTAGAAAGTTACCAGCTGTATTAGTCAGGGTACTTTGGAGAAACAAATCCACAGCAACTCATGTATAAGAGAGAGTTTTATGCAAAGAAAATGTGCATCACGAAAACATCC
>NW_022111315.1:1785575-1786916 GCF_000313985.2 Echinops telfairi | reverse complement strand
CACCCAGGGCTGCATCGGGATAGGTCCATGCGGCTTCTCCTTGGGGATGTCTTGTAGGATGTCAATCTTGCAAGCTGAAGCAGGAAGCTGCTAAGGCAGCTGCATCCTGGTGCGACCATCACAAAGCAAGAGACCCAAGAACTCGAAAGGCGAGGCTTCACCACCCATTTATCCCTCTGCCTTTCAACCAGCACCATATGTGATTATCGGCCAGGCTGGCACAATTAACTAACTCACCAGCTAAACAAAAAGGGTTGGAATGAAAAGGAAAACATGTCCAAAAAAGTTTTAAAATACTAATGTTTTTAATATATTGCTATGTTTTTTTATGTTATGTTTTTAATATATTGGTATATAATGTTTATATTATTTAATATTCTTGTTCATTTAATGGGTCTACTTTTGTTTTTATGTTACAAATTACAATGTAGAGGTAACACTTATTTTTCTTTCAGTATGTAATGTATATTCAGGCATCCTATATAACTTTAATATTCTAATTTACTCTGAAAAACGTGGTTTTGTTTCAGAAGAGCTTTTAGAATAAATCGAATTATTGCCACCTCTGATCTCTCGTCTCTGATGGTGGATTTGCATTCTATACAAAAAATGGTGCTGCCTTGGACAATCCACTTAGTCTGTTCCTTAAATTCTTCATCTGCACATATGTTCATCTAACAAAGGATTTTAAGTATTTTCTGTACAATAGGGGTGAAAGTGTAACTAAGGTTACAAAACTGAATATGAGTTCAAAGTTTATCAGGGACATATATACCTGCAATTCGATTAGTGCTATTATAGATGTTGGCATAAGTTCACAGGGTACTGGAAGCAGTCATTATATGAATAATACCTTTCCTATATTCCTCATTCTCAGGGAAATAAACCTGCTCTACCAACTAGAATAGATCTATATTCATTCATGCCCATTTCAAAGAAAGGTATTCCAATATAATTCAGTATTTTTATATCAT
This sequence comes from Echinops telfairi, assembly GCF_000313985.2. NCBI lineage: Eukaryota > Metazoa > Chordata > Mammalia > Afrosoricida > Tenrecidae > Echinops > Echinops telfairi. Next base: position 1,785,942 of record NW_022111315.1, on the reverse strand, counting down.
TAATATCACATGCACACACACACATTTCCATCAAATCAATGCCGATCCATTGCCATCCTGTATATAGGCAAGTACAACTTTGGTGAAGATCATCACTAATAATTTATTTAATTATCAGTACATTTTCAGGAAATTTCCAGGAATTTTAGTTGGATTTAGAAGAGGATGTGAAACAAGGATTATCATTGCTGATATTAGATGAATCTTGGCTGAAGGCAAAGTACACTGGAAGCACTTACTGATGAGTATCGTAGTGTTCATAATGGATTACACCTCAATATAAAGAAAACAAAAATCATCACTACTGGACCAGTAAGCCACATCATAATTAGTAGAGAAAATACGGAACTTCTCAAGGATTCATGTT
>NW_022111315.1:1763799-1782654 GCF_000313985.2 Echinops telfairi | reverse complement strand
TGTGTGTGTGTGTGTGTGTGTGTGTGTGTGTGTGTGTGTTAAAAATGGCTTACAGTTGTAGAAGTTGGTAAGTTCAGTGCAGTTCAGTCCATTGGTCAGATGTGAGCTGAAGGCTTCTTTGATTACTGTAGCCGAGGAAGTTGATGAACAGAAAGCAGAAATGATGAAGGAGGAAGGCCACATGCTGGTTGGTGCAAAAGTAAATGAATCCATGGTCAGCTGAATGAATCCAGTGTCAGCAGTCTGCTGACAGCTCTTGGGATCATCAAGTGATATAACAGGATATCAGTGAACCATATTCAGGATCCAGTTCCAGCAGAGATAAGGAGGCAAAAGAGAATTTGGCTCTGCTTAGGATCTCTGTCTAATACAAAAGGCCGAATCACCAAGGAGGAGTCATCAGGCTATGACCTACCTTCACCCAAGAGCGTCTAGTTGACATAAAATCTATCACATTGCTAATGTATTTGGTACATCTTAAAGTTATTCTTTCAGTACCATTGGTTATTGATCATATGTTACATTTTGAAATGGTGGGATGTTCATCAATTTCTTTTGGTACAGTGCCTGTATAGTTCAGCTGATGAAGCCTGTGTGTATAGCCACCATTTATGTTATCTTAGAAAGGTATTTCACTGTAGAAGTCCTTATTCTTGTTCTTGTTAGGTGCCATCGAGTCAGTTCTGACCCATAGCAATCTTATGCACAACAGAATGAAATCTACCTGGTCCTGCAACATCCTCACTATTGCTCCTCTGCTTAAGCTCATTGTTGTAGCCATTGTGCAAATCCATCTCCTTTTTTTGCTGCCTCTCTGCTTTACCAAGCATAATGCCCTTCTCCAGGGACTGTTCTCTCCTGACAACATGTCCAAAGTATGCAAGTATGCAAATGTCACCATCTTTGCCTCTAAGGAGCACTCGCCATACTTCTCTGGCCAAAAAACATGTTTGTTCATTTGGTAGTCTGTGATACTTTGCATATTATTTGCCAGCAGCACAATTCAAATCCATCAACACTTCTTCAGTCTTCTTTATTCAATGTCCAACTTTCACATGCATATGAGGCAATTGAAAATAGCATAGCTTGGGTTGGGCACACCTTAGTCCTCAAAGTAACATTTTTGCTTTTCAATATAATGAAGAGATCTTGTGCAGCAAAATTCTATTGCATTGATTGGAGAGAGCTTGTAACACTACACTTCAGCCTTTACAATTCAATTTAAGTTAGAAATTATCCAAGAGGAACAGTCTTTTGTTTTAAGCCAATGTAAAGTAAGAAAAGGCAAAGAAAAGATGAGCCCCACCCAGCTATTTGAGTGTCAGTACATTTGCATTTGAAAAGATATGCAGACCCACACAGAACTGCTGAAGGAAAAACTTTGTATGGCATTTTTTTTATTTTGAGCAAGGGGGTTTGCTTTTGAATGTGCCTATGCTTGAAAAGTCTGTGCCAATCAGAAAAGACCCCTTTGTAGGACTTAAAGTTAAAGGAATCCAGCAAGCCAACTGGTAAACTGCTGTATTACTACTTGAATACACTTGCAGAGTTGAAATGGGAGAAAGGCAGCAATAAAGAAATGAGATGAGTTTGAACATATTCCACTGATGCTTGCTGATCTGATCCACAGAGTAGAGATGAGAGAAGGGAAAGGACTGGCTGGTCTGAAGTTTAAAGAGATATTGGGATAGTGATCCTGTGGGCATTACCTAGCCATAGGCGCCTAGGGCTGATGAGACTTTGTGAAGAGACCAGATGGACTGACAATCAGGGAGGTATGCGTCAAACTCCCAAGTTTGCTCTTGGTGCTCATTGACCCAGTTTGGAATGGCTAGGGATGATTTGACCAAATGATGATAAAGATGTTTGATTCAGTTTTGATCTTTAAATTATTGTTCCTTATTTTATTTCTCTAGGTTCAAATATCCATTGCAATGGCTACACAGAACTCACAGATAAAATTCATGATTAAAGGGTTTATTAAGGGAGTTAACATATAATGACAGTGAGAAATGCTCAGGGATGAGTTATCAGGACATGTTACAAAGTTCTTTAAGGTGGATAATAAATGCCCAAAGGGGCATATCACTTCACTGTAAGCCTCAACCCAAAGGCATTCAGTTCAAGTTCCATGGGCCAGCAAACCTAACTCCCTGAATTAAGGGCCCAGATGTACCCCACTCCAGTAAGCCCCAGCCCAAAGGTACACAGCTCTATTTCCATGAGTCTTCAAGTTGAACTTCCCCTATTAAATTCCCAGAGGCATCCCACATTGCTAGCTAGCCTCCTGCACAAAAGCCTCAGATTTCCGTGCTCTTTGGATTAGGAATCTCCCGGCTCTTGCTGGTAAAGAGATCCCTCCTACGGCTTCTCTGAGGGCTCATTTTATACATAGCAGGATGGCATTCCAGGCAATCCTGTTTGCAATTATTCACAGAAGAATCCTCTCAATATTTCCCCCTACCTTCTTACCAGACTCATGCAAGGAAAGGTCCTCTGGTGGGAGTCGGATACTTACTAAAAAGGCCGCATTAAGTAATTCATTGCACTAGTGAGCTTGTATATGTTTTATGTGATCTTGTATGAACTATTTGAGATTCGACTTTGCATATGGATGAAGATGTTCAAAGTTCCAACTAGAACAAATATACTTCAGATCTTGACTTGACTACACTTGTCTGCTCAAAGTACTGGATTGATAGGATGGGCAATTTAGAACGTGGATATCCAAAATCAGGGAGGGGTTGGAGTGGATATAAAGACAAGAAGTGACTGGCTTTCAAGCTTTCATGGGTATGTTTAGCCTCTAATAACTGGGACAAGGAAGAATCCCCATTGAATAATTTTCTCTTTTCCTTATGGACCTGGGGAAGAGAGGGTGGGGGAAACTGTTGATCAAATTATGTTTCATGTGTGATTGTGAACAGGGCTAATGGTGATTGTAATTGAAGAAGATGTAATTGAAAGAGAATGGAAGTGGATTTTTCATGTATGAAAGAGTCAATGGCTAGAAGAGTCAGAAGATGTCCTGTGGAGGAGTGAAATTTCTTACTATGGTATTTCTAACCCTGTCTGTGTAACCAAATGATTAGATGGGACCATACTAATAGGATGCATGTGACTCTAATAGAGGGGATTGGTTAGTTTTTTAAGTTATTACTTCATCCCCCTCACCCCTACCCCTGTCTAAAAGGATGAGCTATCTTTGAAACAGGTAGAAGAAGTCCCATGACTATTGGAAGAAGAGCATGTTTTAAATCTTTATCTGAAATGGCAGAGGCTGAAATCAGAGGCACCAGAGACTGTGGCATGGAGTCTATGGGGCAGAGTAAAGGAGCCAAATCAAGACCAGAGGCCAAGGTTAGGCAACCATAAAACAGAACAGAAGAGCAATGCCAAGACTATGGGACAATGAGGCAGAGCAACAGGCAGGTTGAGAGGCTGAGGACTGGAGAAATACTTGGCTGTTGGCTGAAAAGAGGTTTGCTGTGGACCAATGACTGCATCCTTCCTGTTTAGTGCTCCTGACTTAGGATAACCTTTTAGCATCCCTAATTGTGAAAAAATTCTGTCATGTGTTCTCTAGCATTATTTATATAACAAAGTCTTATTTTCCAGCGACTCATCTTTCTTCTTTGTTTCTGTCTGATTCCAATTACTGGTAATTACCAATGCATCTTGATATCATGTTTGATCAATTTCATATGGAAGAAGTCACTGTCTTCATTATTGGGTTTAATGTTAGTTGGATAACTTTGAATATTATTTGTGTAACTAGTCATTCTTGTAGGTATATAAATATTATCCCAGACAGCATTGTACTTCAAAATAGATCTTGAAATGTTATGTTTGAAAATGAATGTGAAACCATTGTTCTGAACGTTATGTTAAAACAATACTGTCTTTGGACAAAATTTTTAAACTTTGATATATACATAGGATAATATGAGATTCTAAGAAGATTTAAAATTAAAATAGGAATCAAAAGTTTTTACTCAGGGGGAGCATGATTCAAGGACCAAGAAACTTAAATGCTATATATTAAGTATAGACAAAATTCAGGGTGTGTTTAAGGAGTAAATGTATGACATATAAGCTAGATACTACTTCTATACACTTCATTTTATCAACCACTTATTGACCTATCAGATTTTCATCTGTGTGCTACTCCTTTTATACACACCAACACACACACATACACACACACAGTCAGGATCTTGGCACTGAATATGAACTGCTTGTCAATGATGTGCTAATATTAAAGATGTTGCTGTTATTTGCCCTCCAGTCAATTCTGACTTATGATAACCTCATGTGTTTCATAGAATTGCTCCAGAGGGATTTTAAGGCTATGACCTTTATGAAGCAAATTCCTAGGCAAATATGATATGCCTCTGGGTGGCTTATAACTGTTGATCTTTCAGCTAGTGGTAGCACTTAATTATTTCTGGCACTAAAGGACTTCTTAAAATAAATTAAAGACAAGTAATTATCAAATTTGTTACTTGATATTCCTATTAAATTTGAAAGGAGCCTTGGTGGTGTCATTGATTACTCTTTGTACTGCTAACCTCAAGGTCACCATTCAAAACTGCCAGCTGCTCCAAGGGAGAAAGATGAGATTTTCTGCTTATAAAGATTTATAGACTCAGAACCTTATAAGCAGTTCTGCGTTGTCTTATAAGTTTCTAAGAGTTAGAATCAACTCAATGGCAATGCGCTTGCTTGGAGATATATGAACTTTATATTAATGAGAATAATCATTTAAATTTTTTTAATTTGTTTCATTATTTTATGCAGAATATGCCACGTAAATAATAGTAGATGAACCTAGATCAAAGTGGTGATAGTTGGATATAATTCCAAATATATGGTATTTGAACACAATTTTGAAATTCAACCATTATCATAACTGATAGCTACTCACAGTGTAGGTAGAATATTTGAAATAGACCAATGGGAACTATGTGTGTATGACATTAATTATGATAATTGATTAGGTGTTTTTTCAGAATTGGTATACACAAGTAATTTAGAAGCTGATCAAAGAGAGTAAAGTATAGCTAGAAAAAACTGTAAATGTTTTAGATTCAGAGAACCAGGGAAGTGCCATTCACATAATTATTACACCTTTTCATATCTTGCCAATTTTCATCCAGTGCTTCAATCACTGTCTCATTTTATTTCAGTTATACATGTGTAAAAAGTATGAATTCAACTAACATTTACATATCCATTATGATTTATATAGTGCATTGGTAACTTTAGCACATATCTCATTCATCTTTGCTAATGTCAGAAGGATCTTTGATGAAAGCAGAGAATAGAAGGAAGATGTTTACTTGTGCGTTGTTGACAATGAGAAGCCATTCAGCTGCATGGGTCAGCAAGACTACAGATTACATTATGAAAAATGGGAACAGATAGGAACTGAAAATACAGGGAATCCAGGACGGATGAGCCCTATAGGACCAGTGGTGTGAGTGGCAAAACAGGGAGGGTAAAGGGAGAATGGGTAGGAAAGAGGGAACCGATTACATGGAACTGTGTGTGACCTCCTCCCTGGGGGACAGACAACCGAAAAGTGGGTGAAGGGAGACGTCGGACAGGGCAAGATATGACAAAATACCCATTTATAAACTATCAAGGGCTCATGAGGGAGGGGGGAGCGGGGAGGGAGGGGAAAAATGAGGACCTAATGTCGGGGGTTTGAGTGGAGAGAAAATGTTTTGAGAAACGATGTACAAATGCACTTTACACAACTGATGTGTGTATGGATTGGGATGACAGTTGTATGAGCCCCTAATAAAATGTTAAAAAAAAAAAAGAAATCAAAAGGGACCTTCACAAATGTAAAAATACTAATAATAATAATAATAAAATATTCAAAGAAAAAAAAAGAAAATAAATGTTTAAAAAATAATGATGGCAACATATGTACAAATATGCTTGATTCAATGGATGTATGGATTGTTATAGGAGCTCTATGAGCCCCCAATAAAATGATCTTTTAAAAAATTAATAAATAAAAATAAGACAAACAAATAAACAAAAAGAAAAAAGAAAAATGGGAACTCCAGAATATTTAATTTTGTTCATACAAATCCTGTTCAAAGACCAAGAAGAATTTGTTAGAATACAAGGGCATACTAAATAATTGAAAATTAAGAAAGGTGTGCATCAGGATTGTATCCTTTCACCACATTTACTCAATTTGTATGTTGAATAAATAATCCAGGAAGTTGGTCTACAAGATTAATTATTTTAATACTTCACCTCCCCTAGTCAAACGTATACCCCATGAGGGCATGAGACTAGTCTGTCTTCTTCATAGGTAAATTCCTAGATTTTAGAATAGAGCTTTGCATGCATGAAGTGGAAACTAGTAAATGTCTGTTAAATTCATAAAGACCCTCTGTTGTAGTTACATAATCTGGTGTCAATTTGGGGCTTGAGAGGACTTAAAAGTGAAGGGGTGGAGTCTAGTCTGTCAATCGAGTCATAGCCAATGAGGCCTCTGTGTGGGCATGGCCTTCTCCTGAGAATTCTGGGAACTCCTGTATTTCCCTCCTTGGAGGCGGGAGACACTTTCTCTCATCTCACTCCTTTGGATACTCTCTACTGACAAGACTCACTCCCTGAGAGATGCTCTACTGACAAGACACATGGCACTACACTGATAGACCTGGGAAATGGAGGAGCCACATAGAGATCCCTGCCAGCACTGAGATGCTTACAACGCCGCTGGATCCAGAAGACTTCCAACCCACTGGCCTGTGATCTTCCTGCATTCTGCATCATTGTATGTGTTTCATGAGTCTGAAGAGGACTGCATAGATTGGTATCAGGCATATGGGCTAATATTGGACTTATGTACTTGATCTGGACTGGGCTGGGATGTTTTCTCAATATTCAATTGCTCTTGTATATAAAGCTCCTTCTCATTTACATATAAGTGTCTATGAATTTGTTTCTCTAGTCTACCCAGACGTACACACCCTCTCACCAGAAGCTGGGGTTCGTGTTATGTTACAGTCATTCTGGGGAAGAAGGGGTTTTCACTCAATGACATTTTACACTTCTCCACTACTCAAAATTAGATATTTGACCGTACACGGTTGGTAATTTTTCAGTGTTTATTGAATGTCAAAGCTGGGCCATATCACAGTAGAAGACAAATGTTATCTTAGGTAAAGGAAAAGGCAATATACAATGGGATGGTAGCTGACAGAAAATGATGGAGACAGAGGAAGGCACCAGGAGGCTTACTAGAGTTAAATGCAACAGAGGCAAATGCCTTTGTGTAACATTCCTGCAATCTACAAATAGATACTTGGATAGACACTTAGGCTGACCAAGTGTGGGAGGGAGAGTGAAACTATGCCCATGAATATATACATAGAGAGGTAGATTTCTCAGAAGTTATGTATATTTATATGTATGTTTACCATCACTGTAATTTTATCCATTAATGTGGTGGAACATATAGGGGACAAGATTATGAATACTACTTAGATATAACCAAACCCCTTGGTATCACAAAGTTCACAAAGACAATATTCTCCATGCTACTTTGCTGAGTAGTGACTAAGGGATTAAAACTTTCTGAGCACCCATCTAAGGTGTACCAACTGACCTCTCCCTGTCCATTGGAAGTAGCAGATGAAATGACATTGGCCAGTACAGTCTTTAGGAAGGGGTGGGTGGGCGGAGAAAGTCAGTTCTCAGAAGAAATTAGTTTGCTTCAGTCTCATCAGTAGGGATTTTGGATTCTTTGTTCTTCCTCACTTCTTCAATGTGCTTGCCCTTTTCTTGCAAACTCTCCAGTTTGACCACCATTTGTGCTTCTCTGTTCTATTTGTTGGCTTCCATTTTGTGGGTCAGCTTCTCTTCTGCCCTCTTATTGAAGTTGTTCTCCTCTGTTGCTTGCTAAAGCACTTCTTTCTCATGCTATTTTCTCAGCAAGCTGGTTCAAGACCTCAGCTTCATGGGATTTGCATCTTTCTTCTGCAGCTTCTAAAATCTTCTGAACCTCCTCCCGGGCAAGGTCCTTCTTCTTTGGAGGGGAAAGAGGAAATTCTGGGACGCATTATTTTGAACAGGATCTGAGTATCAGTTCAAAGCCTGGCCAGAGGCCCGCTTCTCCAGTTTTTTCACCTGGATATCAGAAGAAGCCACAGTCAATAGAAGACAGGAGATTGGCAGTGGACTCTCTGCAACCCATTGGGAAGGAGAGCCTTGATTGGTTGGGGATGTCTGGCCACATTCTAACCTTAAGTATTTTAATTGAATTTGAGGCAGATTCTGTCAATCTTTTCTAAATCCTTCTCCATCTTTTAAAATTCATTGTTTTCAGTTTTATAACTATATGAGCACTGTTCATTTCTGATCAAAGAGTGTGCTATGATTAGATGTTTCCCCTAGAGTAGTAATTACTTCACTTTCTCATGTTTATTACATTTTTGTGTGTTATAATGAAACAGCAAACAAACAAAAACAACAGAACACCTTTATACCACAGTTCAGAGAAGATCTTCTTAAAAGGAAAGGCCCAAAGGTGAGAAATTTCATCCCTCACTGGGTTATGCATGTATAATTTTATGCAAGACACATTTAAAGTCTTGATCTTGTCTTGTTAAGTGTACTCATTCTATATATACCTGTTGATGACTTTCTATTTAAAGGTTCTGAAAAGATTGCATAACACTGTGTGACAAAAAAAAAGTCCTGATTTGTGGTAGAAAGGGGACTGGTTTTGCCACCACGACAATGCACCTGCTCACACAGCCATCTCAGTGCACCAATTTTGGCAACAAAACAAAACAAAAACGAGCATGCCTCTCTTAACCCACACACCTTACTTACCTGACCTCACTCTGTGTGACTTCATTTTGTTTCTGTGAATGAAGAGGAACATGAAAGGACAATAATTTGACAATTATATATATACACATATATATATGATGTTGTCAGACATTCAAACAGATGAGTTTGAAAAATGTTTACAAGAAAGGAATAGCAGATTAGACAAATGTATTAAATGTAATGGAGAGTGCTTTCAAGGTGATAAGGTTGTTGTTGTTTTTTTAATGTAAATATATAGCATTGGGAACAAACTCCATTTTTTAAGGGTACCCCTATTGTGTGTGTTTGTTTGTGTGTGTGTGTGTATGATGGAAGTATAAACACTTGGAATAAAAATATAAAGGAGACAGTATGTTTGAAGCCTAGTAGAAGTGAGTGTGACGCAAAATATAATGAGAAACTAATGTATATTATAATGAATTTTTAACTTAGATTGGTACAATTCTTAGGCATCGAGGACAGATCTAAGGCCCAATTTTGATCCAAATGAAATGCAAGTTTTGGAAACAGGATGAGGAGCCTAAAATATTTTCATGTCCTTTGAAAGATTTATAAGAAAAAACCATTTACAACTCATCAAAAAACTCACTGCCATCGAGTTTATTCCAATTTAATGTGACTATAGGACAGAGTAGAACTGCCCCTTTGGATCTCTGAGACTTAAGATCTTTACAAGATTATAGATGATCATTATAGTTTTAGACTTTATATATAAGTCTTTAATCTGTCTTGAGTTCATTTTTATCTGATGTGACATTATGATCCTGTTTTAATCTGTTGCAAGTGAAGATATAATTTTTCAAGCATCGTTTGTGTAATGGACTTTCTCTTTCCCAATTCATGTGTTTTACTCCTTTATCAAATATAAGATATTTATAGGTGCTTGATTTTATTTCTGAGTTCTCCATTCTGATTAATTTTTATGAATATCTATTTATGTACCAATACCTAGCCATTCTGATTATCATGGCTGTATAATAGGTTTTGAAATTAAGGTGTGATTTGATTTTGAGTTTGTTGGGGTTTTAAAAATCTTTTTACTGGGGGCTCACACAGCTCATCACAATTCATACACACATCCATTGTGTCAAGCACATTTGTTGCCATCGTCATTTTCAAAATATTTTCTTTCTACTTGAGCTCTTGGTATCAGCTCCTCATTTTTTTTCTTCCCTCCTTCCCCCTTGATAATTTATAAATTGCAGTTATTTTTTAATTCTTACACTGTCTGATGTCTCCTTTCACCCACTTTTCTTTTGTCTGTCCTCAAGGGAGGGGGTTATATGCAGATTATTGTGATTGGTTCCCCCTTTCCCTCCCACTTTCCTATTGCCCTCCTGGTATCGCTACTCTCATTATTGACCCTAGGGCCTATCTGTCCTGGATTCCCTGTGTTTCCAGCTCTTATTGATATCCATGTACGTGCTGTGGTCAAGCCATTTTTGGAAGGTAGAATTAAGATTATGATAGTAGTGGGGAGGAAGCATTAAACCACTAGAGGAAAGTTGTATGTTTCATCAGTGCAATGTTGCAACCTGACTGGCCTGTCTTCTCCCCACGACCCTTCTGTAAGAGGATGTCCAATTATCTACAGATGAGCTTTGAGTCTCCACTCTGCACTCTCCCTCATTCACATTCATATGACTTTTTGTTCTAAGTGTTTGATGCCTCATCCCTGATCCAATTGACACCTCATGATCACACAGGCTGGTGTGGTTCTTCCATGTGCATTTTGTTGCTTCTCAGCTAGGTGGATGCTCGTTTATCTTCACGTCTAAGACCCCAGATGCTAAATCTTTTGATAGCTGGGCACCATCAGCTTTCTTCACCACATTTGCTTATGCACCCATTTTGTCTTCAGCAATCGTGTAGAGAAGGTGAGCATCACAGAATGCCATGTTATTAGAACAAAATGTTCTTGCATTGAGGGAGTACTTGAATAGAGCGCTAATGTCCCTCTGCTACGTTAATATTTAACATATAAATATATGTACATAGATCTATTTCCCTATCATTATATAAAAATATATTTATATATGTTTACATATGAAAATAATTTAAATTATAGACCTCTATAAATGCCCTTTGCCTCCTAGTTCTATCCTCTATTTTCTTTACTCTCTTCTTGTCCCACTATCATTACTTGGCCTTGATTCAGGTTTCAGTAATTCCTCTCAGTTACATTGCCCTTGAGCAATCCCTCACAAGCATGCTATATCCTCCTTGCCATCGATTTTAGACCACTTGTTTTTCCCTTGTCCCTGGGTTTGTAAAGATCCACTTCCTTTCCCCAGGAACTGTCCCCCAGGAACTGTCGGTCCCGTTGTTATCTCCACCAAATTGTTTATCCTGCCTATCTTATCTAGATAGATGTCCAGTGAAAATAATACGCATAAAAACAAGGCAGAACAAAACAAAATAACAAAAGAAAAGAAAAGAAAAAACACAAAAAAAGAAAAACCTATAAATATTTCCAGATCTTTTGTGGACTTTGAGGAATGTTTTCCAGTAGACTCTGATGGGGTGTCATGTCCTGGCCCCAAAGTCTATTTTTGATATTCCACAGGGACTTCATTGCTGTGTTCCCATTGAATTTCTGTTGCACACACTTTGCGTTTCTCTCTGGTGTGGTGGGGTCACATTGGGCACAATTCCTGCACTGTGCCTCCAGTGTTGTCTTTCATGGCACTATGAGTCAATGAAGGAGACATTGTCTCATGGTGGGGCTGGCCCTATTGTCCTCTCTGTACATTGGCTGCTCTGAGGAGGAATATCGTCCACAGGACTTGGTGTGCCAGGATGTGTTCTACTTTCTCTCCTTCCCTCTTTATTTGCTCCTGTGTGCTCTGATCAGATGCCTATCTCCCTGAACTGTGCTGTCCTCGTTGTGAATTCTTCTGGGGGGGAAGCTGAATGGGGCCAGCCCTGCAGACCTCTCTGTTGATTCCCTGCTTCATGCTGGAATGTTGCATTCACATCTTGGTGCACCAGGTTGAAATCTGGTCCCTCCCTCCCTCTCCTGTTGAGATATAAACAACACTCTTCCCTTGGGTGGGTTAGTGTCCTGTTCCCCCGCTACCCATGTCGTTTTTATTCTTCTTTCTTTCCGCTCCTTTTTAGTTGGCTGCAATATGTATCCCTGAATTGGGTGTGGCCCCTGCTGTAGTACCTGGACCTCACCATGAATGTATGCATATAATACCTTTTCCCTTGTGCCCCTTCTTCATTTTTAAGCTTACCTCAGCGGGCCCGTGTTGTACTTCTCCTTTTGTGCGTGGCTTACTTCTCTAAGCATAATTTCCTCCAGTTCCTCCCATGAGGTGATGTGCTTCATGTGTTCATCACTGCTTTTTAGAGAAGCATAGTACTCCATTGTATATATGTACCACAGGTGTGTTTTTTTTGTGGTTTTCTTTTCTTTTTTTTAACAATCATTTTACTGGGGGTTCGTACAACTCTTATCACAATCCATACATACATCCATTGTACTAAGCACATTTGTACATATGTTGCTATCATTGTTTTCAAAGCATTTTTTTTCTACTTGAGTCCTTGGTATCAGCTCCTCATATTCCCCCTCCCTCCCCCTCATGAACCCTTGATAATTTATAAATTATCATTTTTCCATATCTTGCACTGTCCGATGCCTCCCTTTACTCCATTTTCTGTTGTCCATCCCCCTAGGTGGGGGTTATAGGTAGATCATTGTGATTGGTTCCCCCTTTTTCCCCCCACCTTCCCCTTAACCTCCTGGTATGGCTACTCTAAATATTGGCCAGGGGGGTTATATGTCCTGTATCCCTGTGTTTCCAGCCCTTATCTATACCCATTGTACCAGTTTTTAAATCGACTCATTCATTAATAGAAATTTGGGTTGTTTCCAACACCTTGTAATTGTAAACTTTGCCGCAATGAACATTGGAGCACAGATGTCTGGCTGTGGTTTGTTTCTTGCCTTTTCTGGGTATATGCCTAGTAGGGGGATTGCTGGGTCATATGGCATCTCAATTTCCATCTCTTTAAAGATATCGCCAAATTGATTTCCACAATGGCTGTACATATCTACATGTCCACCAACAGTGGATGAGAGTTCCAATCTCACCACAGCACCTCCAACAATTATTAATTTCTGATTGTTTTAACTGGGCTATCTTTGAGGGTATCTCATAGTCATTTTAAATTTCAGTTATTTTATGGTTAATGGTCGGGAACATTTTCTCATATGTTTATTGGCCATTCGGAATTCTACCCTTGTGAAATTTCTGTTCAGGTCCTTTGCCCACTTCTTCAGTGGGCAATTCGTTTTTGTTTTGTTTTTTTCTTTTAGTAAGCTAGCAGAGTACTGTAGGTTTTAGTAATAAGACCTTTGTCTGATGTGTCACTGCTAAAGATGTTTTCCCAGTCTGTGGGCTCTCTTATTACTCTCTTAGTGAATTCCTTCGATGTATTCGGGTATTTTATCTTCGGTATATCCCACTTGTCAAGTTGTGCCTCCTCTGTGTTTGTGTTCTTCCCTATTTCTGAGAGCCTATGTATTCCCTGTGCTAAGGTTCTCAGATTTGTCCTAATTTCCTCATTGATGGCCCTCATAGTTTGGGATTTTACTTCGAGGTCTGTGATCCACCTTGAGTTTATTCTTGTGCATGGAGTGAGGTAAGGGTCCTGCTTTGTTTTTCTGCAGGTATAGATCCGTTTTTTCCCAGCCCCACTTGTTGAAGAAGCTATCTGCTTCCCATTTGATATTTTTCGGGCCCTTATCAAAGATCTATTGTCTGTATGCTTATGAGTTTATTTCTGGCTTTTCAGTACTTTTCCATTGGTCTGATTATCTGACATTATACCAATTCCACATTGTTTGGGCTTCAGAATAGATGCTAAAGACAGGTAAAGCAAGCCTTCTCACTTTGTCCTTTTTCTTGAGGAGTTCACTGCTAATTTTGGGCTTCTTCCCTTTCTATACGAAGTCTGTAGTCAGTTCTGCCAGTTCTTTGAAAAAAGATGACGGTATTTGATTCAAGTAGAATTAAACTTATATAGTGCTTTGGGTAAAACTGACATTTTTTACTATATGGAATTTTCTGATCCATGAGCATGGGTTATTCTTGATTTATTATAATTTTATTCTGCAATTTTCCTCATACAAATTTTTTGGGGTTTTTTTAGTCAGTTACATCCCTAGATATTTCAAGCTGTGCTTGGCTATTGTGAAGGGAGCAAGCTTTTTGACCCACCCTTCCGCGGTCTTGTCCAATGTGCATAAGAGTGTAATAGACTTCTGTTTGTTGATCTTGTATATGCCACCCTGCCATATTCCATAATCGCTTTCAGTACTCCCATTTGGAGCTTTTAGGATTTTCAGGTATAAAATCATATCATCGGTGAATAACAATAGTTTCACCTCTTCCTTCCACATGCGATTATCTTTGATGTCTTTTCTTTGCCATATGATTTTAGCTAGGACCTCTACTACAATGTTAAATAAGAGTGGGGACAATGGGTATTTTTGTCAGATCCCCTTTTGCAGTGGGATTGTTTTCAGATTTTTCTCCATTGCTTATCACGTTGGCTGTTGGTTTTTCATAAATAGCTTGTATTATATTGAGGAATTTTCCTACCATTCCTGTCTTCTTGAGTGTCTTGAACAGGAATTGGAGTTGGATGTTGTTGAGTGCTTTTTCTGCTTCTATCGATATTATCATGTGGTTCCTATAGTTTTTCATATCAATGTGGTGAATAATAGTAATGATCTTGAACCATCTTTGCATCCCTGGTATGAAACCAACTTGGTCATGGTGAATTATTTGTTTATATACTTTTATATACTATTGGCCAGTATTTTGTTAAAGATTTTTGCATCGATGTTCATTACAGATATTTGTCTGTAGTTCTCAATTATTATTAGTCCCTTACCTGGTTTAGGTATCAGAGTTATACTAGCTTCATAGAAAGAGTTCCTGATTTTGCTGTCTTTTTCTATATTCTGTAAGAGTTTGTGTAGGATGTGTCAGTTCTTCCTTGAGTGCTTGGTACAATTCTCTTGTGAAACCATCTGGCCCGGAGAATTTTTTTTGTTGGTATTTTCATGATAACCTTATCTATTTCTTCTATTGTTATGCGTCTATTGAGATTCTTAATGTCAATCTGGGATAGTCTTGGGGGGTATTGTTTTTCGAAGAATTTGTCCATGTCTTCAAAGTTGTTGAATTCATTTGAATACTGTCCTTTGTAGTACTGTGTAATTATCCTTTTGATTTCATTAGGGTCGGTTGTAATGCCCCCTGTTTCATCCCTCATCCTTGCTATTGAAATTTGTTCTTTCCTTTCATTGGTTAAGTTTGCCAGCTCTCTGTTGATTCTATAAATCCTTTCAAAGAACCAACATTTAGATGCATTAATTTTTCCATAGTTTTCTTATTTTCCCTCTCATGATTTTCAGCCTTGATTTTTATTTTTTATTTTCTTTTCTTTTGCTATTAGTAGGATTTTCCTGTTGATTCTGCTCTAATTTCTGTAAGATTTATGTCAGCATATCAATCATAAGTCTCTCTTCATTTTTTATGTGTGCATGTATTGCTATCAAACTTCCTCTGATAACTGACTTTGCTGTATCCCAAAGTTTTTGGTACATCATATTCTCATTCTCATTGGTTTCTAGAAACTTCCTAATTTCATCTCTGATCTGGGTCAGTACCCACTACTTTTGCAATATAGAGTTATCCATCCTCAAATTGTTTGCCCTTATTTTCTTAATTGTCCTTTTGTTGATTTCCAGCCTTATGGTGGTTGGAATAGTTTGTGTAATCGCTATGTGCTTAAATTGACACAGATTCGACATGTGTCCCAGTTTGTGGTCTATCTTAGAGTATGTGCCATGTAGGCTTGAAAAGAATGAATTTTTCTTGCATTTGGGTGTAGAGCTCTGAAAATATCTATCACGTCAAATTGTCTGTTGTGTTTAGATCGGTGGCCTCCTTGTTATGCTTATTTCCCTGTGATCTCTTTCTCAGAGAGTGGCGTATTAAATTCACCTTCTGAGTTGGGTGTTTTCCTACCTCCCTTTGTTATCAGTGTGTTGTGCATGTGTGTGTGTGTGTGCTTTATTCTTGCCTTCTTTCCACCCTTGTGCCATTGCTATGTTGGGGCTGTTTTCTCTTTTTTGACCTCTGGGTTGGGTTGTTCTATGTGGTGGTCTCTTATTTGTGCTCAGTGAGTGCTGTTATTCTTCCCATACTGGGTCAGCAAGGATCTGTTGGAGGGTTGGGTTTCTTTTAGCGTATTCTTTGAGTTTTTTCTTGTCTGGGAAGACTCTTACTTCTCTTACCCTCGTGGGTCCACAACCATCTAACAGCATCCCCTGAAAGGACCATCCAAGTTGCTCTGCAAATAACAGAATACTGGTTGGCTATGGAAAGAGTGAAACCACAGGAGGACAAAGTGGTATACCGACACCACAGTGCAATTAGTACATTTTTCCATTTGATAGTTTCTCATATAATTCCTAGATTTTCTTCTGCTTCTTGAGTCTTTTAATCATACATTTTTCTTCTTGTATTTTGGCCTCAGGAGATTTGTCTTAAAGTCCACTGATTCATGCCTCGATTACTTCAATTCTACTGTTTTGTTCTTTTGGATTGTTGTTCCATTCTAGTATCTTAGTGTTTGTCTTCTAGCTTTCTGTTTGAAATTGTTGAGTTATTTCTAATTTTTCTTTTCTTTCTTTCTTTTTTTTTTGTCAGATTGTTCCTGTAGTGCTTTCTTTCCTGAGTTGTTTCATCTTTGCTTCTATTTTTGCTTTTGTTTTTTTTCTGTATTTCTGTCAAATTTTTTCTCTATTCATTTAAAGCCACTGAAGATCTTTTTCTATACTCCCTCATGAGAGGATCTAATACAGTGCTTCTCAACCTTCTTAATGCCGCACCTCTTTAATACAGTTCCTCATGTTGTGGTGAACTCCCAACCGTAAAATTATTTTCATTGCCACTTTATAATCATAATTTTGCTACTGTTATGAATCAGGTGACCCCTGTGAAAGGGGTCACAACCCATAGGTTGAGAAACATTGATCTAATACCTTTTCTTCATCTGAGATATTTCCTGGGATTGTTTCTGTGTATAAGCAATTATTTGGGCCCTCCTTGATTGTTTTCTTATGTGCACTGAATTGGCTGTTGGTTCTGAGACAGGATCTTGTTTTTATATTTCTCTCTGTTGTTTGGGTGATAATAGAATGGCTACACTATACACTGTCCCCTATATGTTTGCTGTAGCTCTTGAATATTCAAGTGTGATTGGGTCGTGTGGCAAAGCTTATTACAGGCAGGGATTTATGACAAGAAAAAGTTAAATACTATTTCCCATCAAGGATCCAGTCTCCAAGTCAGCCCTTGCCTTTTTCAAGAAGTGTAAGCCATTGGCCAAAATGTCTGATTCAAAGAAATGAAAGCAATATCTGATATGCTTTCCTCACCCATATGAGCCATCTTTGCTGTACCTCAAAATCAAAGTTTGGCTCAGGGGCTCTTTAAATTAATCCTCCCTTACCAGTGGCTAACACACAATCTTAATCTCTTTAAAATCTACAGCTTCAGGCTGTTGAGGAACTTCAGGTTTCCCGCACTGGTTCAAACAAGTTCACCGCTCCCCAACACTGTTCACCTAATCTTGCTCTACCCCAAAGCAGACTTGCACACCGCCCCCCACTAGATATGCCAGAGAGTGTGTACCATCATCATCTATGGATCAGATCAAGTCTTGGGGCTCAAAGTGTGTATGTCTATCAAGCTGTCAACTCACATTTTCCCTCCTCACGTCACAAACATAAGCGCTGGTTGGGTAGGCTTCTCTCAGAAGCATCTTGTTGGGGCACTCAATAATTTACTGGGGCCTCCTGAATGGGATCCCTCACCCTGAACTGCCAGGTTGTGTTCTATTGAGGATGTTCTGAACTCAGGTTTGTTTTTTTTACAATTCTTTTTCATCTTTGCTCAAACAGGATGATTAGAGTATGATTACAGAGGATGATTTATGAGCACCCCCTAAAATTGGATTTATAAATAGTTATGGGAGCAAACAGCCTCATAATTCTCCTGCAGAATGGCTGGTAGCTTGAACCACTAACCTTGTAGTTAACAGTCCATTGCTAACCTAAAAGCAACATTTTGAAATATGAGATATGAATAAAAGGTATTGACTGCCATACTAGGTTGATTGTTGTTGTTGGGTGCACTCCTGTCAATTCCAACTCATATGACAGGAAATAACTGCTCTATGGAGTTGACTGGGATATGATAATTATGGAAATGAATCGTCAGTTCTTTTCTTCCATGTAACCCTCGGGGTACTATTAGGTAAGCATTGGCATGCTAACTACAAGGCTGGCAGTTCAAACCCACCATCCTCTGAAGAAGAAAGATGGGGCAGTCTACTCCAATATAGATTTACTATGAGTCATACTCAACTTGAAGGCAGTGGGTTTTCTTCCCTGGAGCCACTGATAGGTTCGAACTTTCCATCTTTCAGTTAGTATCAGAGTTCTTTAACAGTTTGCCACCAGGGGTCTTACTGGAATGAATATTGCCCCTCCAATATTCATGTCCACCTGAAACCTATGAACATGACCTTTGTTTAAAATAGTGTCTTTGTAGATATAATCAAGGTCCTGCTAGATTGGGCTGTGTCCTAAATTCAATATAATTAATGTCCTCAAAAAAAAAAGATGGCAAATGCACACCCAAGGACAATTTTGTGGACACCTAGACACACACAAGAGAAAGACATGTGAAGTGGGAATTTAGAAATTATAATGATGAAATCCGAAGGATGTCAGCGATTACTGGAAATGACAAGATATTAGAAAAGGGACAAGGAAGTGAGTGTGGCCCCCCCAAAAAATATTTTTTACTTCT
Organism: Echinops telfairi; assembly: GCF_000313985.2. Taxonomy (NCBI): domain Eukaryota; kingdom Metazoa; phylum Chordata; class Mammalia; order Afrosoricida; family Tenrecidae; genus Echinops; species Echinops telfairi. Next base: position 1,763,884 of record NW_022111315.1, on the reverse strand, counting down.
GGCCTCCATGAGCCTTGATGACGTGCTGCTCACCACAGTCTCAGCAGTTCAAACACATTTCACTTTTTAATTGTTTCTTTTAGGT
>NW_022111315.1:1760627-1762841 GCF_000313985.2 Echinops telfairi | reverse complement strand
TCAATTGCTTGTAATGAAATAAGTATTGAAGATGAATTAAATTAAAACAATCCATGATAGCCAAATACGACATTGAGTCTAATCCCACCTGAAATTTGAGAACATCTCGTGAACAGATTTGACTCATTGAACATTAATGACAGAAGATCAGAACGCCATACTTGAAGAAAGCAGTCATTAAAAAGGCAGGAAATAAAAAAAACATCAAAGTGGATATCAGAAGAGACTCTGAAATTGGCTGTTAATCATAGAGTAGCTAAAGCACATAGAAGAAATGATGAAGTCAAAGACATGAATGGAAAATTTCAAATGGCAAATCAAGAAAACAGTAAAATATTACAATGAAATGTGCAAAGATCGAGAGTTAGAAACTAAAAAGTGAGAGAGAAACATGCTCAGCATATCTTAAACTGAAAGAACTCAAGAAAAAGTTCAAGCCTCTAGTTGTAATAATGAAAATTTCTGTGGACAAAATATTGAATGATACAGGAAGCTTCCAAAGAAGAACTGTACCAAAAAGAGTTTGTCAACATCCACCATTTCAAGAGTTGGAATATATGAGCAAGAACCAATGGTACTGAAGGAAGAACTTAAAGCTACAATAAAAGCATCAGCCAAAAACAAAGCTCTAGGAATTGATGAAATGTTTTGGCAAGCTGATGAAGTACTGGAAGCATTCACTTGTCTATGCCAGGAAATTTGGAAGACACCTATTTGGCCAACTAACTGGAAGAGAGCCTTATTAGTACCTATTCTAAAGCAAGGTGACTCAACAGAATGCTCAAATTATAAAACAATACCATTAATACACATGCAAGTAAAATTTTTCTGAATATTATCCAATAGCAGTTGCAGCAGTACACTGACAGGCTGCTGCCAGAGGTTCAAGTTGAATTCAGAAGAGGAAGTGGAGCAAGGGTTATCAATACAAGGGTATTGATACAATGGACCTTGCCTGAAAGCAGAAAATACCAGAACGAAGTTTGCTTGTGTTTTATTGATTATGCTAAGGCGTTTCACTGTGTGGACCATAACAAACTATGAATATTCTTGAGAAGAGATGGGAATCATAGAACACTACATTGTACTCATGTGGAACCTGTACAATGAACAATAGGCAGTTGTTCAATCAGAACAAGGGTATACTGCATGGTTTAAATTCAGGAATGGTGTACATCAGGGATGGTTCATTTCACCATACTTATTCAATCTGTATGCTGAGGACCTAATAAAAGAAACTTGGTTATATGAAGAAATATGCTGCCTCAGGATTGGAATAAGGCTTATGAAAACCTTCGATATACAAATGAACCCAAGCTTACTTGCCGAAAATGAAGAGGACTTGAAGCACTTGATGATGAAGACCAAGGATTTTAGCTTTCAGTATGGATTACAATTCAATCTAAAGAAAACCAAGATCCTCTCAACTGTACAAGTAGGTAACATCTTGATAAATGGAGAAAAGTTTGAAGTCATCAAAGATTTCATCCTGCTTGAATCCACAATCAATGCTCATGGAAACAGCAATCAAGAGGTAAAGGAAACATTATATTGGATGACTCTGCTGAACTAGATTTCTCTAAAGTGTTGAAAAGCAAACATGTTATTTTGAGGACTAAGGCATGCCTGACCCAAGCCTTGATATTTTCAATAGCTTCATGTGCATGTGAAATTGGACATTGAATAAGGTTGACAGAAGAAAAACCAATTCAATTCATTTGGATGATGGAAAAGAATATTGAAAGTATCAATAGAACAAACATCTGTCTTGGAAGAAGTACATCCAGAATACTCTTTAGAAGGAGGGATGGGATTGACACCATGGCGGCATTGATTGGCTCAAGCATAAGAACAATTATGAGGATAGTACAAGACTGGACAGTATTTTGTTCTGTTTTACATACGGTTGCTATGAGTGGGAACCAACTCAACTGCACCTAACAATAATATATCATATTCATAAGTTATAACTTAGTAATTCAACCAAATTCTATTGAAAGGGCAATTAGATGAAAGCCAATTTAATATGCATTATAGATTTTGCCAGCAGTAAATGGGTGTGTTCATCTAAATGTGTACCTGTTGTTTTTCAGTTCTCATTTATTTGTTAATTAGATTTAAAACCACGGTGCCCTGTACACATTGGTATCACTTCCCATTTAGAAGACCCAAACCGACACAGTGTGGGAATTGCGCCTGATCTGACCCCGCCAC
>NW_022111315.1:1738650-1758993 GCF_000313985.2 Echinops telfairi | reverse complement strand
GATATGACAAAATACCCATTTATAAACTATCAAGGGCTCATGCGGGAGGGGGGAGCGGGGAGGGAGGGGAAAAATGAGGACCTAATGTCAGGGGTTTAAATGGAGAGAAAATGTTTTGAGAAACGATAGAAGACCGAAACCTCAGTATAGATATTATATAAATCATGTGCCTCTTTTAAATAAACCCATCTTCCTACTTGTTTGGCTAGTTCTGAAAACTTTCATTTTTCACTTTTATGTGATTCAAATAGAAGTAAGATGAAGAGTCGTGAATTACTTAGATTCATATAGTTCAACACCATGATTCTTAAGCTATGATTTGTCAACTGCTGGCATTGACATCATCTGGAAACTTGTTACAAATGCAAGTACTAAGGTCCTGCCCAGTCTTACTAAATCAGAAACACAGGAGTGGGGATCAGTAATATGTGTTTTAACAAGCCATCCAGATGATTTTGATGTACACTAGTAGCACAGTGGGTTATGTGTTGGCCTGCTAACCAGGAGATGAGTAGTTTAAAACCACCAGCCACTCCACAGGAGAAAGATGAGGTTTTCTACTCCTGTGAAGAGTTGCAGTCTTAGAAAGCCACTGAGGCATTTCTACCAAGTACTATGGGATTTCTATGAGTCCAAATGTACTCAATGATAGTGAGTGGTTTGGAAGGTCGAAATACAAAAGGCCAGCAAAACCGAAACTTAGGGTTCTGGCTATGTTATTGACTGACCTGCTTCCTCCACATTCTGGAATTAATTGTCCATTGGACCTGTTATACACTATAAAAGGGGAAAAAACTTCTTAATGTGACTCTATCATTATGTGGAACTGAAAATCAAGGAAGATCTGTCTTTACCTTCTTTCATATGTTTAGGACATCTAGGATGATATAAAGATAAATATATACATGAATTCTTCTAGTGCAGAGGAGATATAAAACCACCATTTTAAATGCATGGCTGAGGTGGCCTAGTAGGAGAACCAGGAATGAGGAAACACCAGTAATATGAAGCAGCAACCCAGAAAGAAGAATGTAAACTATTGTGTTGGCACTTGCCTGGGCTTATCTGCTGATCTCTCTTTGTCCTGATCCTATATTTTATGGACCACTAGAGTTTGTATCAGGAGATAAAACTTGTGATATGAGTAGGGTAGGTTAGATTGTAAATCCTGAAATAAAGCATTTCCAAAGAGAAATTAGATTGTTGGACAAACTAGGGAGGGGATACCTGGCTGATGAAAGTAATTATGCTGTTGTTATTAGGTGCCTTTAAGTGCATTCCAACACCCAGAAGGCATATATACAGCAAAACAAACATTACCATGTCCTGCACCATCCTCACAATTGTTATGTTTCAGCTCATCTACTTTATAAAGTATGATGCCCTTTTTCCAGGGACTGGTCTCTCCTGACAGTACATTCAAAGTACAGAAGATGAAGTCTTGCTATCCTAGGTTCCAAGAAGCATTCTGGCTCTACTTCTACCAAGACAGATTTGTTTGTTTGTTTGTTTATTAAATACTTTTGTTTGGGGCTCTTACATCTTATATCACAATCCATACATTCATCCATTTTGTCAAACACATTTGTACATATGCTGCCATCATCATTTTCAAAACATTTTCTTTCTACTTGAGCCCTTCATATCAGCTCTTCATTCCCCCCCCACCCTTCCTCATGAACCCTTGATAAGTTATAGATTATTATTTTCATATCTTACATCATCCTCTGTCACCCTTCACCCACTTTTCTGCTGTTCATCCCCCTGGGAGGGGGTTATATATTGATCCTTGTGATCGATTTCCCCTTTCTTGCCCCACCTTCCCCTTATCTTCCTGGTATCTCTATTCTTATTGTTGGCCTTGAGGGGTTTATCTATCCTGGATTCCCTGTGTTGTCGGCCCTTATCTGTAGCAGTGTCATGTTCTGGTCTAATCCGATTTGTAAGGTACAATTGAGGTCATGAGAGTGGCGGGAAGGAAGCATTAAGGAACTAGAGGAAAGCGGTGTGTTTCATTGGTGCTATACTGCACCCTGACTGGCTCGTCTCTTCCTTGTGACCCTTTTGTGAGGGGATGTCTAGTTGTTTACAGATGGGCTTTTGAGTCTCCACTCCATGCCCACCCCCCATTCACATTGGGTATGATTTGTTTCTGAGTTTTAGATACCTGATACTTGATCCCATCGATACCTCATGACCACACAGGCTGCTGAACTTCTTCCAAGTGGGCTTTGTTACTTCTCAGCTAAATGGCTGCTTGTTTATCTTCAAGCTCTTAAGACCCCAGATGCTATATCTTTTGATAGTCAGGCACAATCAGCTTTCTTCATCACATTTGCTTATGCTTATGCACCCATTTTGTCTTCAGGGACCTTATTGGGAAGGTGAGCATCACGGAATGCTGGATTATTAGAACAAAGTGTTTTTGCCTTGAGGGACTACTTGAGTCAAGGCCCAATGTCCATCTACAACCTTAATTCTTAACATATAGATATAAGAACATAGATCTATTCCCCTCTCATTATATATAAATATATTTACATATGCACATGCCTGTATTTAGGCCTCTGTAAATGTCCTTTGCCTCCTGATTATTTCCTCTATTTCCTTTCATTTTCCTCTTGTCCCACCATCATGTTTGGCCTTCATTTGGGTTTAGTAATTCCTCGCTGCTACATTGCCCTTGATTGAGCCCCACTAGGCATCCTATGTCCTTCTCTCCATTGATTTTAGTTCACTTGTTGTTCCCTTGTCCCTGGGTTGGTTCTCCCCCACCCCCTTCCTTTCTCCCACCTTCCCTTCTTTTGTACACCCCCCCTCGGAACCATCCATCCCATTCTTTTCATCTCTGAATTGTTTATCCCACCTATCTTATGTATATAGACATGCAGAGACATAAACAAGCGCAAAAAACAGGCAAAGCCATACAAAAGAACAAAGGAAGTCAAAACCAACAAAAAGAAAGCCACTGACAAATATGGAAAATCTGTTTGTTGGCCTTTATGTGTGTTTTCCAGTTGAGTCTGATGGAGTCTCTGTCTCCAAATTCTATTTTTGGTATTCCCTGGGGATTTAATTACTTTGCTCTCCTTGCTGCTCTGTTGCTTGCTCTTAGTGTTCGCCCCAGTGTTATGGGGTCAGATTTTGCATAACTCCCACTCTGTGTCTCCAGTGTTGTTCCCCATAGCTCTATGGTTCAGTGAGGGATGCCGTGTGAGTTAGTTAATTGTGCCAGCCTGGCCAATAATCACATGTGGTACTGGTTGAAAGGCGGAGGGATAAATGGGTGGTGAAGCCTCGCCTTTCTAGTTCTCGGGTCTCTTGTTTTGTGATGGTTGCATCGGGTGCAGCTGCCTTAGCAGTTCCCTGCTTCAGCTTGCAAGATGGATTTCCTACAAGACATCCTCAAGGAGAAGCCGCATGGATCTATCCCGATGCAGCCCTGGGTGCTGGAGCAGCCGTGTGGAGACCCTTGCCAGTGCTGAGATGCTTACACGTTCATGGACTCAGCTTTCCTCCTGCAGTCGGCATCATTGCCTCTGTTTTGTGAGGTGGAGGACTTTGTGGACTGGTGTTGGGTTAATGGGTTAATGTTGGACTTGTGGGCTTGGGCAGCATTGGGTTGGGATGTTTTCGTGATGCACCTTTTCTTTACATAAAACTCTCTCTTATACGTGAGTCGCTGTGGATTTGTTTCTCCAAAGTACCCAGACTAATACACCGTGTTTCACGGTGGGGCTGGCCCTATGGTCCTCTTTGTGCATTGTCTGCTCTGAGCAGGAATAGTCTTCGGGACTTGGTGGGCCAGGATGTGTTCCCCTTACTCTCCATCCCTCTTTGTTTCTACTGTGTGCTCTAATCATATGTGCCCCTCTCTCCAAGTTGTAGCTTCTGTGCTGTCCTCTGAAGTCCATTCTTCTGAGAGGAGGGGGGGTGTCAACATAGTTGGGATTGGGGCCGACCATGCAGATCTCTCTATTGGTTCCCTGGTACATGCCGGTATGTTTTGTTCACGTCTTGGCACATCGGGTTGAATCCTGGTCTCCCTCTCCATCTCCTGTGGAGAGATAAACAATACCATACTCTTGTCTCCCTCTCCCTCTCCAGTGGAGAGATAAACAATACCATACTTGGGTGGGTTAGTGCCCTGCTCCCCACCTACCCATGCCTTTTTCCCCCCTCTTTCTTTCCCCCTCCTATTTAGTTGGCCTCCATATGTATTCCTGGATTGGGTTTGGTCCCTGCCATAGTACCTGTACCTCACCCCAGGAATGTATGTATATAGTAACTTTTCCCCTACGACCCATTTTTTAAGCTTACCTCAGTGGACTCATGTTATACTTGGCCTTTTGTGCGTGGCTTACTTCACTTAGCATGATTTCCTCCAGTTCTTCCCTTGCAGCAAGGTGCTTCATTCGTTCATTGCTGCTTTTTAGGGATGATTTGTTTATTTTTCTCTAAGTCCATGGTACTTTCAATTTTCTTTGCCAACACTAATTCAAATGTATTGATTATTTTTCATTCGCCTTTATTCATTGTCCAGCTTTCATATGCTTATGAGATGACTGATAATACCATGCCCTGAGTCAGGTACACCTTAGCCCTCAAAGTGACTTTTTTGTCATTTACTACTTTAAAGAGGTCGTTTGCAGCATATTTGTCCAGTACAGTGGTCCCTATGATTTCTTGATTACTGCTTCCATGAGTGTTTACTATGAAATTAAATAAAATGCAATCTTTGGCAACTTTAAACATTTCTCCGTTTATGGTGATATTTCTTTACATTGAGATGTAATTCATACTAAAGGTAGAAGATCATTCTTTGATCATCATCAGTAAGTGCTTCAAGTCTACACTTTCAGCAAGTCTTCACTTTCAGATTTTATCATCTGCGTATCACAGATTGTTAATTAGCCTGGCACTAATCTTGATGACTTGTTCTTTTTACAGACTAGCCTCTCAAATTATCTGCTCAGTGTACAGATTCAATAAGTATGGTGAAAGGGTACAACTCATATGCATACCTTTCCTGGTTTTAAGCCACTTTAGGCCATTTATCCCCTCACTCTGTTGTTCTCGGGTTCCCCATAAGAGCAATTAATTGTTCTGAAATTTTTATGTGTTGTAATCTTGGCATAGTTTGTTATGATCCACACAGTTTGGTGTGAATCATAACAACAAGTACGCATCTTTCTTGTATTCTCTACTTTCAACCAATATTCACTTGATATGAAGAATGATATGAACATGTCCTCTTCTGAATCCGGTTTGAATTTCTGGCAGTTCTTTATCAGTGTACTGCTGTAACCATTTGTTAATTATGTTCAGCACAATTTTACTTGGATGTAGTATTAATGATATTGTTTTAAAATCCCCACATTTTTTAGGTCACCTTTGTAATGGATATGAGCATGGATACCTTCCAGTCCATTGGCCAAGTAACTGTCTTGCAAATTTCTTTATATCAGTGAGTGCTTCTAGCACTACATTGGTTTGTTGAAACATTCCTATGGGTATTCCATCAGTTCCTGGAATCTTGTTTTTCGCCAGCACCTTCATTGTTGCTAGGACTTATTCCTTCTATACTGTAGGTTATTAATTTTCTGCTACATCTTTAAATGATTGAATGTTGACCCCTTTTTTTTGGTATAGGGACTATAGTGTTCCTTCCATCTTTTTTTGATGCTTCCTGCATCAGTCAATATTTTGCACATTGAATCCTTCTGTTTCAACATATAACTTGAAAATTTTCTTCAGGTCTTTCAATTAGAGAATTGGCAAACATAATCTTCCCTTTTTGCTTTCTAACTCCAGATCTTTGTATGCTTCATTATATTTCACTTTGTCTTCTCAAACTGCCCTTTGAAAATTGTGTTCAGCTCTTTGATTCCATCATTCCTTCTTGTTGCTTTAGCTTCTCTATATTCACGAGTACATTTCAATGTCTCATCTGACATCTACTTTGATATTTTTTCTTTTCTTTTAAATTATTTTATTTTCTTCATGTATGATGTATTTGATATCACACCACAAGTGTTCTGGTCTTCAGTGCTTAATGTGTCAAATATGTTCTTAAGATTATCTCCACATTCATGTTGTATATTGACTTTCACGGATTGTTTTGGTTTTCTTCAACTTGAACTTGAACTTCTGTTCCTTGGTCACCCCAACTTTGTTTTGACTGATGATATTCAGTTTCTCCATTTTCTCCTTCCATAGAAGTAGTCTATTTCATTACTATATATTCCATATGGTGAGGTTCATTTGTAGAGCAAAAAAGGGACATGTGCAAAGAATAAAGCATTGGTCTTGCAATCTCTAGTGTCTTTTCTATTGCCAAGGCCATATTGTCCAACATCTATACTTCCTCTTTGTTTTCAACTTTCTCATTGCAACCACCAGTTATCAAAGTATCTTGATTCTCAATGGATTACAAATTATCAATGGATCTTGATTGCATGTTTGATCAATTTCAGACCAAAGAAATTGGTAGAATTCTTCAATTTCTTTTCATTGGCTTTAGTGGTTGGTACATAAATTTGACTAATAGTCATATTAACTGATCTTCCTTGTGGTTGTTGTTAGGTGCCATCCAGTCAGTTCTGACTCATAGTGACCTTATCTATCTGAAACACCGACCAGTCCTATACCATCATCACAATTGTTATGTTCAATACTTTCGTTGTAGCCACAGTGCAATCTATCTCCTTGAAGATCTTCCTCTTTTCACCAACTCTGTGCTTTACCAAACAATATGTCTTTTTCCAGAAACTAATCTCTCTTTATAACATATTAATGGCACACAAGATGGGGTCTCCCAATCCACACTTCTAAGAAGCAATCTATCTGTACTTTTTTCCATGAAAGTATGGATATTATCCTATTACAAGCAGCATTATATTTGAAGATAAATTTTGAAAAGTTCATTTTGGCAATGAATGTGATGCCATTCATTTTCAGTTGGTCATCCTCAGCATAGTATCAACCATGTGATTGTCTAGTTCAAAATGGCTAATACCAATTCATTTCTACTCACTAATGCCTCTCAAAAAATTTACTGCCATCAAACCAATTCTGATTTTTAGCCACTCTATAGGGCAGCTTAGGACTGTCCCTAAAGCCTAGGATATTTATATTTATGTGTTCAGTTTTGTGTTGGCTTATAATTTCCCTGTATTCATACTTTGTGCACTCCATATTCTGAGTATTAATGGATGTTTGTGGCTAATTCTTTTCCCTTTGATTATAGCATATCAGCAAATGATAGTTCCAGGGATTGGTCTACTTATCCCATTAAGGTCAATTCCATTTTATGGAAGCAGTTCTTACTCAGGGTATTTGGCTTGCTTTCCAAACTGAGGGGCTCATTTTCCAGCACTATATCAGGTATTCATAAGGTTTCAGTGCATACTTGTTTTTAAAACTGGACCACATCTTCCTTCCTCCTAGTCTTAGTTTGGAATCTCCACTGAAATCTGTCCACTATGAGTAACCCTGCTGGTATTTGAAAGACCATTAGCCATAGCTTCCAGTATTACAGCAGCATACAAGGTACCACAATACATCATATTAACAGGCAAATGGTGTTAAAGTAGAGGGTCAGTGAAAAAAACCTTCATTGAGATGGTATGACATAGTGGCTGCAACAATGGGTGCAAACATAGCAATAATTGTGAGAATGTCACAGGACCAGGCAAAGTTTTGTTGAGTTGAACTGACTAGATAGCACCTAAGAACAAAATAAAAATAAAATAATATAAAAACATGATTAGTTAAGGAAGCCTACATATTTTAGAATGCGGAACAATTTGAGTTTCTAGAAAAATCAGCCTGAGGACAGTTTATTTGTTAAGATATAAATTCTATTTCCTTTGAAAAATAATTACCCATTTAAACTTAGTTTCAATTATTTGGGTTTTCACTCAAATGTTATACCATACTACTATATGTAATATGAACTCTTACATTTAAATAAATAAATAAATGAAACTAACCTCACTGCCATCAAGTCAATTCCAACTCATAACATCCCTATAAGATAGGGTAGAACTGCCCCTGTTAGTTTCTAAGACTGCCCTGGTTGTGTAGTGGCTGCACATTGGGCAGCAATTCAAATGTTTGGCAGTGAGTTTAGTTTTTTGGTTTTAACTCTTTACAGGAGTAGAAAGCCCAGTATTTCTCCCATGGAATAACTTGTGGCCTTGAACTTCTGACCTTGCAGCTAGCAGTCCAAATCATAATCATTAGAGGTCCTCTTTATTAAATCTAAAAGGCACTTAATATATTGTGTCGTACAGTCTTCTCATTTTGAAGGATGTAGAAAGTGTGAGGTACATAGACTTTAAGACACATAACCTCTCACTTCCCAATCTCAAAACCTACTATACAGTCACAGTAATCAAAACATTCTTAAAGTCATAGACAAATAGGCCATTAGAACAGCATTAATAACCCAGAAGTAAACCCATTCACCTACAGATACCTGATCTTTGACAAAAGATTAAATGCATTAAATGCAGGGGGTGTGGGATGGATTATCACTTTGACAAATGGTACTGGCAAAACTGGATATCAATTTGGAGCAAAATGAAGCAAGGTCCACATTTCATACCACATACAAAAACAAACTCAAGATAGATCAAGTATCAAATATAAAATCTAGAAATATAAATATCATCACTGAAACATTAGGGACAAATCAGGGGCCTTAAAATATGGCACAACTACACTATCAAGCGTAATGAAAATGACACAAACAGCAGAAGACAAATTAGATGACTGAGACCTCCTAAACGTTCACCATTTATGCCCATCAAAAGATTTCACCAAAAGAGTAAAAAGAGAACCCATTGTGAAAACATATTTGGCATTGACATATCAGACAAAGGACTAATCACTAACATTTATAGGTGGGGGAAAGGAAGTGGGTGTTAACAAACCCAGGGACAAGGAAACAACAAGTGATCCAAAATCAGTGTTGAGGAAGGTGTAGGAGGCCTGGTAGGGCTTGATCAAGGATAGTGTAACTGAAAGGAATTACTGAAACCCAAATGAAGGCTGAGCATGATAGTGGGATAAGAGGAAAGTAAAAGGAAATAGAGGAAAAAACTAGGAGGCATAGGGCATTTATAGAGGTCTAAATATAGGCATCTACATATGTAAATATATTTATATATGATGTTGGGGAAATTGAGCTATGTGCATATACTTGTGGTTTAGTATTAAGGTAGAAGATGGACATTGGGCCTCCATTCAAGTACTCCCTCAATGCAAGAACACTTTGTTGACTGGCATTCCTTGATGCTCACCTTCCTGACACAGTCACTGAAGACAAAGTGGGTGCATAAGCAAATGTGGTGAAGAAAGCTGTTGGTGCCTGGCTATCAAAAGATATAGTGTCTGGGGTCTTAAAGACTTGAAGATAAACAAGTGGCCATCTAGCTGAGAGGAAACAAAGTCCACATGGAAGAATCACACAACTTGTATGTATGAGGTTTAGATAGCATTAGGTATCAGGCATCAAAGAACAAAAAATCATATCATTTTGAGTGAGGGGTAGCGTGGATTGGAGACCTAAAGCCCATCTGTAGGCAACTGGGCATCTCCTTACAGAAGGGTCTCGGGGAGGAGATGAGCCAGTCAGGGTGCAGTGTAGCAATGATGAAACATACAACTTTCTGCTAGTTATTTAATGCTTCCTCCCTTCCCACCCCACTATTATGATCCCATTTCTATCTTACAAATCTAGGTAGACCAGAGGATGTACACTGGTACAGATAGGAACTGGAAACATAGGGAATCCAGGACAGATGAACCCCTTAGGAACCAGTGGTGAGAGTGGCGATACCGGGAGGGTGGAGGGAAGGTGGGGTAGAAAGGGGGTACTGATCACAAGGATCTACAAATAGCCTCCTCCCTGGGAGATGGACAACAGAAAAGTGGGTGAAGGGAGATATCAGACAGTGTAAGACATGACAAAATAAAAATAATTTATAAATTATCAAGGGTTTATGGGGAGAAGGGGAAAAATGAGGAGCTGATACCAAGGGCTAAGGTAGAAAGAAAATATTTTGAGAATGATGATCCAACAAATGTACAAGTATGCTTGACACAACGGATGTATGATAAGATTGTGATATAAGTTTTAAAAGCCCCCCAAAATGATTTTTAAAAATTAACAAACAATCCAATTACAAAGTGAGAGGAAGGTGTGAACAGACACTTCACCAAAGAAGATATCCATGTAGTCAACAAACATATGAAGAAATGCTTGCGATCATTAGTCATTTGAGAAATGCAAATCTAAACAACAAAGAGATGTCATCTCATTACAGCATTATGTGGAGAAACACAGGCTGAATAGGGGTGTGTGTGTGGGGGGGAGAATGGGAATATGCCTATGAGTATATATAGATTTGGCAGAGGATATTTGTATAAATGTGTTTAACTTTGCTGCAAATAGGAGACAAAGTTATGTTTACTTACTAGATATAACCAAATACACTGAGAGACTTACTCATTGGCCCTGAGAGATCAAGACCGTCGTCTCTGGCGACACCAAAGTTACCTGTCATACCATAGTGTACAAAGACAATGTTCTGCATACTACTTTGATGAGTAGCTACTGAGATCTTAAAAGCTTATGAGCAGCCAGTTGAGGTAAAACTATCAGTCTCTCCCTTTCAAGAGGAAAGAAAATTGACAATAATAAAAAGATACATGGAAATAATTAGTCCAATGGACAAATGAACCATATAAATATCAGCCTCCACAACCCTGAGACCAGAACTAGATGGTGCCTACCTGTCTCTCCCAATTGCTCTAAAAAGGATCACATTAGATGATATTGGTTAGAGTAGGAGAAAAATAAGAAAATAAATTCAAAATTATGATGGAGCAGGCTTACTGGTCATATAGAGACTGGTCGCACCTCCTCCGCCCAAACTCCTTAGTCATCGTTCAGGTCTGGAACTGAGCTCAAGCTCTTGTTAGAGTAATCAACCATTTAAGATCAAAAGGGTAGTATTTACTCAAGGGACAGCATTGAAGGTTAAGAAAGAAGAGGAATGGAAAAAGGGGAAATAGAGGAAATGGGATAAGTGAGGGTACATTGAGGGGATTGAAGTGGATGAGTTGAAACAAAATGTATATATAAATTGGTGAATGCAAAAACAATGATCTGTTCGGTAAACCATCATCTAATTCACAACAAAAAGATTAAAAGTAAGAACCACGTAAGCCTACACCACTACGTCAATTGAGCTTTAGTTCAAACTCACTGGTAGCAGGTTCAAGGAATCAGCAGATTCCCTTGTACTTAAAGCTGAAACACCCTGCTGTGAGAAGAAGCAAATCACTGTGGCCCCGCGTTTATGGAATTGGTGGTCATTGGATTGTGGCTTAGATCGCTCGCTTTGAGGGTACCCAATGAATGGTAGCCCAGGACTACCATAAATGTATTATTTTAATTCCTCCCTTACTTTCTTATGGTATGTATTAGTCTGGTAGGCTTGGTTCTGCCTTTGTGAATGAGTGTTACTGAAAGTTTTACGCTATCATCAACCCCCATTGCTTATGTAAATAATTCCCAGTCACTTCAGATTTTAATCTGTGTAAGTCAACAATTCATGTATTATGATCTGAAGCCAGCCTATGCTTACATAATTTCCTTTTCTCAACCATGTTTTCAATTCTATACCATTGGCTAAAATAATAACACTCCCAACAGAATTACCTTATGCCCCAGGGAGATGATTTATATTGTTCTCTGTCATAAAATGGTCATGATGTCTCTAAAGCAAACCAGAGATATATACAAACCACAGATATATGAATGGATGTGGGGCTCAAATTTAATTCTATCCTCCAACCTAAGAACAATTAGTTCTTATGACATGGCCCAACTGGATACTCTCCCTCATAAAGAGATGCCTGATGATATGGGTGCTACAGCAAAGTGTGGTGAAGAAACCAGATGATGTCTAGCTATCAAAAAATAGTGTCTGGGGTCTTAAAGGCTTGTCTTATAGCAAGTAGTCATCTAAGTGAAGTATCCACTAAGTACACATGAAAGAAACATTCTAGCCTGCATGATCCAATGATTCTAAATAATAAAATACAAATCTGAAGAAGGGAATGGTATGAGAGCTAAAATTGTGAACGCCTGGTTTTCAGAAGGCTATGGATGACAGTAGAAGCCCCAAATCCATTTGCAGGGTCCTCATATGAATTAAACCTTCAGAGAATCCCTACCTGCCACAAACAGGGATGGGAATAGCCTTGCTACCAGACAGAGAGCATTGTAAAGTCAATTACAACAAATATAGTTAGGCTAACTTGTAATGCTTTATTGTTTGATCTCCCTTATGACCCATTTTAAAGTTGTTTCCATTTTTAATATTTTCTTATTTATTTTTGATTGAAGTTTTTCTGTTTCGTCTAGTAATTATTGCTGGTTATTGGTTTGTTTGCCTATTTCCTGTTTGTGCTTTGTTTGATTTTCTGTATACGAAATCCAGGATAGGTAAATCTATAGAGATGGTAATTGGATTAATAATTACGTAGTCGCATGGCAGCAGAGGTTTGGAGAATGGGAAGCTAACAACAATGAGTATGAGAAGAAAATATTCTGAAATTTGTATGTGGTGTTAATTGCACAACTCTTCTTAGTATGAATAAATGAATAATTAAATTGTAGGATACATGAAGTATATGTCAATCAAATGATTTTTTTTTTAAAAAACACCACATAATTCATATCTCAAGGAGCCTACAATCCAGTTTTCATATCAGGGCTGATACTGATCCATATAGCGTTGTGTAAAAAAAGACATATACCTAACACGAGTAACATGGAATTTGTGGTAGATGTAAAACTAGAACTAAGATAACCTGGTTTCATGTTCCTTTTCTATCATGCTATTACTGTTACTTTAGTTTGTTTTAGCCATGTCTTTAACCTGAGTACTTGGGACAAATATTTCAGAAATATTAAGTTATTTATTTTTAAAACTATATCCACTTACATTTTTATAGTACGTATTCCTCTTCACAACTCACATTTTTAAAATTTAGAAATTAAGGGATTTCTGTTTTAGTTTCTATCATTTTTCTGTTTTATACTTACATTTTCAAATGCTTTGAAATGTCTCTGTGGTTGCATGCATCAAGCAGATTCCGACTCATAAGGACCCCATGACACAGAGAATAAAACTGCTCCAGTTAGGGTTTCGATACTTTAATCTTTACAGGAGTTAAGTCCTTATGGGAGTAAAGTCTTTTTTTTATGCAGATCAGCTGGTGTGTTCAAACTGCTGACCAAGCACTTAGCCATTGCACCACCAGGGCGCCTTTGCTTTGAAATAATAAGTTTGGGTTGTTTTTCCTCAAAAGCAAATGAACTTGCTCTTGCCAGGAAATACAAAGGAATAAATTCATTGAGACCTCTTTTTTTGTTGTTTTACTTGCCACCATCTTGGGATATGGAGTGGGGAAAGAAATTTAGCACAAATTTATGCTGCTTCCCTTCCCTCATATTTCCCTCATATTAAGATTTTTAAATACTTCGTTATACACATACACAGGTCTCCTAACCTCTACCTCCTCAAAAGAAGGGGGATACCAGTAAATACTAATATTGAGCTAATGGTATAAAAACTGCCTAATTCTTCTTTCTTTAACAACAGATATTTAAGCTCGAACCTTGGAATTTTACAGAAAACGCATTTCTAAATGTAAACACATCTTTCCTTAACTTGTAAATCACCCTCTGTTTAGAAACCACTGTGCCTCTTTTTAGTTAAATATTGACATGGGAGATATTTTTACTGATAAGGTAAAGTACAGGATCTGTACATTCAGAATGTATATTAAAATTGTGTGTATTTTTCCATTTTATCCTTCAGTGTTCTACTTTTACTTAAATACTGGCAAATCTATTTCTTCTCAGCAGTTAGTTAGTTAACCTACTGGACCATTGAATATTCTTTCCTCTCTGAATGACAATGATTTGTTTCTTGAGAGATAGGTGTTTAAGACCAATTGCTTTCTTTGAATGAGTCTCTGTTGGTACTATAACCCCAATGCTATCATTCTTTTATCATGTCTATTAAAAGAGCCCACTGCTCATCTGCCTCTCTTTTGTACACTAGTGGCTTGTGTGTTGCTGTAATGCTGTAAGCTTAGCTACTGATATTTAAGATATCTGTTGAATCACCCATGGTGGATACACTTCAACAAGTCTTTCAGACTAAGACAGACTAGGAAGTGTCAGTCCACTTCTGAAAAGTTAGCCACTGAAAACCTTATGAAAAGGAGTAGAACATTGAATGATTTAGTGCCAGAAGATGAACGCTTCATTTGCTGATGTGCCATGATTCAAAATTAAAAGAAACATTTGCAAAGGTTCTCTAATAATCATACCATGGGATGTACAAAGTATGAATCTTGGAAAATTGGATTTTTTTTCAAAAATGAAATGGAACCCATAAAGATCAATATCCCAGCTGGCATGGACTGGTACTGAAAATTTTATATTTGGCAATCGTATGGTTGTTATGTCAAGAATGGTAAGTTGAAGAAGGATGGTGGTGCATTAAGCATCTTGAAATACAATGATGAGATAATATCTCTACATCTACCAGGAAGACCCGTTAATACAACTATTATTCAAATTTATGCACCAACTATGATAGCCAAAGATGAAGAAATTTGTTTACCAATTTCTGCACTCTGAAGTTGATTCAACATGCAATCCAGATAAATTTACTGTTAGTGGTGATTGGAATGCAAAAATTGGGAACAGAAAGGAAAGATTGGTAATTGGAAAATATGTCCTTACATTTTCTTCAACCAAGCAGACATCTAAGTGAGGCATGAACGTAGGCCACATGGAAAAGGCATACTAGCTTGTGTGATCCAAGCATTATAAATAATAAACAACAAACACAAAAGATGGAATGGTTTCAGAGCTTAAATTGTAAACACCAAATTCACAGAAGGCAATGGATGACAGTGGAACCAAAATCCATTTGCAGGGTTCCTACATGGATTAAGTCTCTGAATCCCATTTGACCATAGTTCAAGGTTGTAAATAACCTTGCTATTAGACAGAGAATACTGTAAATACAAACATGACAGGTGTAATTAGGTTAAAATATGATACATGATCATTTTATTTCCCTTTTGACCCATTTTACAATTGGTCTAGTTTTTAATACTCCCTGCTTTTTTCTCCATTAGAGTTTTCAAATCTAGTTTATTTTGTTATTGTTGCAGGTCTTCTTCGTATGTACATTTTCCACTATACGAAGACCAGGGTGATGGAAGCTGTAGACAAAGTAACGGGATTAGGGGCTTATTTGGGGCATGATGCGGAGATGGGTGGGTGGAGGGAAATGAGCTAATTACAAATCCAAAGGGAAGAAAATGGTTTGAAACTGATTGTAAAGGTGATTGCACGACATGTTAACATGACTGCACTCTGAAAGTTTATGATATGTGAACCATATTGCCAATAAAATATTTTTTTAAAAGAAAGAAAATATGGCCTTGGTGACAGAAACAATGCCAGATATCACATGATAGCATTTTGCATGACCAGTAATTCATTCATTACAAATACCTTTTTATCAACAATAGAAATAGCTACTGCATTGTGTTGATCTTAGTAAATGGAATGCTTTGGAGTGGAACTGACTACAAGTGTGGACAGAGAATATAGAGAATATCAGGATCAGCCGTCAGAACAAGGAACAGCTGATCATTTGCTCATATGCATGTTCAAGTTGAAGCTGAAGAATGAAAACAAGTCCATGAGAATCAAAATACTACCTTGTGTATATCCCACCTGAATTTAGAGTCTATCTCAATAATAATTTTGTTCAGCTGATCATAGATTTGCAGTTTTATTTCTGTTCCATTGCTTTATTTTTGTGGCAGTATTAGGCTATATTTATTACTGTGGCTGTATAGTGCATTTTATTTTATTTAATCATTTTATTGGGGGCTCATACAACTCTGATCAAAATCCATACATACAATATAGTGTATTTTTAAACCAGGAAGTGCAAACCCTCCTGTTTTGTTCTTCTCTTTCACCATTGTTGTGGCTATGCAGGGCCTGTCCCCACCTTCCCACCCCTACCCCACATCCAAAATAGATTTGAACACGTGGAATACTAAGGACTAGACATGTTGTAGGATGACATTAAGAACATCGTCCTTGTAGGAAGCAAACTTTAAGTGATCTATCTCGTTAAGTCATGCACTATAGGAACATGAGGGTAAGAATTCACCCCATACTACTTCTAGTGCAGTGTGTCAAAGCTTCAGCCTATTGCCACAGTGTTAATTACTTTTGACAACATGAAGTGGAAACATAGATTAAATTTGACTAATATGACTCAAACTGGACATGAACATGGAAGTAGGAATTTGTATAAGATCATAATTTAAATAAACAGAACAACATGAGAAAAATGCAGTCATTTCATTTTAACACTGTATTTTAAGAAGCTCTATCAGACCCTGATTTGGAAGTTGTCCACAAAGCTCTAGTACTCCCGTCCACTCATTTAAACTGAAAATTTTACTTTTAAAATTTAGCTTCAGTTTATTAGTTCACTTCAGCAAAAAGTTCTTCAGCTTTCATAATACTGTGTTAGAGTACTATGAGAGAGGATTTATTCCGGATATCCGAATATACTTATTAAAAAATCGTAGGCATATAGCGTAAAAACAAACATCATTATCTATTTCAGTAATTTTATTGAAAAGAAAAAATGTGGAACTTCCTTACTTTTTCTATTTTATTTAAAATTTGAATAACCTATGTAATAGATTCCTTTATATAGTAATAATTTTAACGAATTTCCTTTATATAGTGACAGTTCATGTGCATCATCAGTTTTTACTTATCCTTGTTTACAGCAGTCAGAATAGCAATTGTCATTGTGTTATCTGATGTATCGGGTCCCAGGCTCTAATATAGAACTACTTTGCTTTCATCTCTTTGCAATCACTAAGATTTTATGCCAACACTTTTACCCCTGTAACTTGGTGGCTGCCACTCTACTTTGATTTTTTTTAAATCATTTTATTTGGAAAGCTCTTACAGATATTATAACAGTCCATAAATAAATTAGATCAAGCATAATTGAGCAATTGCTGCCCCCCATCAGTTTCAAGACATTTTCTTTCTTCTTTAACTCTTTGATATCAGCTCTCTTTTATCCCCTCCCTCCTCCACCTTACCCCGCCAGGGTATATGTAGCGCCATCTGTTTTTACGTGTTTTCCTCTATTGTGAAGTACAATCCTAAAGAAGAGCTATTGTGTTGTGGGCCTAGATGATTGAGCACTAGTAGATGGTTCGTTTAATGTGAGATCACAGCATCCACTCTAAAAAATGCATTGAAAGGAGATATTTGAGAACCATTTCAATTTTTCTCCAGCCTGATTGGTCAGCACAAGAATAGAATGAGTTTTGTGAGAGATGCAATTAGGGTACACTTCGCAGGCTAGATTTGTTCCTAATGGCCTCACCAAAGGGTTTATGTTGATCATAGCAACCAGAATATTTTCTATTGCTCTAGGTTGCCATATGCAGAAGTATTTGATTGTTTGGTAGTGCACTGCCATTAGCCTAATTGGTGGCTTCAGATTTGTTTACTACAAGAGACATTTTCAAAATTAAACTTATCCTAGTAGAATAACATGAAATTCAAAAAGACCATGTTGAAAATCCACCACTTGATGGTCAGGTTGTTGTACTGTGGTGGCTTGCATGTTGCTGTGATTCTGGAAGCCATGTCACTGGTATTTCAAGTGTCAGCACCAAAGTGAACAAGTTTTAGTGGATCTTTCAATGAAAAAGAATTCAGGTCCCCACTTCAGAGGAAGTAGGCATTCAACACCTTATGCATAACTTGGAAATATTGTCAGATACTGACAGCCTAATGAATGGAAGCAGAACATTTTCAGAAATAGTGCTGGAAGATGGTTCCCTCCAGTCAGAGGGTACTTGAAATATGACACAGGAGGAATTGCTTTCTAGGAGTGGAGTCAAACATGGTGACTTGAGTCAGGTAAAGCCTTTGGGAGTGGAACTTCAGGATCTTCACTTGCTGATGGGACTCAACTCAAGGTAAAGAGACGCAGCTAGAAAAATATGCTATGATCGGAAATTGGAATGTGCGAAGTATTAATCAAGGAAAATTGGAAGTGGTCAAAAATGAAATAGAACACATAAATATTGACATCTTAGGCATTAATGAGTTTAAATGACTGGTATTGACCATTTTCAATCAGAAAATCATATGATATACTCTACCAGGATTGACACAATCAAGAGGAATGGTGTTGCATTCATTGTCAAAAGGCCATTTAAAAATCAATCTTGAAGTACAATGCTGTCTATGATAGGATTATATCTATTCGCCTTCAAGAAAATCCAATCAATACAACTAATCACAAAGCTAGTGGTGAAGAAATTGAAGAACTCTGGCACTGTCTTCAATCTGAACTTGATCAAACATGCAATCGCGATTCATTGGTAATTATTGGTGATTGAGATGCAAAAGTTAGAAACAAAGAGGAAAGAACAGTAGTGGGAAAATATGGTCTTGTCATAGAAATGACACTGGAGATGGCATGATAGAATTTGGCAAGACCAATTACATGTTCATAGATAATACCCTTTTTCAACAACACAAAAGGTTAGTATACAGATGGACTTCTCCAGATTAAATGCACAGGAATAAAATTAACTACATCTGTGGGAAGAGATATCAGCAGCTAAAGCTAGGCTAACTGTGGAACAGACTATTGTTCACATGTAAGTTCCGGTTGAAGCTGAAGAAAGTTACAATAAATCCAAAATATGCCCTTGAGTCTATCCCACCTGAATTTAGAGAACATATAAAAACAGATTTGCACATTGAACACTAATGACAGAACACCTGATGAACTGTTGGAGGACATCAAGAACATCATTCATAAAAAAGGCAAAAGGTCATTTTAAAAGACAAGAAAGAGAGAAACCATCAAGGTGTATGTCATAAGAGACTCTGAAACTGGATATTAATAATAGAATAGTGAAAGCACATGGAAAAATGAGGAAGTCAAAGAGTTGAATAGACATTTTCAATGGGCAGCTTCAGAAGACAACGTGAAAATATTACAAGAAAATGTGCAAAGAACTATGAGTAGGAAACCAGAAGGGAAGAACATGTTCTGCATCTCTTAAACTGAAATAACTCAAGAAAAAGTCAAGCCTCAAGTTGCAATATTGAAAGATTCTAGGGGTAAAGTATTGAATGATGTTGAAAGCAGCTACAGAAGATGAAAAGGATACACAAGACCATTGTAGCAAAAAGAACTGATCCACATTCCAACATTATAAGAGGTGGCATATAAGCAAGAACAAATGGTGCTAAAAGAATGAGTTCAAGCTGCACTGAAGGCATTAGCTAAAAAACAACAACAAGCCTCCAGGAACTGATGGAATACCAATTGAAGTGTTTCAACCAGGTGATGAAGCATTGGAAGCACTTATTCATCTCTGCCAGGAAATTTGGGAGACAAATACTTGGCCAGCTGGTTGGAAGAGATCTATATTTATGCACATTACAAAGAAAAGTGGCCCAACAGAATGTCCTAATTATAAAACAATATCATTGATATCACATGTAAATAAAAGTTTTCTGAAAATCTTCAAACAACGTTTGTAGAACCACATTGGCAGGGAATGGCCAGAGGTTCAGGCTGCATTCAGAAGAGGATTTGGAATAAAGGATATCATTTCTGGTGTCAGATGGATCTTAGCTGAAAGCAGAGAATACCAGGAAAAAAATGTTTACCTCTGTTTTATTGACTATGCCTAGATGCTCGATTGTGTGAAGCCTAACAAGCTAGATAACCTTGAGAAGAATGAGAATTCTAGAAACCGTCATTGTGCTTATGCAGAACTTGTACCTGGATCAAGAGGCAGTTGAACAAAAAGATTTAATATCAGTAAAAGTGTGCTTCAGAGTTGTAAGTTCTCACTGTATTTATTCAATCTATGCACTGAGCAAATAATCAGAGAATCTGGATTGTATGAAGACAAATGTGGCATCACGATTAGAAAAAGGTTTATTAACATATTGCGATGTGCAGATGACATAAATTTGTTTGCTTTATTGTACTTGGTAGTCTATGTATGACCTGAAATAGGGTCCTTAAGTGTTCTACAATATTTTTTATTGATGATCCTAATAGCTCTGGTATTCATATTTACATTTTTTATCCATCTTGAGTTCCTTTGTGCATGGAGAAAGATAAGGGTCTTGTTTCATTTTTCTGC